>NC_090746.1:20161122-20326122 GCF_036898095.1 Palaemon carinicauda
ACTATCAATATCAACATAAACATAAAGAACTAAACAAAAGTAAAAAAAAAAAAAAAAACAACAACAAAGGATGTAGGTAGAAAGTATAAATATTCAGGAAGTGCGGATACAAAGGTGAAACTCACCACATGCCACTACAGTTTCCTGCACATGGCACTGGTAGAAAGAGTCATAAACCTACAATGAAGTTTCTCTAAATTGTGAATTTCGATAAAACAATTATTTTTGGTTTCCTTATGATATTCTAAATTCCAATATAAATCGACCGACTACAATGGCTATGTTGGCAGAACCTCGGAGGAGACAGAGGTACTCCTTAAATCCAAGAGGAACTTTATGGGCTGAAGGTAAGGACCACCATAATCCGAGTGTAAATAGCCTATGGTAACGTATAAGAGGAAGGAAAATACTCGGGGAAGAAAGGTGATTATCGCATAGGGCACTGCTTGTCGCATAGAAAAAGTTGGGGTTTTGTATTTGATCAGAATGAACCAGGTTAGTAATTAAAATGCAGGTAAATAATTACTATAGCACAGTATTCCTAATAATAAAATAAGAAGTGTTCCTTGTATAATTTAATAGGTAATTTGAACTGTTCTGATGCAAATAATTGGGGGAACCCACATTTTTCAATCTTTAGTTTCAGATTTCATATTACTGAAATCCCACATTTTAAAAGGAAAACAAACAAGAACACCACCTATCTTAGGGGTCCCCAACTAACCTAACCTAGGCAATTATCTGGGGGCTACGCCCCCTGTGACATCCCCTTATACCACTGTATCAGCTTTCCATTAACCAAGTCTCGACTCAATGTTTGCTTCCCAGCCGGCATCAGCTTTGGCAAGGTAACACCAAATCATAATACAGTATATATTAGACAAAGATAAACATTATTCCCATAAACAATATTGATTTGATAAGTATTAGAAAAGTTTACGCCTGTTCCAACCACCTACATATGCCCAGGAAGCTGTTTACACCAGTTCCAACCAAGTACTGTACATACACCCAGAAAACTATTTAATCATGTTTCCTTTTTAGGAAATAAAGGTGATATGTCCTAGCATATGTAACTCAACCTAACCTGACCTAATAGATTGCCATGTCCTACTTTACTGCTGGGGTTATGAATCTCACATACACCTTAGCTAGTCTACCTCTGTCATTCAGCTGCAGATTATGTTCAAAGGAAAAACTCATGGTAATGAAGTTTTGACAAAAATCATGGTCTTACTAGAGTATATATAGTATAATATTAGTTGAGAGATTGAAACTGACGTAATAAAACATACCTTCAAACACACTACAGTGAGCCCTCGCTACTTCGCGGTTCGACCATCGCGGATTCACCACTTCGCGGATTTTTTTCATAACCCATATATATAAACATATCGCGGATTTTCCGGAAATTTCGAAAATACCGCGATATATGAAGACCCCAAATACGATATTTCGTTACCTGTAATTCCATTAATACTGTAATTAGTAATATCTGCTCTTACTGATGGTTCATTGCATTACATATGACATATAATTCAGTACAGAAAGAAATAAAACACGAAAAGAGAATGTGATCATACGATAATTCAGTATACAGTACGTAGTAAAATTAAATCGAACATGAAACGCAAATCAGATGCAGTCATACCGTATTAGAATGGTGTAAGGCTGCTGATGGCTACTACTGTACTACAAATGTAATGGATGTGCATCTTTTCCATGAATCTTTTGTATGTATACGTACGTAGTACTGCATCCAATAATATTCTTTGTTGCAAAAATCACATCTCGAATAAGCGTACGAGAGAGAGAGAGAGAGAGAGAGAGAGAGAGAGAGAGAGAGAGAGAGAGATTGACACACACAGAATGAGAAATGAAACAAAAACAGTGATGAGAGAGAGAGAGAGAGATATCCAATAAAACACACAATAGGACAAGAAACAAAAACAGTGATGAGAGAGAGAGAGAGAGAGAGAGAGAGAGAGAGAGAGAGAGAGAGAGACATATCATACAACAAAACAAGCGTAAAATAGCGTACGTAAAGCTGTACTGTATACGTAGGGTACCTTGTACTTTGAACTGGTAACTACTACGTAGCATATAAGACAGATTGTGATTGGTTCAAGCGCTGATAGATGACGATTCAGAACCCAAGTTTTGTAATGTAGCCTGTGATTGGTGTTTTGACCGCTTCTCCAACCCGCAGCATCTTTTCGCGGCCACTTCGTTTGCCGCTCTCTCGCCGTGTAGATGCTGCTACGTTATTGTGAACTTTAATCTGTGCTGTGCGTGACCGTTTTAAGTTGAACTTTTTGTTAAACTTTCTGTTTAACCCCTACTGTACAATGGCTCCCAAGCATTCTGCTTCTGCTAAGGCTGGTAGTGAGCCTAAACGCCACCGAAAGATGATGACGATTGCTGAGAAGGTGACGCTTCTCGATCTGTTAAAAGAAGGCAGAAGTTACGCGGCCGCAGCCCGCCATTTTGGAGTAAACGAATCCACCGTTCGCTACATCAAGAAGGATGAGGCGAACATTAGAAAGACGGCTACCATCACCTTAGGCAGATCAGCGAAGCAAGTCGTTACCACGCGTAATAAAACGATCGTACGCATGGAAGGTGCTTTAGCAGTGTGGATTGCCGACTGCCGTTAGAAGAACATAGCCTTGGATACGAACACCATCCGAACCAAGGATTTGAGCTTGTATGAGAATTTTGCGGCAAAGGAACCTCAAGACGACGATGGCGACCATGCTGAAGAAGATGATGAAGATGAACCTCAACCAGGGACATCCACTGATTCCCAGCCTCAGAAACAACGTTTTTCCGCCAGCAAAGGATGGTTCGCGAAGTTTCAGAAACGCTTCAGCCTGAAAAGCGTTTCCCTGCATGGCGAGGCTGCTTCCGCTGACACTGCCGCTGCTGAAACTTACGCGAACGAGACTTTCAAGAACATTATCGCTGAAGGTGGATACAAGCCGGAACAAGTGTTTAATATGAATGAGACCGGCTTGTTTTGGAAGAGAATGCCGTCGCGAACTTTCCTGTTCAAAGAAGAAACCAAAGCCTCTGGCTTTAAAGCGTTCAAAGATCGCGTAACCCTCGTGATGTGTGGCAATGCTGCTGGATTTTTGGTAAAGCCGGGGCTTATTACAAGTCAAAAAATCCTCGCGCTTTGAAAAATAAAATTAAGAATCTCCTTCCTGTGCACTGGATGCTTAATCAAAAAGCATGGATTACGAAGATGCTGACCTCCAACTGGTTCCACCAGTGTTTTATCCCGCAAGTCAGCAAATATCTTGTAGAGAAGTGCTTGCCATTCAAGATCCTTCTCCTTATGGATAACGCTGGTGGACACGCAACTGACCTGTCGCATGAGGG
Source organism: Palaemon carinicauda (assembly GCF_036898095.1). NCBI lineage: Eukaryota > Metazoa > Arthropoda > Malacostraca > Decapoda > Palaemonidae > Palaemon > Palaemon carinicauda. Next base: position 20,164,507 of record NC_090746.1, read on the forward strand.
CATTCAGGTTGAGTTCCTGCCACCCAACACCACGTCATTAATTCAACCGATGGACCAGGGGGTTATCAGGGCGTTCAAGGCCCTCTACACGAAGAATACCTTGGCGGACCTCGTTGCGTGTGTGGATGCTGCCCAAGAAGATGAAGATGAAAATTTCAATTTGAAGGTGTACTGGCGTAAGTACACAATAGCCACGTGCCTGCAGAACATTCAGAAGGCACTGCAAGAAATGAAACCTGCAACTGTTAATGCGAGCTGGAAGAAGTTGTGGGCCCAGATTGTTTACGACGACGAGGGATTTACACCGTCTGAAATTCAACTCTCTGCAATACGCAAATCTGTGCAGTTGGCTGCGATAATTGGAGGTGACGGGTTTGGCGACATGACGACTGAAGACGTCGACGAGTTGTTGGACTGCCATTCCCAGCTGCTAACTGACGCAGACCTAGAAGACCTGACGAAATCGGCCAGTGAAGAAGACAGTGAAACGCAGGAAGAGACCCAAGAAAATGTCGAAGAAACGGGCTTAACATTAGAACGGCTTGCCAAGCTCTGCAACCATGTGAAGGAGGTGAAAGAAATGTCGCAAGAGTGGGACGAGGATATGGTTCAGTCTATGTAATTCTGCAACAAGATCGATGACATCATGACTCCCTACAGGATGCTCTTCGAGCGAAAAAAGAAGCAGCGGCAGCAACTTCCGATCACAATGTTCTTCCAGCCTGGCAAAAAAGAGCCAGTTCCTCCTGCTAGTACACCTTCGGAAGAAATTGAAGAAGTGTCCCAGGAAGAAGTTGAAGAAGTGTCCCAGGAAGAAGTTGAAGAGGTGTCCCAGGAAAAGACACCTCCGTCTGAAGAGACGTAAAATAATATCATTGGCTGCACAGTAGAAGACATCATCAGCTTCATCATCATCATTTCTACTGTGCAGCAAATTCATCGCCATCATCATTTAAGTTTTTCTTCAACTTCTTTTGTGGTGAGTACAGTAACAATCTTTATTTTTTACTTTAATATTCTAACATTTTAATATTTGTGCCTGTTTTAGTTTAGTATGCATTAAATTAAAGGGAAGGTTTTAAAAGTCTGAATATACATGTTATAACCTATCATATTTTTTTGTTTAAAATTTATATTTACTGTACGTACGTAAAACATCTCTCTCTCTCTCTCTCTCTCTCTCTCTCTCTCTCTCTCTCTCTCTCTCTCTCTCATAAATTGTTTTCCTGCTTTGCTACGTATGTACTGTATGATTTTATATAGATACAGTAAATAATATTTGTAATAACATATTTTCTAAAAGCTTTTACTGTAATATCATTATTTATCACTTTCATCATGCGCGTTAAATGCCTTCGTTTGTTTACTGAGCGTGGTTGTTTACTGAACGTACTTTATGACGCCGTCATTTCAGGCGGCGTCATAAAGAAAAACATTTCATTTGGAAGTCCTAAGAAAAATTAAGTAAAACATTGGTAAATAACAAAATCAACATACTGTACTGAATAATCAATATAATCGATGCAAAAACTAACCTATACACAGATGTGTAGATGAGTTTGTTTCTTCATTATGATCAGAGATAAACGTAAACAAAACATTGGTTGCCATTTTTTATCGTGCTTTTTGTCGTGTTTAGGAAACGCATGATATAAAATCGCCTTTAATATTTGTGCCTGTTTTAGTTTAGGGTACTGTAGTACATGCATTAAGTGTTCTGTACATTAAAGGGTAGTTTGTTAACAGTACTACGTACAAGGGAAGGTTTTAAAAGTCTGAATATTCATGTTAAATAAATACGTAAATATGGTGTCACTACTTCGCGGATTTTCACCTATCGCGGTCGGGTCTGGAACCTATCTACCGCGATAAACGAGGGCTCACTACTGAACAGTGGTACCTCAGTATATGAGCAAGATCTGTTCCAGGAGTAAGCTCGTAAACCAAAATGCATGTAAGCCGAAATAATTTTCCCATAAAAAATAAAGTTAAATCACTTTGAGTTCCACACATACAATAACACACACATACTCATTGTTTATTGTTTAAGGTTTATAATGTTAAGTAAACAGCAATTGTTCCATCACTAATACAAACCAACTCTATTTATAGGGATATTACTTTTGGCAATGCGGAAACACAAGCCCTAAGACTTTTATTGAGGGTTAAACATCCACCCGCTAGTTAGCGAGGGGGTTGGGGCATAGTTTGCTACCCTGCTCACACACCTGCGCCGAGTAACCACATTTTGCTATGGCTTGCTGGAGAACAGACATTGCTGCTTTTCTCCTTTCTAATTGACTTGCCATTACTGACTTAATTGCTTTTTTTCTTTTTCGTTTCAGCGTGTGTACTTTCTCCTTGACTATCCTATTGCGAACTTGTCCAGAACCTGAGGGCCGCTCCTGTGGGACTTTCATTTCCTCCTTGGATACAAAGCCGCATTCGCTGTGTCCGTTCTGCCAAGGGCGCCGTTAAGATCAGGATAACACCTTCCCTGAATGCCAGGAGTGTTCTACCTCCGAGTAGGAGAGATTTGGGTGCTGGCGAAAGAAGATCAAGAGTCTTCACCTTTGGGGTCTTCCTCGAAGTCAAAGAAAACTGGGACTTCTCCCTTGACACCCCCCCCTCCATCTCTTCCTGAAGCTCCTGCTTGATCGGTCTCCCCCGGGGAACCATCGAGTAGAAGTGTAGACCAGCTACCAGGTCAACCTTGGGGTTCGAGGAACGGGACTGCTTCCCTTAGAGAAGCAGTTCTGCCCCTCTCCTTAAGTGGAGCATTGATGGAACTCCAACTCAGTGCTGAGAGGAAGCGGACACCAGCTTCCTCGGAGGTGGAACCCTCGTCACTGTTGAGTATGGTACAGCATGATCCTGGTGTGTCATCTACTTTGACCGTCAAAGGATCCTATCATTCGCCTTCGGCTGCTGCTGCTGCCAAAGACTGCGTTCCCCCCCATGCTGAGCTGACTCTTCAGTCGATGGTGGGCCAAAGTCCTAGGTAGGTCTCTCCTGCAGATGTGCATCTCTCTCCTCCTCGGGTGAGACCCCGTTCAGGAGACCAGCAGGATCTTTCCCAGGTTCAGGTAGAACCGGTATTGACGAACAAGCAGAAGAGGAGGATCGTCCATGCGACTCTTCCTCCGGGAGACACCTTTCATTGTCGTCTAAGCCGAGGGACTCAGTCTCCCAGAGAGATTTCCCTTACGGATTCGGCTCGCCTCTCCCCTATCCAGGTGGTTCCTCTGGAACAGTGGCCAGTGTCGAGGAAACTTTCTTCCCCAGATGGTGTTCCTCATCAAAAGAGGGACAAAGGGAGGAACACCCCCAGATCTTTGCTCCTGAGGGAGTAGTTTCTGTCCCGTGAGGAAGGAGGCAAAGGACTCAAAAATGGTCCCCAAGACCTCGACTAAGGCAGCAAGGCGTCCACAAGAAAAGCCTAGTTGATTCTTCCCAACTCCAGCAAGGACGTCAACAAGCGACGGGCCGTCTACAAAAGACGACTTCGACCCACTCTGAGCTCCTATGGATGAGAGCTTGTTGGTGGAGGATGATTACAACGATGACAACTATCTCCCAAAGGCTACAAGTCCTGAGCTAACGAAAGCTGAGTAAAAGGAGTTGAAACACTCCTTCAGGCAGGTTTTGGCCTGCATGAGAGCCATCAATGGGTTGTCCAATCCAGCTGTGGCCTCTTAAGAGGGCAAAGACATGGTCCTAGACCATGTCTACGGGACTCAGTGGCATCCCAAGACCAGTGCAGCTTTGCCCTGGTCTAAGGGGCTAATGGTGGCCTGTTTGAAGGCTTTCTCCCAGATCGCCGGCTTCTCAAGCTCCCTCCGAGCAGGCTTTTCCTATAAGCTGCTTCTGCTGTCGTTTCTACAGGAGAGGAGTTATTGTGAGGTTTCTAACGACCCCCCTTCCGGCCTTGCCTCTCGACCACTCATTAAGAGGCTCTTAACGGAGTGTCCTTCGAGAGACTCTGCAGTCTCTCTGCCTCATTCTCAGCTTCGGAGATCCTTAACCAGGAGATGGTCACAAAGTATGCCATGCAGGCTACTTCATGGTTAGATCTCTGGTAGGTTCTGTGGGACACCTCATCAGCACCGAGGACTGATCTAAGGAGACCATGAGAAAGTCGATGGAGACTTATCCATTATCGGGAACTCGAACCATTGAGTTAATCTTCCTCTCCCACCAGGTTGTGAACCTTTGGGGAACACGATTCTTCGGCAAAGGGACTTGGTAATAGAAAGATTCCATCGACAGGTCCCACAAGCAGAAGTAATGAGACCGAGGAATTTGACTCTTGATGGTTCCTCTCTGTTTAGGCAGGAAGACGTCGAGGCGGTAGCGTAGAGATGGAGGATGTCTAATCAGGACTCCCTACTACATAGGGCTCCTACATCTCGGCCATATCGACCTCCTCCACCGCAGAAGAAACAGCAGCAGCCAACGAAACCAGTGAAGAATAGGACTTCATCAGCAATAACTTCAATGTCACAAAGAGTGTTTAAGAGAGTGGAAGGGCTCCAAGTCCTCCCATGAAGGTCAGGACATTCTCTTTGATTTGTTTGGAGTATCGCATCCCGTTCATTCAATCTCTCCCTGTACTGACTTGTGATCCAGTCCCAATGAGCTCCTATGCAAAGGGATCCACAAAGGAGCTGGCTCCAAAGTCCAGACCATGTTGGAGAAGGGCGCTCTTTAATAAGTCCTCCACCAGTCCCCAAGCTTCTTCAGTCAATTCTTTCTTGTGAAAAAAGGTGTCTGGAGGTCATCGACCTCTCAGTCAGCAATGAGCAAGTTTGTCAGCCAAACTCAGTTCAGCATGGAGACGACAGACACGGTCCGAGAAGTGGTAAGACCAAAGGACTTCATGTGCATGCTGGATCTCAAGGACACATACTTCCAGATCCCAGTTCATCCATCTTCAAGGAAGTACTGTATTTAGTGATCATACTTGACAACAAGAAATACCAGTTCCAGGTGCTGTGCTTTGGTCTTTCCATGGCATCTTGGGTCTTCATGAGAGTGTTCTCCCTAGTGTCTTCCTGGCTCAAGGGGTTGGCAGCATCCGTCTCTTAAGATATCTGGAAAACTAGCTTTTCCTAGCAGACTCGGTAGCAACCCTTCTTCAACACCAAGGCAGAGTTCTAGCGTTTTGCCAAGACCCGGAGATCGTGGTAAACCCCAAGAAGTCATCTCTGGTTCGCTCTCAAAGACTGGTATACCAAGGTATGATCTCATTGATACCGATCAACAGAAAGTCTTCCCATCAGATGACAGGGTACAGAGGCTGAGGAGGGTAGCAAGACCTTTCCTTAGATGAGAAGAGCTTCCAGCCATGTCTCATAGGACACCTATCATCCCTGGCCCCTCTAGTGCCCAACGGCTGCCTCAGGCCAGCAATTCCCGAGACATTCTAGTTCCATAGGGCTAAAAGAGCAGACGGACCGCAAATGGTGGGTGGCAGTCGAGAACCTCCGCAGGAGTGTCGACCTTCTCATTCCTCCCCCGGAATTGATGCTCTATTCAGATGCATCAAAAGAAGGGTTGGGGCCCCATATGCTGCACCACACGGCCTCAGGCCTTTGGTCCAAGACCGAAGGGTACCAGCATATAAACCTCTTAAGAAATGAGGGCAGCCTTCCTATATCTTCAGCAGTTCCTGGTGGGTTACTCTGTAGTGTTGATAAGCGACAACACCACAGTACTGGCATACATCAACAAACAAGGTGGTACCTTTTTGCAGCCCTTTTGACATCTAGCCCTTCTACAATTCCATCATTTCCTGGCAGACCACTCGGGGGTGGTAATGAGTGACAACTCCATAGTAGTGGCTTACATCAAACAAGGTAGTACTTTTTCGCAGCCCCTATCCCATCTGGCAGTAAAAATACTGAGAAGGGCAGAAGTCAACTTAGTGACCCTACGGGGTTGCTTCATTCCTGGCTAAACGAATGTGCTCGCGGACATTCTGAGAAGAGCGACTCGGATAGTGGGCTCCGAGTGGTCTTTGAATCATCTAGTAGCCAACAACCTCCAGACATTGTGGAGTACAGTATCCCCGACAGTAGATCTGTTCGTAACGGCCCTGAATTTCAGGATCCCGTTGTATTGCTCCCCAGTCCCGAATCCCAAAGGCTTTCTGGTAAGATGCCTTCCAACAACGGTTGGACAATATCAACGTTTATGCCTTTCCGCTGTTCTGTCTGATGAGAAGAGTATTCAACAAGACCAGAACATCGGTCAATCTCTTAATGACCCTCATAGCTCCACTATGCCAACATGCAGAATGGTTTCCAGACCTTCTGCAACTCCCAATGGAGCTCCAATAGAGCTCCCTCCACGACACGATCTACTCAGGCAACCACATGCCTACATCTTTCACTACATCTTCATGCTAGGAGACTATCAAGCATCTCTTCTCTCGGAGAGGTGCAAGAACGATGTCCGGATACCTGCAAAAGATCTTTGACTTCAGTCTACCAGACCAAGTGGACTGTCTTCTGAGGTTGGTGTCTTGGAAGGAGTATCTCTCCCTCAATACCACTATTCCAGCAATAGTGGAGTTCCTCGTTTACCTTCGGGAGGAAATGCTCCTCTTGGTCTCACCGGTGAAATGCTACCACTCAGCCCTGGGTCTTGGCTTTAGGCTCAAAGGAATTAATATTTCCTCATCGTTAGAATTATCTCTCCTCATAAAGAGTTTTGAGCTTAACTGCCTCAGATGTAAGTTAGACCACCCACATGGAACTTGGTTCGCATCCTTCAGTCCCTGAAGGGTGCTTCCTATGAACCATGACACTAGGGAGCAGATCAATCACCACCTCACTCTGAAGACAGTTTACCTACTCACCTTGGCTTCGGCCAAGAGAGTCGGTGAACTTTCTACGACGTTGCCCATTCAAGGGGATGGGGGAAGGTAATGCTCAGTTTCGTCACCGAGTTTATCGCCAAGACTCAAAATCTGTGACTAGCGGATCCTAGATTCTAGCCCCTCCGGAGTGGGAGTCTTTGTAACGTAACTGATGATCCAGATCAACCATTACTTTGCCCAATGAGGAGTTTGAGGTACTATCTCAAGAGAACTTTAGCAGCTCACCTCTAAGTGTCAGCACTCTTTGTCAGCATGGGGAAGGGGAAGAGGAGGATCACCAAAAACACCATCTCTGCGTGGATTCACAAAATCATAGACTTTGCACTGAATCCTGATCCTTCTCCAACTAGATGACAAAGAACTCATGACATTGCATAAGTACGTCCCTAGCGTTCAAGAGAAACTACTCTTTGATGCAGGTCTTACAAGCAGGGGTGTGGAAACGTCAAACGACCTTCACTGCTCACTACCTGCAAGATATGACCAACAGGAACATGGAAATGTTCTCAAAAGGCCCTATGGCGGCTGCACAACAGGTTCAAATACCTCAAGCTCCTTCATAAACAAGTAGCAGATGGTTGAGGGCAGAAGTTACCCAGGATTAGTCTGGGGTGAATTTTAGGAATGATAGGTTCTTTCTTTTTTTCATCCTCCCCTCTCTTGGGGAACAGTACCTATGGTCCTCTGCAAGCTGGACTCACCTATCTGCAGGTAAAACCATTTCCCTAGTGTAACCTAATATAGAAATAATACTTGCATCCTCATATCCCCTGGCAAGGTGGGATTGGGTAATGTTTATGGTTGATTTGAAAGATTCCTACATTTCTGAGAATTCTTATTTAGACTAGTCACATTGCTAGTATCACACACTCACACATTACTCAGGCCACTGACCATGCATTGCAGTGAATTTAGTGAGGTGTCAGGGTTTATCCCTGTTACTTGCAGAGCACTTATGAGAAAACCCTGTGTTAAAAGTCAGCCAGTTGGTTCTAACTTCCACCCTCTTAATGGGTGAGTCATCTCTAATAAAGAGCGAAAGGGCATGTATTTAGTGTCGGAACAAATGATAGATTTGAAAGTAATTTGCGTTTTTCTTAATGATACAAACCTTGAGCTCTTTATACAAATTTTGCCTGCCATTATCTGACCCCCTGTAAGTCCTGCTGGCAATCAAAAGTGATGAGACAACACCAGTGTGTGTGTATGTGTGCGGTAGCCAGCTATCCCCCCTACTATCCGGCTAACTAGCGGTGGGGTAGTAACACCTTGCCAAAAGTCTTACAGCTAGTCTTCCAGCTTCACCAAAAGTACAATCCCTAATAAAGAGCTTAAGGTTTGTGTTATTAGGAAGAATACATATTACTTTCAAATATGTCACATTTCTTAGTTTGAACATTTGCCAAAAATCATAAAAGAAAAAATATGCTTTCTAAAATTTAATGTGAAAGATTCATTCAGAGAGAGAATTAAAAGTCATGATTGGAATGAGGATTTGTTGTCCCTTGCCAACTCATCAGGGTTTTTAAGGTCAGTCATGAGGGGATGGTTTTTTAAAAGGTGACAATACATCAAAATGTTACACTAAACATTTTATTTCATCTTCATAATTGTTTAATACAAGAATATTCAATGCCCAGATACAGATTACTAGATTCACAGCCCATACCAATCTCACTGCCCTTTTGAGGACAACGATAGGGCAGTGGTTGACGATTTATATATGCAGTGATTGTTATGAAGCTTCAAGTCATCATACTGTTACTTATTTAGACACCACATACCCTATTAATTGGGTGAAATTTGAGATGAAAGATTCACTTTACAAAAAATTATGGAATTATATTCTTCTCATTTGAACAACCAGACAAAAATTTGTAACTGGTTTGAATTTCTTAATACTGTACAGTATTGCAGATGATCACTTTTGATTTTATTTTATTGCAGATGACAGTAAGTTTGGACAAAAGCTAATGGAGAAGATGGGATGGTCAAAAGGGAAAGGCCTCGGAAAAGATGAGCAGGGTGACCAAGACCCCATTTCAGTTCGTCTAAAAGACAACAATAAAGGTAAGTTAATGAAAAAAAAAATATATACTATATATATATATATATATATATATATATATATATATATATATATATATATACTTTTGGTGACTTGAGTTAGGTTAATATTCATTCTATAAGAAACTTAGTTTGCTTTGATTATAGAATTAAGCTCGTAAGTTAATGAAAAAAAAATATATACTGTATATATATATATATATATATATATATATATATATATGTATATGTATGTATATATATATGTATATATATATGTGTATATATGTGTATATATGTGTATGTATATATATATATATATATATATATATATATATATATATATATATATATATATATATATATATACTTTTGGTGACTTGAGTTAGGTTAATATTCATTCTATAAGAAACTTAGTTTGCTTTGATTATAGAATTAAGCTCAACTTTATGTAAATTCTTGTTTATTTAAAAGTGACTATACAGTACAGTCAGCCCTCTTTATACGCGAGTTCTCCCTTTGCCAGTTCTATTACATGTGACACAGACAACCCCAATACCTATTAAGTAAAAAATCACATATTCGCAATAAAAACAAACAGCGCGAGGACTTCAAATAGCCCGCACTCCTTTACACTGGGGGTGCTTCGTGCCACTTACCTCTCTCTCCACCCACCTTGTCCTAGCTCTCGCTGTACACTGTATATTCATTTACTGTGGTAAAAAATTACAGCTACTGTATATTTGAAATAGACTGGATTTTGATTAAACTGCTGTTTCACTTAACTGTATCCAATAATGCAAAGAAAGAGAATGATTAATCTATATATATATATATATATATATATATATATATATATATATATATATATATATATATATATATATATAAAATGTATTTTTTGTTTAAAAAATAGAAAAAACAATTTATCATCATCTCCTACACCTACTGATGCATAGGGCTTTGGTTAGATTTTGCCAGTTGTCTCTATCTTGAGCTATAAATCAATACTTCTCCATTCATCATCTCCTACCTCACGCTTTATAGTCCTCAGCTATGTAGGCTTGGGTCTTCCAACTCTTCTAGTGCCTTGTGGAGCCCGGTTGTAAGTTTGGTGATCTAATCTCTCTCAGGGAGTGCGAAGAGCTGCCCAAACCATCTCCATCTGCCCTTTGCCATGATCTCATCCATATATGGCACTCGAGTAATCTCTTATAGTTTAATTTATAATCCTATCTTGCCATTTAACTCCTAATATTTTTCGGAGGGCTTTGTTCTCAAATCTACAAAATCTGTTGGATATTGTTTCATTGTCATACCACGACTTATGTCCATATAGTAACACCAATCTCACTGAACTGATATATGGCCTGATTTTTATATGTAATTTCAGGTGATATGATTTCCAAATTTTACTTAACCTAGCCATTGTCTGATTTGCTTTTTTCAATCTTTCATTAAACTCCAATTCTAAAGATCCTGTATTGGAGATCATAGTTCCTAAATATATGATTCCACTTCATTAATCCTTTCTCCTTCCAATGATAATTTATCTTCCATTGCATATCCCGTTCTCATCCTCTCTCTCTTTCTTCTATTTATCTTAATTGCAACCTCATGTGATATTTCATGCATTCTGGTAAGCAAGCTTTGCAAGTCCTGTGTTCTGCGAATAAGGACAGCGTCATCAGCATACGCTAGGTCAGCTAATTTCCTGTTAACAATCCAATGCAACCCTTCTCTACCATCCCAACTGTTCTATGCATTACAAAATCCATGACGAGGATAAACCACATCGGTGATATCACATTCCCTTGGAGTACTCCACTGTTCACTAGAAATGCATTTGATAGCACTCCACTAACATTAACTTTGCACTTGCTATGCTCATGAACAGACTTAATAAAATTTACATATATAATAATGCAGGGATTTCCACAAAATTGGCCGGTGCACACTATCAAAGTCTTTTTCATAGTAGATAAATGCCATTGATAGTGGATTTCTATATTCTACACATTGTTGTACCATATGTCTTAAAAAAATTAAAATTTGGGCAGTACAGCTTCCACCTTTTCTAAATCCTGCTTATTCATCTCTCAGCTTTCTCTCTAGTGTCTAAAATGAGTTATTATTAAGATATTCATTTTTTAATTGATAAAATAAGGTGTTTGTTCCGTAACTGGAATACAAACCATGCTATTTAATAGGGGTATCACTTTCGGCGTAGCTGAAATGACGAGCCATTAAAATTTAGCGAGGGTTAACTACCCATACCGCTAGTTAGCGGGGGTAGGGGTGGGTAGCTTGCTACTGCCCCCCCTCACACACCTGTGATTGAGCTCACTTTGCTTTTGGCTTGGATGGTGAAAGGACGTTGCCGCTCTTCATCCTCGCCGTATATTGGCAGCCATTAATGGCTATTTGCCTTTTCTTTTCTCTAGTGTGTGTTTGTGAAGTTGACTTCTGCGACCATGCGCGCCTGCCCTGGACTCTCCGGCCGCCCTTGTAGAACGTTTATGTCGGTGGTGGAGATATATCCTCACACCCCTTGTCCTATATGCAGAGGTCAATGGTGTGATAGTGTAAATAAGTGTAATGAGTGTAGGGAGTGGTCTTCCTCCCAGTGGGAGAGGTTTGGGCGATGGCGGAAGAAGAAGTCCAAGCGGGATACTTCGAAGGGAGGAGAACCCAAGGCCTCTTCTTCTGTTTCCTGACCTTCCTCCGAAGCTCCTGCTCGTTCGGCCTCTTACAAGAGACCGTTTAGTAGTAGCGTAGACCAAGTTAATGTCGGCCAACCCCGGTCCCCGAGAGATGGTATTGCTTCCCCTAGCGAAGCAGCCCCACCTCTCCCCCCGGGTGAGGCCTTTGTTGCAGATTTGGTCTTCCTTGGAGCTTACGGGTCCGCCCTCCAAGGAAGCTTTGCTGCAGTTCATCCGAATGGGTGCTTCTGTTCAGCATTAATTGTCGCCGTCAGAGGTAGATCCTCTGGCCCTCGTCGACGTTGTAGTGTCAGAGGTGTCACACTTAATTTCATCCGACTCCTCTGCCCCTCCAGACTCTCCAGCGGTTTCTGCCGATTTAGTTTCTCCCGTTCCTGAACATCCTTCGAGGGGGAAACTAAGTCCGTCTGTCTCTCCTGCGAGTGTTTCTCCCCCTCTGGGAAGTTCACTCATAGAGACTCCTCTTCGGAGGACTGCTGCAGCGCACGGTCAGATTGCTGATCCAACGGCCCTCCTTCACCATCGGTGAAGAGATGCCTCTTTGCTTTGTCTGCTTCGTCGTCGCAGCCGTCCCCTGTAGAGGAGCCTCCGCTGCAGTCATCTGACCCTCGACCATCGACCGTCACTGCTCCTGCTACTAGTCCTGTGACTTCGGTCCTGGATCTCTCTGCGGATCATTCGCGATCCCCATCGGTGGATGCTCGCCCTTACAAAGGGCACATCCCAGTCCCTGACCATCCACCCTTCAGACCTGCTGACCTTCCATTACCGGTCCTGTCATCAGTAAAGCCTCTTGTGGCTCTACCAAAGTGCGCAGCTGCGCGCCATCGCCCTGCAGCTCGCCAGCCTACAGGACATCGGCGCTCACCAGCAGCTCGTCAGACTGCGCGTCCTAACTCTACAGCGCTTCGGCGTGCCTCTTCGGCTGCTCGCCCTCATAGACGGCAGCAACATCATGCGCCTGTGCACCAACGCTCTCCTGCGCGCCCTCCGCCCACGCGCCCGCCTTCGCCTGCGCGCCCTCCGCCCACGCGCCCGCCTTCGCCTGCGCACCCTGCACTCACGCCCAGGGTCGCCAGTGCGCTGCTGCGCGCTTGCACTCTCCTGCGCGTCAGCAATCTTCTGCGCACCCTGCGCCTATGCGCCCACGATCTCCTACGCGCCAGCGCTCTCCTGCACGCCAACACTCACCTGCGCGTCAACGAGTTCCTGCGCGCCAATACTATCTAATGCGCCATCAAAATGCAGGTAAAATAACACGCGCAATTCAGTGCTCACCTGCTCGCCAGCGCTCTCCAAGACATCCGCGCGCACCCACCAAGACATGCCCATGTGCCACCACTCGCCTGTGCGCCAGTTTTCACCTGCACACACGCGCCAATACTCTTCTGTCGGCCCGCCAACATTCACAGGCGCAGGAATTACACCCAGCAAGGTTCTCCATTGCCTCATTCCCCTCCCCGCAAATGCATTCCAGCGCGCCCTGCGGGAGAAGGGAAACAGGCACCAGCAGAGGGGTTCAGGATCCCTAAACTGCCTTCTAAGGCGGACCCACCTATTATGGTGACTCCTCGTAGGGAACCTTCGGTCCCTCTCCTTTCAGGGGGATCTGTCTGATAGTGCATCAGTGAGTCAGCAGCCTTGGTTCAGTGCCTTAGTCAAGAGCTGTAACACAGGCTTTAAAGCCTGTCCCGTCCGGCCGGTCATCAGAGCAGCCTATAGCTCTGGACTCATGACACGGAACCACGGCTCCCTCTACCCCTTTGAAGAGGAAAAGAGGAGTTTCCGACGCGGTCACTTCCCCGAGGGTGAAGCTGACTCCGTGCAGACCATCAAGGCTAGTCCCTCCAGTATCTCCCCAGGGATACTCTCCCTTCCTGTCTGATGAAGACCATCCTTCATTATTATTATTATTATTATTATTACTATCCAAGCTATAACCCTAGTTGGAAAAGCAAGATGCTATAAGCCCAGGGGCTCCAACAGGGAAAAATAGCCCAGTGAGGAAAGGAAATAAGGAAATAAATAAATGAAGAGAACAAATTAACAATAAATCATTCTAAAATAAGAAACAACGTCAAAGCAGACATGTCATATAATAAACTATCAACAACATCAAAAACAAATATGTCATAAATAAACTATAAAAAGACTATGTCCGCCTGGTCAACAAAAAAGCATTTGCTCCAACTTTGAACTTTTGAAGTTCTACTGATTCAACCACCCGATTAGGAAGATCATTCCACAACTTGGTCACAGCTGGAATAAAACTTCTAGAGTACTGCGTAGTATTGAGCCTCGTGATGGAGAAGGCCTGGCTATTAGAATTAACTGCCTGCCTAGTATTACGAACAGGATAGAATTGTCCAGGGAGATCTGAATGTAAAGGATGGTCAGAGTTGTGAAAAATCTTATGCAACATACATAATGAACTAATTGAACGACGGTGCCAGAGATTAATATCTAGATCAGGAATAAGAAATTTAATAGACCGTAAGTTTCTGTCCAACAAATTAAGATGAGAATCAGCAGCTGAAGACCAGACAGGAGAACAATACTCAAAACAAGGTAGAATGAAAGAATTAAAACACTTCTTCAGAATAGATTGATCACCAAAAATCTTGAAAGACTTTCTCAATAAGCCTATTTTTTGTGAAATTGAAGAAGACAGAGACCTTATATGTTTCTCAAAAGTAAATTTACTGTCGAGAATCACACCTAAAATTTTGAAAGAGTCATACATATTTAAAGAAACATAATCAATACTGAGATCCGGATGTTGAGGAACCACCGTCCTTGACCTACTTACAATCATACTTTGAGTTTTGTTAGGATTCAACTTCATACCCCATAATTTGCACCATGCACTAATTCTAGCTAAATCTCTATTAAGGGATTCACCAACCCTAGATCTACATTCAGGGGATGGAATTGATGCAAAGAGAGTAGCATCATCTGCATATGCAACAAGCTTGTTTTCTAGGCCAAACCACATGTCATGTGTATATAGTATGAAAAGTAATGGGCCAAGAACACTACCCTGTGGAACACCGGATATCACATTCCTATAATCACTATGGTGCCCATCAACAACAACTCTTTGAGATCTATTACTTAAAAAATCAATAATAATGCTAAGAAACGACCCACCCACTCCCAACTGTTTCAGTTTGAAAACAAGGGCCTCATGATTAACACGGTCAAAGGCAGCACTAAAATCAAGGCCAATCATACGAACTTCCCGACCACAATCAAGGGATTTCTGTACAGCATTGGAGATTGTAAGAAGGGCATCACATGCTCCAAGGCCTTTACGAAAACCAAATTGCAAACTAGGGAGTAGATGATTACCTTCAGCAAACCTATTAAGACGTTTTGCCAGAAGACGTTCAAAAACTTTAGATAATATGGGAGTTATGGAAATTGGGCGGTAATCAGTGGGACTTGAGCTACCACAAACACATTTACATAGAGGAGTAACATTACCAATTCTCCAACTAGTGCTAAAAGCTCCTCTTCTTGCTAACTTGCGCAAAATAACAGATAACTTTGGAGCTAAGAAATCTGCTGTCTTTATAAAAAACAAAGGAAAAATACCATTTGGGTCTACACCTCCTTAAGCATCAAGGTCCATCAACAGAGCTTTAATCTCACGAGATCGAAAAGCTAAACTAGTTAGTTTAGCCTCAGGAAAACAGGAATGAGGAAGTTCAAGTTTTTCATTACTCTGTTTACTGTCAAAAACATCAGCTAAAAGGGTTGCCTTTTCCTTTGGACAGTGAGTGACTGAGCCATCTGGTTTAAGTAAAGGAGAAACTGTTGCATCTACACCAAAGAGTGCAGATTTAAGGGTAGACCACCATTTATGTTCCTGAGTTGTACCAGAAAGTGTTTCTTTTATGGTTAAATTGTACTCCTTTTCAGTTGAGGCATAAACTCTCTGAGCAAAAGCTCGAAGCTGAGTATAGTTGTTCCAGGTCAAATCTGATCTGTTACCCTTCCAAAGTTGATAGGCCTCCTGCTTCTCAAAAAAAGCACGTCTACAATCATCATTGAACCACGGTTTGTCCTTCACTCGGTACCTTAGCACACGAGAAGGGATACGCCTATCAAGGGAATTGCGTGAAGAGAGGCACTCTTCCATCCCACTGTTAGAGGAAACCTCCCTTCACGTGGAGAGTTCCCCTCAGTCAGAGATCAGGTGGGACACAACACTCACGCCTTCGATGTTAGAGTCTTACCTCCTTCCTCGGAAGGAGTCCAAAGACTCCAAGACGATGCCAAAGTCCTCCACCAGGACTACTAGAACGGAGATAGCTAGCCACTCGAAGAATGTCCGCGACTCACCCCAAGAAGAGCTCTTGGGGACAGAAGGAGACTTTGCTGCGAGTCCAACATCAAGAGGAGAGCAACAAGAGTCAGAACATGCATTCTGGCAGGTTCTGACTCTAATGAGGGTTCTCAACAGGTTTTCCGACCAAGAGATACTCCCTCGAGAGGGCAAGACACGGTCTTAGACCTCGTCTTCAGCACTCAGAAACCCTCAAAGACCAGTGCAGCCCTGCCCTGGTCTCAGGGGTTGAAGAGTACCAGAGACAAGATCGCCCAACAGCTCTCCGAGTTTGCCTCTTCCAACTGTGCCGGCTCTATGAACAAGCTCCTCCCACCTCCGTGTACAGCAGAGGAGGTACTTTGAGATCCTGGAGGCGCCCAGTTCAGCTCTTCCACTTCATACTGGGGAAGTGAAACATCTTGGCTGACAAACTGAGCAGGAAGACTCGAATAATTGGCACCGAGAGATTTATGAATCGTCAGATAACCAACAAAGTCATGACTTTGTGGGGTTCGCCGACAATAAATCTATTTGTGACGTTTCAACTGCAAACTATCGTCGTAATGCTCCCCAGTATCAGATCCCCAAGCCTTTTGGCGAGATGCTTTTCAATACTCGGGGGACAACCGAGACGTCTATGCATTTCCCTCTTCTGCCTAGTAAGGAGGCTTCTGAACAAAGTTCAGTTATCTCCAAACCTATCGATGATCTAAATAGCTCCGATGTGGCAGCATTCAGTATTGTTTCCAGACCTCCTACATTCTGCCCATAAAGGCACTGTAGTACAGCGGCATAGCAGACCAATTGTTCAAATTGGTCTAAAAGCACCAAAATTGGCACACATGTAGATTAATATATTCTAAACATTTTTGGATATGGAGGCATTCAAGATTAGCCCTTAGGAAGATATGGCGGCCATTGTTCAAAATGGCCGCCATTTAACATTAGCGTCATTACATAGACTTCATTATGTGTCGTTAGTTTGGTGCTAGATGGGCCAAAATTCCCTTTTTTTACATCAGAATTAACATCAATAAATGTTTAACAGATATTTAGATGAATCTTCTCAAAAATGGCCCCCAAACTGGCCGCCATTTTGTGGAAAAAGTGGACATTTGATGAAGATTTCAATACTCAATGACATAATACCTCTAATAACCAGTACCTGATTTCAGGAACACACTTTAATTGCTCAAGTTGCTTTTTTATTTCAAATTGCTGGCAAAATTGCTAGTCAAAATAATACACAGAGTACGGGAAGTTTACAGTATGGTCAGATTGTAGTTATATAGTCGACCAAAAGCCCAGTCTCTAGGCACAGTACTTGTGTAATCCTGCAGTACATACATGTAATACAATAACGTAGATTTTGCCACACTATGTTAATTATGATTCCGAACTTTTCAAATCTGGTCACCAGAATTATGAATGTCTACAGATCATAATGTTGGTTAGCAAGTTTTCTGTCCCAATCTACTGGCATTCGCCTTCACAGAAACATAGACCAGTGCATTGCAGTGAAGCGTTCTTGCACTTGCAGCGGTTTTTGCAGCCTTTCTCGCATCCGCAAGACACCAGCTCATAGCAGGCCTTGGATGCCTCAGGGAGTGTGGTCCAGAGTGGTGTGTAGAGCCCATCATCACTCCGATGCCAGCCCCAGTCTGTTGGTGGAGGGAGCACGGGCGTTGGTACCAATGCCTGGCCCCAGACATGACCACCCTGAAGGGCAGATCTCTTCACATGCTGCTCCAGAGCAGCGTAGGTTGGCGGGATGTTCTGAACAGAGTTCGTCTTTGCAAAGAGCTGCTTTCTCGCCTTGTTGACGTCCTTGCATTTGCTTGTGCGGTCATACAGGAGTATGACAAACCTCTCGATGACATGCATTGTATCCTCTTGGATGCTTGTGGGTGCATTTGCCAGACTCAGCAGGGCATCAGTGAGTTCTGGCAGCGTGTTCCATGTTGCCCAGGCAGATTTCTTCCAATGTCCGACGAAGGCTGACACAGTATCACACCCTGTGATGGCATGAAACATTGGAAGAGCACATGCCTTCTCTGGACCAAGGGAGGAAGCTATTTCATGGTCTGCAATGTAGCGGTAGTTCTTGCCTGTCCCAAAGGCTACCCAGAGTTCGTCTCCAGCTGGTAGTTTCTGGACTACCATCACTGCTAGGACCACGACGTCACTGTCTACTGTTCGAACCTGTATCTGGTGGTGACCATGTTGTGCAGCATGTGCTACATGTAGCATCATGCGGGTGTCTGCCTCTTCTTGGTTGCATGGTGCGAGTGAGTTGACATCCTCTTGCTGTGGAACACAGATCACCTGCTCCCCATCAGTGACGACCAGTTCCTTGCCTTCTTCTTGAAAGAACTCTGCAAGCATGGTGGAGAGGTAGCTGAAGAGCTCCACTTTGTTGCTATCAACTCGCAGGAAACTTTGCCAATTTCCTGGTATGACTGCTGAGTCGACAACACGCCGACGTACTCCCTTTCCACGCTGTTCTCTGGTTGATGCCTTCAGGGAATCTGCTCTGTAGCTGTCCCACACAAGGTCAAGACGTGATACATGTTGGAAACGTTGTACAACGTATGGGATGAACACTTGCTGTGCATATTCCTCGAACGTGTTGGCAGTACCCGGCTTCAACATCTGTACGATTACTGCTCCATCGAGGACAACAGCAGTGACAGTAGGAGCTTCAAACTGAGGCTCAGCATGGCCTTCAAGGCACACCAGCAAGTCACTCTTGCTCCCTAGGTACAGTCTCCCTCCGTCAGATAAAGCTGGAGGGCATTGCTGATTTTCATGCCTGAAGAACTCTTCTAGATTCCCATCACGGGTCTGGCAGCCGATATATAATCGTGCGAAGAGCGCAACATCATTCTTCAGAGATTTGACCTGTTCTTTTCCTTTGGGTATATTGGGTCCTCTCTTGGTCGCAAACAGTGGTAGCTTGTTCCGGTGGATTGCCACCTCAATGGACTTGGTTCTGTCCACGATGCATTCCTTTGAGAATGCTTCAAACTGGTCTTGGCCAATCTGCTTGGCGTTACGGACTGTTTCTATGACTGCAGGGTCTGCGATCTCCTTTGTGTCGAGCACCAGCAAGTCCTGACTGTCCTCCTCGAAAGGGTTGCCCAGCTCTTCAATGACGGCCACGAGTGAGCGCACATCTCTGGCAAAAGTGTTCTGCACACTTGGTGTCTCTTCGTGGTGACGTGTCTCCTCTTGATCGTGTGGATGCAGATTGAAGTCGTCAAATTCCACAATCACTCTAGCAACCTCTGGTCCGGCAACCATCCAGCGCCTCAGTGCAGTTGGATTGTCTGTGAGGCCGATGGCTCCTCCATCACCCTTGACATACGCGTTGTTCTGCTCATGTCCTTGGTCAAGAGGGATTGCTGAAAAGATCCTCTTGGTCTTCTGGACTGTGAAGTGTCCCTTGCTAAACTCTGTGAAGACGTCTGGATGTTTGTTTGCCAGTTCTGCCATGTCCCGTAGATGCACTGGTATCCATCGGGCATAGTTCGTGTGGTCTAGTGCGAAGAACCACGGAGCCAGTTCTGTCAGAGCATCCACGTACATGCTAAAATTGGCTTCTCTCAGAGATCGCACATAGATCAGAGTGGACAGCTCCAGTGCCAAGACTGTTGACCAGTACTGAAACTGCGGATAACTCTGTTCTCTCTGACTGCACCAGTCTTCGAAGCTTTCAGGGTGCTCATCATCTTCTGTATTGGTGGTGCTGTACTTGTCATAGGCACGCCGTTGGAGATTATACAACGCAGCCGCTGTGACTTGGTGTGCTCTTCTGGTGCGTGTGACGTGAGCTGCTCGAAGAAATGAGTCTGCTATTCCTTCAGTTGTGATCTCTGCTTGTACCAGTGCTTGGGTCCACCCACTTCCCTGCAACCAGTCACCCAGGGTCTTCAGTGCCGTCATCTCAATATGCAACCCCCCAAACATCACCACCAGTTGGTCTTCTCCATATGTGTTTGGCCACTTCCACTGGATCTGTTTTGCTAGAGTGAATAGTGGCTGGTCGCAAGTCAGAACTGGAGTTTGGCCTGGGTTGAGATGTTTAACTGCACTCCTGACTACATCAATAGAGTGTCTGATCATTGCCACAGTGTGAGCACTCTCCTGGAACAAGGGAAGCAGGGACGTTGGTGTGATGACTGGTTGCTTTGGATCTTGGTGCCTTGCATGGTATGCAGCCCATGATGTGTTTTCACAGGCCTCAACATCATCTTTGAGAACACTTCTCGTGTTCTCCAGCCACATATACTCATCTTCTATGTGCTGCTCACAGTTGTGGCGTCTAAGAGAGGTCACAGAAGTAGCTGGGATCATTTGCCCTTTGACAGAAGAAGCAACAGGACGTACATCCGTGTAATATTCTGGTAGAGGCTCAACCGTCTTTGATCCAGTATCACGCCCAGTGAGAGCAATGCTACGATCCACTCCCTCATCTGCACACGTTGGGTGTTGAAAAAGCGAGATTCCTGTTCCATGGAATGAATTCTTGGCTGTGGTGGCACTTGGGTTGTGGTCAATGTTGTCCACAGCCGCAGTTGTGAACACATTGCTACGCAGGGTAGGCGGGCAGACCACTTCCTCTATGCGGTACAGCTGACACACGCTGTTTCCCATCTGGGCAGAAAGACGTAGGACTCTGTCATATGAGATGCTTAGGCCCAGAGAGAAGAGCTTGTCCACAAGTCCTCTCTTGCGTGTTTCAGCATACAGCATCAGCCCAACATAGGTTGGAAGAGGAGTTTCTTGAGACGTACTGTGTCTGACAGCTGGAGGCTCCTGTGTCTTGGTTGCTCCCTGCTTCCGACTTTGCTTGACACTGTTGAACTTGAGAAGCTGCGCAATGGAAAGAGCTGCTTGTGTTGAAGAGGAATGGCTTTGATTCTTGATGGTGGGGCCATCCAGCACCATATTTACCATTGCAACTAGTACGTTTGGCACAGAGTCCTCCTGACAGCCGCCCGGGAATGATCCACGGAATTGGTAAGTGTCTTCAAACATATATCGACGAACTATCTGTGCAGCACGCGCAAGGTGAACTGCCTCAGTGTCACAGTCTTGCTCGCAGGCTTTGCCTAGCGCTTCACCAATGTCTTCATCAAACGCTAGTAAAACATCTCGGCCTTTGCTGTGGGATCTCAGGCCTGGTATCTGGGCTAACAGGCGCTCTTTCAGCCTTGTGCTACAGTGAACCCTCGTTTATCGCGGTAGATAGGTTCCAGACGCGGGCGCGATAGGTGAAAATCCGCGAAGTATTGACACCATATTTACCTATTTATTTAACATGTATATTCGGACTTTTAAAACCTTCCCTTGTACGTAGTACTGTTAACAAACTACCCTTTAATGTACAGAACACTTAATGCATGTACTACAGTACCCTAAACTAAAACAGGCACAAATATTAAAGGCGATTTTATATCATGCGTTTCCTAAACACCTAAAAAGCACGATAAAAAATGGCAACCAATGTTTTGTTTACGTTTATCTCTGATCATAATGAAGAAACAAACTCATTTAGTGTACTGTACACATATATGTATAGGTTAGGTTAGTTTTTGCATCGATTATATTGATGTATACAGTATGTTGATTTTGTTATTACCAATGTTTTACTTAATTTTCCTTAGGACTTCCAAATGAAATGTTTTTCTTTATGACGCCACCTGAAACGACGGCGTCATAAAGTACGCTCAGTAAACAACCACGCTCAGAACAAAGAAGGCATTTAACGCGCATGATGAAAGTGATAAATAATGATATTTACAGTAAAAGCATTTACAAAATATGTTATTACAAATATTATTTACCGTATCTATATAAAATCATACAGTACATACTGTACGTAGCAAAGCAGGAAAACAATTTACGAGAGAGAGAGAGAGAGAGAGAGAGAGAGAGAGAGAGAGAGAGAGAGAGAGAGAGAGAGAGAGAGAGATTGTTTTACGTACGTAAATGTAAATTTTAAACAAAAAAAATATGATAGGTTACAACATGTATACTCTTCAGACTTTTAAAACCTTCCCTTTAACTTAATGCATACAGTACTAAACTATAAAACAGACACAAATATTAAAATGTTTAAGTAAAAAATAAAGATTGTTACTGTACTCACCACGAAAGAAGTTCAAGAAAAACTTGAATGATGATGGCGATGAATTTGCTGCACAGTAGAAATGATGATGATGAAGCTGATGATGTCTTCTACTGTGCAGCCAATAATAGTATTTTACGTCTCTTCAGACGGAGGTGTCTTTTCCTGGGACACCTCTTCAACTTCTTCCTGAGACACTTCTTCAATTTCTTCTGAGGGCATTGTGATCGGAAGTTGCTGCCGCTGCTTCTTCTTTCGCAAGAGCATCCTGTAGGGAGCCATGTGTTCATCGATCTTGGTGCAGAATTGTACAGAACGAACCATATCCTCGTCCCACTCTTGCGACATTTCTTTCACCTCATTCGCAAGCTTGCAGAGCTTGGCAAGCCGTTCTAATTTTAAGACCGTTTCTTCGACATTTTCTTGGAACTCTTCCTGTGTTTCACTGTCTTCACTGCCCGATTTCGTCAGGTCTTCGAGGTCTGCGGCCGCGTAACTTCTACTGTCTTTTAACATAGTATCGAGAAGCGTCACCTTCTCAGCAATCGTCATCATCTTTCGGTGCTGTTTAGGCTCACTACCAGCCTTAGTAGAAGCAGAAGGCTTGGGAGGCATTGTACAGTAGGGTTTAACAGAAAGTTCAACTTAAAACAGTCGCACACAACACAGATTAAACTTCACAAAGTTAAGAACGTCTACTCAGCAATACGCGGAAAGAGAAAGTGAACGATGCAGACCCGCGAGAACTGTGATGCTGGAAGTTGAAGATGCGGGCAAAACACCAATCACAGGCTAGATAACAAAACTTGAGTTTTGATTCGTCATCTATCAGCGCTTGAACCAATCACAACCCGTCTTACAGTACATGGTGCGTTGGTTACTCATAGAAGATGCCCCGCGCATACTGAACGTACGTAGATTAAGTACAAGGGTACCGTAATAATAATAAATAATGATAATAATACTGTACAGTAATAATAATAATAATACTGTAATGATTAATAATAATAACAATAATAATTTTATTAACAACAACAACAATAATAATAATAATAACAATAATAATAAAAATTTACGTACGTACGCTATTTTACGCCTCTCTCTCTCTCTCCTTCTCTCTCTCTCTTTCTCTCTCTCTCTCTCGTACGCTTACAGTACTTATTCGAAATGTGATTTTTGCAACAAAGAATATTATTGGATGCAGTACTGTACTACGTACGTATACATACAAAAGATTCATGGAAAAGAAGCACATCCATTACAGTACACACCATTCTAATATGGTATGACTGCATCTGATTTGCGTTTCATGTTCGATTTAATTTTACTACGTACTGAATTATCGTATGATCACATTCTCTTTTCGTGTTTTATTTCTTTCTGTGCTGAATTATATATCATATGTAATGCAATGAACAATCAGTAAGAGCAGATATTACTAATTACAGTATTAATGGAATTACAGGTAACAAAATATCGTATTTGGTTATCTTCAGATTTCGCGGTATTTTCGAATTTTCCGGAAAATCCGCGATATGTATATATATATGGGTTATGGGAAAACCCCGCGAAGTGGTGAATCCGCGATTGTCGAACCGCGAAGTAGCGAGGGTTCACTGTATTAACTTTCTGGCACAAAACAACCCCGAGCTGTTCCATTCTTGTTGTGTATAGCTTTACAAGTTCTGCGAGTCTGAAGACTGGGGTGGTGCCCTCTTCTAGGTGGGTTTCCTCGATATACAGGACCAGTTCAGCCAGTACGATTCTTGACATTACACCTTCATGGTCAGTTTTCTGCTCGGCTTCTACAGTGGTCTTTGCACGATAGTAAAGAGCCAACATACACTTGGAATGGTACTTGGCCTCCAGAGCCACCATATCACCCATGCTGAGCCTGGCTATGAGTTCATTGTCCCCAACTTGCGCTGCACACTTCCGTACGCGTGTGTCCACCTGGAAGGTTGTTACTTCATGTAGGGTCTCTGTGCCAGACTTTCCACAGAAAAAGCAGGAGGTGCCGCTGGTAGTGGCTTCTGAAGTGTGTGTTCTGGCGCGCTTGGCCTGGACATTGTCAGTACTATCAAATGCTGAGCTGCTTGCGATGCGTCTCTTCTCTGCTCTTCGTAGCATTGTGTTATTGTATTTGAGCATACATGTTTTATGCCACTTGGCCTGGTGGGCAACCATTGTCGCCTCAACACCTTGTCCTTCATCTAGTCTCTGTAACTGAACAGTTCTTGGCAGTTCTCCGAGTTCATCAAATTTGACCAAGTTTGCAGCCATTGTCGTGTATCCACTCCCAGGGTCTCGGCGTTTAGACAGTACTGGGCAGACAAGTGACTCTGTTGTCTCCTCTTGACATACAAGACACAGCTTCCAGTTTGTCTCAGGAGGTGTTGTGGGAGTACGTTGCTCAAAAGTATCGACCAGTTGGAACTTCTTTGCCATGGCTGCAGTCTGGAACAACGCGTCTCTGATGTCAGGTGGTGCTGCTGCTGCCTCACCTGCAAAGACACAAAACACCACCATGTTACCACAAGTTACTACTACAAGCACCATGACTATCAACACTATACTATTACTGCAGCCGCCGTCACTGCCACCAACGCTGCCGCTGCAAAGTAAAATTCATTTTCTTGTGAAATGGTAGCCAAATTATTTGGTAAGCACAGAAGTATGTGTAATTGTACAATACTTATCACCTCTAGCACACTTATCACCTTTAGCATCCACAAAAAGACAAATTATGGTACATATTCAATGACGCTAACGGTAAATAGCGGCCATTTTGAAAAATGGCCGCCAAATGTGCTACGGGGAGAATCTTGAATGCCTCCATATCCAAAATTGTTCAGAATGTATTAATCCACATGTGTGCCAATTTTGGTGCTTTTAGAACAATTTGAACAATTGGTTTCATATTTCTTACTATGCCGCTGGGCTACTGAGGGAACTTCATCCACTTCCTGAGCTACTCAAACAACTACATTATCAAATTTTCCACAGATGAGTAGCTTTGCTATGTCTTCATGCTTGGATGTTATCCAGCAACTCCTCACTGCACGATGTTTTTTTGTAACTATTTGCGAGGAGAATGGCTAGATACTTCCAAGAGTCATCTATCACTGCCTACCAAGTAAAGTGGACTATCTTCTGTGGTTGGTGTCATGGAAGGGGGATCTCTCCACTCAGTGCCACTATTCCAACAATTGCAGAATTATTGTTATACTTCAAGGAAGGAAAACTCTGTTCAGTGTCAGCGGTGAAAGGCCTTGCTATTGCTCAGCATTAAGCCTCGCCTTTAAGCTGAATGGAGTTGACATTTCCTCCTCAACTAAATAATCTCTCCTCACATATAGTTTCGAGTTATCTTGCCCTTAGTCGCCCTTAGTCGGAAGTCCAACCCCTTCCGTGAAATGTAGTGCGAGTGCTTCAGAATGCGACCTGACTCTAAAGACCCTGCGAAGAGAGTCAGCGAGCTACATGGTCTGTCCTTGACGTTGCCCATTCAAGGGGATGGGAGCAAGTGACACAACTTCGTCTCTGAGTTTAGTGCCAAGACTCAAAATCCGGCTGTAACGAATCCTAAATTCGGGCCCTTCCAGATTGAGAGTTTCAATACTGTAACATATGATCAAGATCAATTCTTATTTTGCCCTGTATGGGCACTGAGGAAATGCCTTAAACAAACTGTTTGAGCTCAAGCAGAGATCAATAGACTGTTTCCCAGCACAGGTAGTGTTAAGAAGAGCGTTACAAGGAATTCAATATCTTCCTGGATCAGGAAAGTCATCTAATGAGCCTCCAAGCGAAGGTTTGGCCGTAGACCTATATCTCATGATGTCAGGGGCATAGTACGTCCCTGTCGTTCAAAAGAATTTTAATATGACGTAGGTCTCGCACGTTGGCGGGCGAAACGTCAGTCTACTTTCACTGTCCACTACCTGCAGAACCTAACCCACAGGAGCATCAACACATTCTCCATAAGTCCTGTGGTGGATGCATGAAATATGTTCAATAACACATCAACTCCCTAGTAGGACAAGTAGCAGTCAGTGGAGGGCTTGAGCAAACTGAGGAATTCTGCAAGCTGCGACTTCCTTTGACTGTGGGTGGATATCATCGTCCCTTGTGTATCCTAATACTGTATATGCATATACTGTATATTGTTACGTTCCTGTTGTCCCAGTGAGGTGGGAGTCCGGTAACATCCAGGTAAGAAAAGCATAGCTAAGTGAAGTCTTACCTTGATGAGTCACATTGCTTAGTTGTCACACCTTCGCACAATTGCTGAGGCCGTTATCTCTCACTGAGAGTTAACGAGGTGATAGGGTGTACTCTAACACAACTCATACCAAGCATAAGAGTCACACCCCAGGTCAGGGACCAGCCACTTGGTAAAGAGCTGAAAGGTTTGTGTAGGGAACAAATGACAAATTTGGAAATTATTTGTATTTTTCCTAACCATACAAACCTGAAGCTCTTTACACCTAAAGGCCTGTCACCTACCCCCAGGAAGTCCTGCCTGCAATTGCAAAGTGGCTTTTGTTGGCTATTGTGTGTGTGAGCAGGGTGGTGGGTTTACATCCCCCTACAGGCCCCGCTAACCAGCGGAAGGGAGTAACACCTCGCTAAAACTTTTACGGCTAGTTTCAGCTATCGTCGAAATGTATCTCCATAGTAAAAAGCTTCAGGTTTGTAAAGTTGGGAAAAATACAAATTATTTCCAAATTTGTCAATTTGAATGTATATTAAGGCATGGTTTGTATTTAATGGCCATAGATTAAACAAGTTAGTGAGATTTTTACAATTTTTTACAGGTCTAGGTTATAAAGGAAAGGATGACGAATGGATAAAACATTACGAAGGCTTTGAGGAAGTTCTGGCCACACTAAATAGTGAAAATAATAGTAGAGTCAGCTCGCCCTGCAGTGATGCCCATAGTAGTAATGTGAATCCAAATTCGGAAGATTCAAAATCCAAATCTTTGGAAGCTCTCTCCAAAAAGTCTCGTGCAAGAGTGCAGTAAGTAGAATATGTCTGTTCTTAAAAGTTAAGACTTCAATGTTATTTTCTTATTTGTCATGATCCTACAAGAGATTGTTTTGGGTAATTTTATGAACATCTTATGTGCAGGATGGTACTGTCTGGGAAGATCTGAATGCAGATGTTAAAAATTATGAAAAATCTTCTGCAACATGCATAAAGAATTAACGAAGACGGTACAAGTGAAAATATCTAGATTAGAATAAGAAATTTAATCGACCACATATTCTTGTCTAATAAATTAAGATGAGATTCGGCAGATGCAGACTAGACAGGAGAAAAATATTCGAAGCAAAGTAGAACAAAAGAAATAAAATACTTCTTCAGATAAGACTGATTACCAGAAGTCATTTGACTTTCTCAATAAGCCAATTTTTTGTGCAATTTAAAAAACAGAACGAAGGTGTTTCTCAAAAGTAAATATGCAATGAAGGTCATACTTGAAGCCTTGTGAGTTGTTTAGAGTTAAAGGAACATTATCAATGCAGAGATCTGGTTTCTTGTTGAGGATCTACTGTCCTCTACCTACTTACAATCATACTTTGAGTTTTGTTAAGTTTCAGCTTTCTGCCCTATGTTTTAGACCGTGGGCCCACCATAGGACCCCCCTCCCCCCCCTAGGGATTTTTGTAGACCCAGTTTTCTCTATTCTTTAGAGACCATAGAATCAGAATCTGCTTGTTTGCACTTTAGCTGTTGGTGATTTTGGCCGTAATGGCGGCCATTTTGAATTTGACTTTGTCCGCATATGGAAAAAATATTAGCAATGACTTTTTTCTGTTTATGTCTTTGTAATATATGTTTTTATAGGTTTTCTGGGACGAGGGATTCATTTTTGATAGTTGTAAAGTATTATCATCAGTATTTCTCAAGCTTTTGGTAATATTGAAATTGACGATCACACGGAAAAAGGTGATAAGCACATAGTATATACGAGGTACAGCAAATATGATATGATATGTAAACATGTTTTCTTGATTTTTTCTATGGAATGTTTATGACACGCCATGCAAGAGCTGAGTATGTTGAAGCTACAAAGCAGATGGCTGAAATGTTTCATCTTCCCACAATGATCTCAAAAAGTCTGAAATTATCCACAGTGAGGAACGAGTAAGGAAAGCCATGGATGCATTTCAAAATTTCATAGATCCTTTTAGTGTAGAAGACAAAGACTTATTGTATTGTCTTTCCTCGGGTTTACCTGCTCCAAAAAGATGTTGAATCAGATCTGTTAAAAGCTGAGAAATATGGTAAAAATTCCTTTGATGACTTCATTCAGGAGAGGCTGATTAATAAAACCAAGAGCTTTAATGATCCAATTAAAAAGCAGAATCTTAAAACGTTTGCCTCTATTGCTAAATCAGTAAAAATTACATCAACAACAACAAAACAAGTAAAACAAATGAAAGCAGAAAGAAATGTACTAGGACAAGTCGCAGTATTAGCCACAAAATACAACTTAAACATGGAAAAAGTTTTGAGTCATCCACTTGGACCAGTACCTTGGTCATTAGCAACTGCTGATGGCGCACTTGTGAAAACCAACAAAGCAAAACTCCTTCATGCTCTAGAAACAGAACAAACCCTTGCAAGAAGACCAGAAATAGATTGCATGAACTGCATCATTGATGGGAATGCAATATTACAAGCGCAAGTAGCATTACCAACATCATTTGGTGAACTAGCTGAAAAAGTATTTGATCAACTCCCTAAAGTCAGTCGGGTTGATTTTGTCACAGACACATACCTGACTCATTCTATTAAAAATCCAGAAAGGAAGCGAAGAGGAGCATCAGCTACATTCTTGCTTAAAGGTAGCTTAACAAAAATTCCCAGAAATTGGAAGAGTTTTTTAACCGATACAAAGAACAAAGAGCAATTGATCCAGTTCTTACTGGGAGAGTGGAAACAAGATAAATATGCAAATAAGCTTAAAAACAGAGTTATTTATTTTGTGAATGGTCGTAACTGCACAGCTATCACAAGTACTGATGGACTGCAAACAGAAACATATGAGGTTGAGGCCCTGCTGTCATCCCAAGAGGAAGCTGACAGTAGAATTATTTTACATCTTCGTCATATGGCTTCTCAAGTATCTGAAGATTTCACCATTGTTATAAGATCACCAGATACAGATGTTTTCATCTTGTTGCTGAAATTTGCTCAAGTCTTAAAACAAACCATTTTGTTCGATACAGGAGTAGGAGACAAAAGACGCCTCATAGATGTACATAAAGTTGTAGATAAAACTGGTCAGGAGTTATGTGAAGTCTTGCCTTCCCTTCATGCTTATTCTGGTTGTGATAGTGTGAGTGCATTTGTTCGGAAGGGTAAATTATTACCATGGAAATTACTACAGAAGAGCCCAGAGTTTATTTCCACTTTCAAAAATCTTGGATCTAGTTCTGCTGTGGATGAAAATACGTATATCCAGCTAGAAAAATTTACTTGTCTACTCCACAATCAGTCATCAACTCAAGTCATCTATTGACAAAGTACGTTACAATCTTTTTCTTCAAAGATACGTCCCCAAATCAGCCATAATTTCAGATTGTGATGGGATAGGTATGAGTTTGCTGCCTCCATGCCGTATGTCACTCAGAGAACATATAAAGAGTGCAAACTATCAAGCATTCACATGGAACAGAGCAGATCAAGCTGAGCCAGATATACCTTCGCCAGACGGACATGGGTGGTGTCTCAGTGAAGGAAACTTAGAATTTGTATGCTGTAGTGGATCACCGATGCCACAAAAATTGATTGATATTCTAGATGAGCACGTAGAGGAGGAGGAGGAGTTTGAGGAGTCTTATGAAGATGAACCAGAAGAAATTAACAATATCACAGACTTAATGTATGAGTATGATGATTAAAGATGCAATATTTATCATGAATCCATTCTCGTTATCTATTATGATTACAAATTACTCGGTAATATAGGAAAATATTCTGTACATATCTATTTAGCTATATCGATTAGTTCTATTCTTATATTTGATTGCTATTTCAAGAAATTTTTCCTTAGCAGTTGCACTTCACTTTATACATTTGCTTTATGAAGAATTATTTTTATGAATGCCATAGTCAGAAACATATTGATTTTTTTTAAGGTTATGTAATAACCTTGTTCTTATGTTTTCCTGTTATATGAGGTGCTGTACATTAATGCAAAGCAAACAACAAAATATTTATTTCCCTGTGCAATGAACTCATTACTCAGTTTCAGGTGAGTGTACATTTAAGCTCTAAAAGCCAATTTTTTTTTAGTGGAATTTCTTATCAGATATAGTTATTTTTCTATTTCTTTCATAATCTATTTTTTTGCTGCCAAATACTCTGTGTTTTTGTTCTTAAGGCTTAATATTATATTACCAAAATGATTACTTTAATTCATTGTACCTGTACCAAAAACTTTCATTTATAAAGAAAATAAATCACAATTTCTTCATCTATGTTTGTCTGTTATGTGAGAATGCTGCACATTACATCTATTCACAAATTATAATATTACTTTTCTTGTGCCATTAATTCATCAGTCTTTTCAGGCTAGAGTATGCATTTAAGTTCTAAAAGAAATTTTTTTCTTTAATCAAATGTCTTATTAATTATGGTTGTTTGTGTATGCATTTCAATCATAGTTATTCTCTTATTACCAAATGTTCCTTTTTTTAAGCACTAATATCAACAAAAGGAGTACTTTATTTTTTTTCTTTTGTGTTTGTACCACAAAATATCTTTTGTAACCCTGGATAGGTACGGTCCTCGGACACCCCTTTAAGGGTATACTCGGACGCGAACGACCCCGACGCCAAAAAAAATTCTTGAAAAATCAGTTTTTGCAGTAACCTCCTTTTTTCTTTTGCCAAAAAAAACTTCAATGAATGCTTAAAACAACTGTAAAGATAAATACTACTCATCTGCAGAAAAACTATTTATTATAAATATTTTAAAAAATTAAGTAGAAAAAAAAAAGACCTGACATAAAAATTCATAAAAAAAAAGTTTATACATATATACACAAATCCTTTTAGGAATTGATTCTTGAATGTTTAGGACACATCTTGATGTATTTTGGATGAAGTCAGACCCATGGAGGTGAAGATCTGAAATGAGAAAAAAAGGGTAACTTTTTTTGGCCAAAAAAAATTGTCCAAATTTCATGAATTTTTTTGGGTACCCAAATGAAATAGGAAGTGGCTAATTTTTTTAGGGAATAAACATATGTTATCCTAAAATAGAAATATGTAAAAAAATCTTCATTATTTTGTAAATTACATTTATATCAGGGGCCATATCTAAAGGTAATTTTTTGAGTACTTGGAAATTTCGTAAAAAAATACATATATTTAATATATAATATGATATTTATGCAGGTAAAAATATACCAAAATATCACAAATTCTATAGGGAACAAGAATATATATAGATAGGGCAGCTTACGCTTCGGATATGTCCACAAAATGGCCGCCAACCACACTGACTCAGACTCCCTAATCTGCCACTTGAAATGTAGGAAGGGTATGTCAATTTCAAGGTGTTATTTACTAATCTAATTATTATTGGATATGCATAAAAATTGTATGGTGGGTTGCTGGATAATTGTCGATTATTTTACGACTATAAAATTAAAATTCTGACCCAAAAAATTTTTTTTGAAGGGAAATAAAATCGAAAAAAAAAAATGTAAAACAATATTTTAGCTAAAAAAATTTGATGATATTCAATAAAAAAAAAAAGTAAACAAAATTTTCCGACAAATAAACATCTAGAGGAATCATTACTCTGTGATAGTTCCTTAGTACGTAGTAATTTTGAAAGAATTGGGAAAAAACGAAAAAATGGCAATCACCGGAAAATCGAACACATACCTATATATACGCCATATCTGGCTAAAAAAAAGATAGGCATGGGTAGCCAGATCATCTAGAAACACTTTCCAACACTATAAAAATATAAGTTTTGCGACACTACTTGCCAATTCCTTACGGTAACATGACTAAGCAAAAAAATGCAAAACAAATAAAAAGGGGCACTCGTGGAAAAATGGCCATTCTAATATACGGCATTTCAGAAAAAAAAAATTTCAGCCACGTGCTAGGCAAACCATCAAGGCATATTTTCCGACAAATAAACATATAAATGAAATATTACTCTGTGATAGTTCCTTAGTACGTAGTAATTTTGAAAGAAATGGGAAAAAACGAAAAAATGGCAATCACAGGAAAATCGAACACATACTTATATATACGCCATATCTGGCTAAAAAAAAATAGGCATGGGTAGCCAGATCATCTAGAAACACTTTCCAACACTATAAAAATATAAGTTTTGCGACACTACTTGCCAATTCCTTACGGTAACATGACTAAGCAAAAAAATGCAAAACAAATAAAAAGGGGCACTCGCGGAAAAATGCCCAACATTCTAATATACGGCATCTCAGATAAAAAAAAAAAGACATGCACGTGTTAGCCCAACCATCAAGGCACACTTTCTAACACATAAACATGAAAAAAAAATCAATAATATACGGCAATTCCTTACTACGTAGTAAATTTTTACAAATATTGAAAAAAAAAACAGAAATTGGCAACCGCAGTTAAATACCCAATATACCAATAACTACGTCGTATCTGACAAAAACAAAATCACGCATGGGTAGCCAGATCATCTAGACACACTTTCCAACATTAAAAAAGCAAAAGTTTTACGACACTATTTCGCAATATCTTACGGAAAAATGACTTGCCAAAAAAATTAAAAAAAATTAAAAAGGGACACTCGCGGTAAAATGCCCGACATTCTAATATACGACATCTCAGATAAAAAAAAAGACATGCACGTGTTAGCCCAACCATCAAGGCACACTTTCTAACACATAAACATGAAAAAAAAATGAATAATATACGGCAATTCCTTACTACGTAGTAATTTTTACAAATATTGAAAAAAAAACAGAAATTGGTAACCGCAGTTAAATACCCAATATACCAATAACTACGTCGTATCTGACAAAAACAAAGTCATGCATGGGTAGCCAGATCATCTAGACACACTTTCCAACACTAAACAAGCAAAAGTTTTACGACACTATTTGGCAATATCTTACGGAAAAATGACTTGGCAAAAAAATGAAAAAAAATGAAAAAGGGGCACTCGCGGTAAAATGGTCCTCGTGGTGATGAACGACATTTTAACTAAAAAAAAAAACATGCACATGGTAGCCAAACAATCCACCAAGACTTTCCACAACTGATAACCTATACAAGTTGCACCATTCTACGACAATTTCATAATACGTAATAACTTTGATAATTATGCAAACTACCTCAGAAGGGTAAACTCGGACGCGAACGACCCCGACGCGTCTCAGAAATCGGGGAAGGAGTACAGCTACAGCAATGCACATCTGGACACTACTAGAGCGTGTAGGGGAGACACCTCCTGCAGGTCGATCACCCACAAATTCAGTCACAGGGGTGAGTCACGTGAGAAAAACCTGTTTTTTTTTGACGCTCGGGGTCGCAAACGACCCACCGTACCTACAAACGACCCACCGTACCTATCCAGGGGTAATAGAAAAATCATAATTTTTTCTTGTAGTTTATCTTAATGTCCTTAATTATTTTGGGCCAAAATCCTCTGACTTAATCTATTATGTCGGCTTAAGGAGATTAAACTGAACCAAAGTGTCTTCATTTTTAAGAGACCAATGTATAACAATCTATATGTTAGATATATAAATACTTATCGTAAATTTTATAATATATAAGAACTGTATTAGTAATAAACTAACCCAATGAACCCAATATACCTTAAAGAAGAATATGCATATATCAATTAGGTTAATATTTCCCTATTCTTTGGCCACTATTTTTTTTAAATTTTGGTTTGTAGCAACCAAACTCTCCAAAAGCCAGTCTGCAGATAATCGTACTCTGAATCTATTGCCTCCAAGAAGATGAAAAAGTAATGTCTAAAAATATATCTTGGAGCTGGGAGGGGTCGGCAACTAGCCTATGGTTCACAAGAGAGGACGGGTTGTATCCGAGCAGTATACCGCATTCTAAGCGGCAAAGATATTTTTTCTCACGCTATCATATGCTTCAATATATTTCTGAATATGGCATATTTTATATGAAATTACATCTAAAAAACCTGCTCTTTATGAATATTTTGATGCTGTCAATCCATCTTTTCACTGAAATAAATTATAGCAAACTATAGTGATATACATTTTCTTGGTAGCTCAAAATTGAATTTTGAATGTAAATTAAGCCAGAATTCTTTATTATTTCGATAAAACAAACTATTTCATTCGATTCTGCATACTTTTAAACCCCTAATTCCATACCACTTTTATAAGTATTGGTTTATTTCTCTGCGTCATATGTAAAACTAGCATTATTTTATATTACATTTTTTTCCCTAAATATTTCTCGAATTTTGGCTTTATCAGCCAAAATCACCAGCATCCAGAATGCATACAATCAGAATATGAATCTATAGACTCTAAGGAATAAAAATAACATTGTCTGGAAAAATCCCTAGGGGGGGGGGATGATTTCACCTGCTGGCCCATGGCCTATTTATGCCTTGCACTGATTTTAGCTAGATCCCTATCAAGGGATTCATCAACCCCAGATCTACATTCTGGAGATAGAATTCAGGCAAAGAGAGTAGCATTATATGCATTATGCAACAAGCTTGTTATCAAGAACCAAACCACATGTGTACATTATCTAGTATCAAAAGTAATGGGGCAAGAACACTACAGTGAGGAACACTAGATATCACATTCCTATACTCGCTATGGTGTCAATAAAAAGCTCTTTGTAGTCTGTAACTTGAAAATTCAGTAACAATGCTAAAAAATATACACTTACTCCCAAATGTTTGAGTTTTAAAACGAGGGTCTTATGATTAACATGGTCAAAGGCAGTACTACATTCAAGGCCAATCATAAAAAGTTCCTAACCACAATCAAGGAAATTTTGAACTGCAATGTAGATTGTAAGAAGGGCATCACCTGCTACAAGGCCTGTGCAAAAGCCAAATTGCAAACTGGAGAACAGATGATTACCTTCAGAACACCAGTTTAGATGTTTTTCCAATATTTAACATGAAAATAGTAATATACATACACAGAAAATATAAACACTATGGAAAACCTACTTGTTCTATCACTAATACATACAGTAATACTAACCAACGCTATTTATAGGGAATATTACTCTTGGCGAAGCTGAAAGACGAGTCATAAGAGTTTTAGCGAGGGTTAACCAACTG
The DNA here is from genome assembly GCF_036898095.1 of Palaemon carinicauda. NCBI lineage: Eukaryota > Metazoa > Arthropoda > Malacostraca > Decapoda > Palaemonidae > Palaemon > Palaemon carinicauda. The sequence goes on from NC_090746.1 coordinate 20,199,960, forward strand.
GCCACTAAATAGGTGGGGGTGAGGGGTAGTTTGCTACCCCACTCACTCACACACCTGGGCTGAGTAACCACTTTTGCTTTGTCTCGGTGGAGGACCGACGTCGCTGCTGTCCTTTTTAACTTGGCATTACTGACTTAACTGATTTTTAGTTTTTCTTTTCAGTGTGTTTGTGCTTTCTCTTTGACCGGATTCATATGGACTTGCCCAGGACCTGAGGGCCGTCCTGCAGGATTTTCATGTCCTCTGTTGATACTGACCCGCATTTGTTGTTTCCGTCCTGCCTAGGGCGGCGTTGTAATCAGGACAACACCTGCCCTGAATGCCAGGAGTGGTCTTCCTCCCAGTGGAAGAGGTTTGGATGCCAGCGAAAAAGGAAGTCCTTGAGAGATTTTTCCTCTTAGGGGTTTCCTCGTAGTCGAAGAAACCTAGGACTTCTTTGACCCTCCAATCTCTTGCCGCGGCTCCTGCTCGATCGATCTCCCCCAGGGAACGATGGAGTAGAAGTGTAGATCGGTTTTCACCAGGTCAAACTCGGGGTTCGGGGGACAGGACTGCTTCCCCTAGAAAAGCAGTTCCCCTCCCCAGGAGCAGAGCCTTCTTATTTTAAACATCTGACTTACCCCCATAGTTTTATATATAGCTTACGTCCCTGACATCACGGCAGAAATTTCAAAACTCGCGGCAATCGCCGATTGGGTAGCCAGGTGTACCACCAGTGTGCCCTCCTACCCAGGTACCTGGAACCATTCCAGTCATTCCTCAGATCTTCCCTGCCGCCGCACTGGAGACATTGTTGGATTTTTCACTCGCTGTAACCTGTATAATTGCAGTTATCTTGGTGATGTACAATTTGGTTTTGGCTTTCGCTCGTTTGGATTTGCTTGTGGATTTTCTTGAACCACTATTGAATTTTGTTATTTTGACCCTTGCTCATTTGATCTCTCTTTAAAATATTCAAAATGTCTGACTCTTCTTCAACTGTTAGAAGGTGAAAATGTAGAGGTAAAGTTTATGAGTTGGTTGATAGTTGCGATGAATGTGTTGTTTTGTCTGAGAGTGAGTGGTTAGAATATGACCACTACACTCGTGAGCTTGAGAGGGATAGGATTAGAAGGAGTAAGAGTTCATCTCATTCTTTTAGAGATTATTCCCCTTCCCGTGTCAACGAACCTAATCCTTCCCCTGTAGTGGTAGTTCCAAATCCCACTACTGTTACTTCCGATGAACTGACGGTGGCCATTCAAGCCTTGGGCGTGAGAGTTGAGTCGCTCGCAGCGGACAGAACCAAGTTAATGTCCGATGTTAAGGAATTAAAGAGTGCTAGTGTCAGTGCTAAAAGTGCAGTGAATTTAATCAGTGCAGTGGAGGGTGCGTCTGCTCAGACCTGTCGTTCTCCTAGCCATAGACTTCTTCCAAGCTCCACAACCCCTGGGAGAAGGAATGTCGATCGGCGAAAGGAAACGAGAGGCATTAGCGACTGAGCAGACATCCCCGCGAGTGTTCCTGTTGACGCTTCACAGGACGGTCGCCCTCGCCATGGGAAAGGTGTTTTCATCCTCTTCGGATGACGCAGCGCCAAGACGGGGCTGGCGTCATACTTCCAGACTCCTGAAGAGGGAGATTGACTCTGTCGATCAGCGTCGTATCATGACGCCTCAGGCTCCTGGTTGCAGTCATTGGAGCAGTCCGGAGCGTTTTCCTTTCTTCCGACGAATGCTCTCCTGCCAAGCACCCTGTTTCGTTGGTAGGAGATAGAAGGATAACGGAAGCTGTCTAGCATCCAGCCCCACCGGTTGCAGGGCAGTTTTCTGAGACTGGCATGACCTCAGTACATGCTCCTCCTCCTCCTTCAGATTGGTTTTCGTCCTCTGGATGCTCTGCACGTTCCTTGAGCAACGTAGAAAGTGAGCTTGTGGTAGAAGTAACGTCTCCTGTTTTGCCACAAGTTGACCCTAATTTTAGTATGCTGCAAGATATGCAGCAGAAACTCTCTTCTCTCATGCAAGCCTATCAGCCTGCGGACAACAAGAGAGTGGCTCACCAAGACCACGAGCGTCAGGATTCTTCACACCTTGACGCCAAGCGTCGAGAGCCTGGTAGTCATGACGCCGAGCGTCAAGCAGTTGAACGTGACGCCGAGCGGCGTAATGAGCTACCTGTTACTAAGCGTGGAGAGACTGGTGCTTCTTCCCCTTGAACTGGGGAAGAGGCTCAGTCTTTGGCAACGAGGTAGCAGAAGCAAACTCATCTGCTTCCCATCAATAAGCCTTGTTCATGTTGAAGGTTGACAACGGTTGCTAGCTCTTAACGTGGGCAGCTCATGAGCTACTACATGAAGCACAGGATAATGAACAGGGCGGCCGTCGATCGACCTTGTGTTCTACATAGCTGCTATCTGTCGAAAAGAAAATAAAAGTTGTGATTAATTACAATTCATGCTCCGCTGCACAACACGAACTATTCAGGGAATAAATCACCTTCCTTGTAAGATAATTCCTTGAAAGGGAGCTGAATTGTTATACAATTTAACTCGGTAATGAAACAAACACACGGAGTGTTGAGAACCTGCCGACCATTGGCACAGGGTAGGACGGCAAGGCATAAACACAATGACAACTCCATAACGGCGAAGGCCGTCGGATACGTTGTCAACAGTAATTAAAGATACAAGTATCTAACAACATAAACGTATATTTCCATTTACACATATACACGCATATATATGTATAAGATAAATGAAAACACACAAGAGAAAAAGAAAAAATGACAAAAACAATCAAGGTAAGTCTTTGCGGGAGAGAAAGGCAGCATGTCCATCCTCTACCGAGCTACAAAGTAAAGTGGTAACTCAGCCAGGAGATGTGAGTGAGCTGGGTAGCCAGTCTACCCCACCCCCCACCCGCTAACTAGCGGATGGGGTAGTTATCCCTCACTAAAATTATCATGGCTCGTCTTTCAGCTATGCCGACAGTATACCCTATAAATAGCGGAGGGTTTGTATCTACACCGGAACAAACAAAGATTATCGAGTCTGGGAGGAATGTAGAGGAGAGGTCCCCTTTTCTGTTTCATTTGTTTGGTGTCGGCTACCCCCCAAATTGGGGAAATGCCTTGGTATATGTATGTATGTATTATGTTTTTAAAGGGTAATTGTTTAATAAAAACACATTTGTTACAAGTTTTTTTTCTCTATCCTTATAAACATGTAAGTCCTCCTTAATGCCAAATATATGCTAGACAAACTCCAACAAAGAGTCATTGAATTTCATAGCAGTATGAAGTAAACTAAGCTGCCTTGGCCGAGGTCAGTACTCTACAGAGTGCTAAGCTATCTAGTTCACTTTTTTATCCTTTTTTTAGATATTTTGTCTATTATGCATTTTGTCCATTAGGCATTCTATTGTCCGTGTTGAGGAATTAGGCATTTTGTCCTTAGGCATTATGTCATTAGGCATTCTGTTTGCTCACCCCTGCCCCCAGTTAGAAGTTAGACCTCCTCCTTGGAACGTGGTTCGTGTCCTTCAGTCTCTGTTCAGTCTCTGAAGGGTACTCCCTACGAACCAGTACGCTAAGCAGCAGATCACCTCCGCACCTTGAAGACGGTGTTCCTACTCGCCTTTGTTTCGGCTATAAGACTTAGTGAACTGCATGGTCTTTCCTATGACATTGCCCATTCAAGGGGATGGGAGGAAGTAATTCTCGACTTTGTCCCCGAGTTTCTTGCCAAGACTCAAAATCCGGGAGTAGTGGATCCTATATTCAGGCCTTTCTGGTTTGGGAGTCTTCATACTGTAACCGTTGATCCAAATTAACTGTTACTTTGTCCAGTAAGGAGTTTGAGGTGTTTCTTCAATAGAACATTAGCAGCTCCCACCCCCCACAGTGTCAGCACAGGGAAGGTCAAAAGGAGGGTCACGGAGAACACTATCTCTGCTTGGATTCGCCGGGTCATTGACTTGGTCCTGAATTCTGACCCTCCTCCAACACGACGACCCAAATCTCATGGCATCGGGCGAGTGCAACGTCCCTGGCGTTCAAAATATACTGCTCATACTACTCTGTGGTGCAGGTATTGCAAGCGGGTGTGTGGAAGCGTCAGACAATCTTCACTGCCCACTACTTGCACGACGTGACCCACAGGAACATGGAGACGTTCTCTATTGGTCCTGTGGTGGCTGCACAACAAGTGCTTTAAACCCCTCAGGCTCCTTGATGGACAAGTAGCAGAGGGTTAAGGGCAAAAGTTACTCAGCATTAGTCTGGGATGAATGCATAAGAATGAGTGGCTCTTTCTTTCTTTCATCCTCCCCTGTCTTGGGGAATCAGCACTCTTGGTCCTCTACAAAGCTGGCCTCACCTATCTGCAGGTAAAACCATTTTCCTTGTGTAACCTGGCATTGAAATAATACTCGTTTCATCCCCATACCCATGGGTAATGTCTATGGTACCCTTGTAAGATTCCTACAACTCGAAGGTCTCTTACCTAGACAGCCGCATTGCAAGTATCACAAACACACAGCTTGCGTATGTCACTGGCCATGCATAGCATGGTTTTAGTGAGGTGTAGGGTTTCTACTAGTTACTTGTAGAGCACATTCGGGAAAACCTAGGGTCAATGCCAAGAAACCAATTGGCACAGACTTCCACCCTCCTAAGGGGTAAGTCATCCCCTATAAATAGTGTTGGTATGTATTAGTGACGGAACAAATGATAAATTTGGAAGTAATTTCTATTTTTCCTAAAAATACAACCCTGTAGCTATTTATACAGATTGGCCCATCAGACCTGTCCCTCTACTAGTCCTACTTCAAAGCAAAAGTGGTTACTCAGCCCAGGTGTGTGAGTGAGCGGGGTAGCAAACTACCACCCCGCTAACTAGCGGGTGGATGGTTAAACCTCGCTAAAAGTAGTTATGGTTTGTCTTTCAGCTTTGCCGAAAGTAATATCCTCTATAAATAGCTACAGGTTTGTATCATTAGGAAAAATACAAATTACTTCCAAATTTGTCATATTACATCTAACTGTGTATACTGATTGAAGTATTGTTGGCTTCATTAATTTTTTATATCAAACAATTAATACAAGAAGGGTTGCTAACAGTATGGTATTTCCTGATGCTTAATACGTAAAACGGTTAAAAGATTAAATAAAAATAAGATGAAATGTATCCTTTATAACTTAAAATGACAAATTCGTAGATAATTTGTATTTTTCCTAACTATACAAACCTTAGCTATTTAATATGGGTTATTACTTCGGCGTAGCTGAAATGACGAGCCATTAGAGTTTTAACGAGGGTTTACTACCCCACCGCTAGTTAGCGGGGGCTAGGGAGGGGTAGTTTGCTACCCCCCCTCACACACACACACCAGTGAATACAGTACTTCACTTTGCTTAGAGGTAGGACTTCACGGGGGACAGGGCTGGCGGGCAAGTTTGATGAAATAGCTAAGGTTTGTATAGTTAGGAAAAATACAAATTATCTACGAATTTGTCATTTGTTCCGTAACTGAAATACAAACCACGCTATTTAATATGGGTGACTCACCCCTTAGGAAGGGTGGTAAGTCCCTGCCATACTGGCTTTGGCTTTGCCCAGGGACTCTATATTTGAGTGTGTAAGTACTCAGGAAATAAGGAGTCCCTGCACCTCGCTAGCATTGCCGTGCAACTGCTGCGGCCTACATAAGCTGTGTGTGAAGGTGAGAAGCGTGACTCGTCCTAGGAAGTTGACCTGGAGTTCTTCAGATGGAATTCTAGGCTAGGACTCTCCCAATACCGCCTCGTCAGGGTATGGGGACGTGACAGTATTAACATTAATACTAGGAACACAAGGAAGCATGGTTTACCTACAGTGGTTTGAGATCAGCTGTGCAGAGAACCCAAGATGCTGCTTTCTCCAAGGGATGAGAGGATGAAGAAAAGAATAAGGGCCAGACAAGCCTTTTCATTCAAGCAGACTAAAACCGGATAACAATGCCCTCAACCTTCTACTACCTGTCCATTAAGGAGCCTGAGGTTAGACCAGCTGTTGTGCAGCCACCACAGGGCCGATAGAGAACGTATCGAGTCACCTGTGTGTCACGTCTTGCAGGTAGTGGGCTGTGAAGGTCGTCTGACGCTTCCACACCCCAGCTTGCAGGACCTGCGTCACTGAATAGTTCTTCTTAAAGGCCAGGCACGTAGCTATGCCCCTGACATCATGTGCTCTAGGGCAACGTGACGGAGGAGGGTCAGGATTCAAGGCTAGGTGCATTACCTTGCGAATCCAGGCCGAGATGGTATTCCTCGTGACCCTCCTCTTCGTTTTCCCAGTGCTCACAAACAAGGCTTGCACTTGGGGACGAACTGCAGCTGTTCTTTTAAGATACAACCTCAGACTCCTTACTGGGCACAGTAGGAGATGGTCTGAGTCATCTGTTACAGAACGAAGACTCGAAACCTGGAAAGAGTCGAACTGAGGGTCCGGCACTCCCGGATTCTGAGTCTTGACAACAAACTCAGGGACGAACCTGAACGTTACCTCCCCCCCCATCCCCTTGAATGGGCGATGTCGTATGAGAGACCATGAAGTTCGCCGACTCGTTTGGCCTAAGCCAAAGCTAGCAGGAACACCGTCTTCCAAGTAAGGTGGCGATCTGAAGCCTGGCGAAATGGTTCGAAGGGAGGTCTCTTCAGAGACCTGAGAACTCGAACCACGTTCCATGGAGGAGGTCTCACTTCCGACTGAGGGCAGGTAAGTTCATAACTCCGGATGAGTAGAGAAAGTTCCAGCGAGGAAGAAACGTCCACTTCTTTGAGCCTGAAGGCTAGACTTAAGGCTGAGCGATAGCCTGGTAGACCCCTGCGGATGACCTGCGCAGGTGTCCAGACATCCTATTCGCAACTTGCTGCGAAAATCCTCTCTCAGCGAGGTGTTGGATAGTCTCCAGGCGTGAAGTCGAAGCGAAGCTACGGCTTTGTGGAAGATGTTGGCGTGGGGTTGTTTGAGTAGCTCGTGACGTGGAGGGAGTTCTCTTGGGAGCTCCGTAAGGAGTTGCAGAAGGACCAGAAACCACTCTGCGTGATGCCATAGCGGAGCTATCAGGGTCATCGATAGATTAACCGATATTCTGGTCTTGTTGAGCACCCTCCGCATCACACAGAACGGGGGAAAGGCGTAAGCGTTGATGTTGTCCCACCGTTGTTGGAAGACATCTTGCCAGAGAGCCTTGGGGTCCGGGACTCGGGAGCAGTACAGCGGGAGCTTGAAGTTCAGCGCTGTAGCGAACAGATCCACAGTCGGGAAACCCCACCAAGTCAGGACTTTGTTGGCTACTTGAGGATCCAAAGACCATTAGGTACTCACTATCTGCGTCTCTCTGCTCAGACTGTCGGCAAGCACATTCCTCTTGCCTGGAATGAAGCGAGCCAAAAGTGTGACCGAGTGGACTTCGGACCATCTCAGTATCTCTACTGCAAGATGGGATAGCTGTTCTGAGAAGGTACCTCCCTGCTTGTTGATATAAACCACTACTGTGGTGTTTCGCTCATCACCACCACAGAGTGGCCCGCCAGGACCTGATGGAACTTCTGAAGTGCCAGGAATACGGCCTTCATTTCTAGCAGGTTTATGTGGAGGTACTTTTCTGATTCTGACCACAGGCCTGAGGTCCTGTGGTTCAGAACGTGAGCCCCCGACCCTATCTTTGATGCGTCCGAAAACAACATCAAATCCGGGGGAGGGGGGAGGGTTCTCGTCTGCCAACCACCACTGAAGGTCCGTCTGTTCCGCGGGACCCATAGGGATCAGAGAGTCCGGGGAATCGTGTCCTTGATTCCACCGAGACTCGAGTCGCCACTGGAGAGATCTCATTCTGGGGCGACCATTGGGAACCAGATGGGCCCAGGAAGAGAGGTGGCCGAGGAGACGTAACCACGCTTGGGCTGGGAGTTCTTCTCGTTTGAGGAAAGGCCTTGCGACCTTCCTCAGCCTTGCTATCCTGTCGTCTAATGGGAGGGATTTGTGGCGATTGGTGTCTATGACCATGCCTAGGTATACCAGTTTCTGAGAGGGCTGCAGAGAGGACTTCTCGAGATTTACCATGATCCCTAGATCCTGGCAAAGTTCGAGAAGCCTGTCTCGATGGCGAAGAAGGGTTGCCTCCGAGTCTGCTAGGATCAGCCAGTCGTCCAGGTAACGGAGGAGACGAATACCGATCCTGTGAGCCCAAGATGATATCAGGGTGAACACTCGGGTGAACCCTTGAGGAGCTGTGGAGAGACCGAAGCACAGCACCTTGAACTGGTAGATCTTGTTGTCTAGGCAAAATCTTAAGTACTTCCTCGAAGACGAGTGGACTGGGATCTGGAAGTACGCGTCCTTCAGGTCCAGTGTACACATGAAGTCTTGCGGTCTCACTGCAAGTCTGACCGTGTCTGCCGTCTCCATGCTGAACGGTGTCTGTTTGACAAACCCGTTCAGGGTCGAGAGGTCGATGACTGGTCTCCAGCCTCCAGACGCCTTCTTTACAAGAAAGAGTCAACTGTAGAAGCCTGGGGATCCGTCTGCCACCTCTTGGAGAGCGTCCTTCTTCAACATGGTCTTGACTTCTGCCCGGAGGGCTTGCCCCCTTACCGATCCCGTGGTAAGGGAGCTCAATGACACTGGCCTCGCTGTCAGGGGAGGTAGAGATGATGTGAACGGGACGCGATATCCCTGACCGATCACGGAAATCGTCCAGGTATCTGCCCCGAGTTGCTGCCACCTTGTCGCGCAACTTTGTAGGCATCCCCCCCTGGTGGACATGCAGGGGGACTGCCAATCCTAGCGTTTACAGCCTCGGCCGCTCCCTCTAGGATTTTTACCTCCCCTGGAGGACTTCCTGCCCTTCCTGTCTGTCCTTGACAGGAAAGGGCTTAGACACCTTTGGCTTTGCTGCTGTCGTCTTCTTCGTATTCTTAGCTGGACGGGGCTGTTGAGTTGCTGGAGGTTTCTAGGGCCTCGATGTCAGGGCCCTATGGAGGAGGGAATCCTGGTTGGACTTCCTCCACCTCTCAGCAGCTAGCTCCACGTCCTTAGGCTCGAACAAACTCTTACCGAGTACGGAAGAGTGTCTGAGCCTGCTAACGTCGGATCTGGGGACCTTCTGGTGAAATCTCTCAGCAACTGCGTCTCGACGTTTCAGGATCATATTGGCCCACAAGCTCGAGACTTGGTGGGCCAGAAACTCGATGGTCCGCGTGCCTGAGAGTAAGAATGTCTCCAGTGCCTTCCTGGTGCTTTCCTTGGACAGGTCCTCAGACCGCACCAGGATGCCCAGAGACCCCAGCTAGATGTCAAGCCACGAGGTTGCCTGCATGGCACACTTCGCCACCTTCTCCTGGCTTAGGATCTCAGTAGCAGAATACGAAACCTGCCGGTTGGAGTCTCTCTCTAGAGGGACTCCCGAATGCGAAGACCCAAACAAGTCTCCTCTAAGATCTCGAAATACCTCCTCTGGTGGACTCGAGGAGGAGGGTGGAGCTTATTACCGGCGCAGGATCTGTTGGAGGAGGCAAGCTCAGAGAGCTGGCCTTCGACCTTGTCTCTGGCACTCTTCATCCCTTGTGACTAGGGCAAGGCTGCACTGGCCCTAGAGGGTTTCTGGGTGCCGTAGACTCGGTCCAAGACCGGTCCTTACCCTCACGAGGAGGAATCTCTGGGTCCCGAAACCCGTTGAGATTTCTCATGAGGGTCAGAACTTGCCAGAACGCATGTTCTGACTCTTGATGCTCTCCTCCCAAAGGGCTAGCAGCAAAGTCTCCCGTCTCCAGTGGCTCTTCCTGGGGAGACTCATGGACATTCTCCGAAGGTCTAGTTGGGTCCTGTCTGATCCTTGCAGAAGACTTAGGCAAAGTCTTAGAGTCCTTCGGCTCCCTCCTGGGAGGGATACAAGACTCTAGTAACGATGGATGCAGGCTCTTCTCCAACCCCGTGCGAGAAGACTTCTCAGGGAGAGGTGGAGTTTCCCCCATTGGTGCGATGGGGGAACGGACCAGCTTGTCCGACTCCCCTGAGGATGGGAAATCCTCATCCGCAGGGGAGGGAGAGAAAGTCTGGGGGGGAGAGGGAGCCTTGCGCAAGGATTTCCGAGGAGACAGCTTAGCCCTCGGAGAAGTCACCACGGAGGGTACTCCTCTTTTCCTCTTCAGGGGAGACGAGGTAGCCACTACTTTGTGACCCAGTTCAGAGAACACAGGCTTAAAAGCCTGCATGAGAGCTCTGACTATGGTCCCAAACCAGGGCTGTTGGCTGACAGTCACGCTGTCAAACACTCCCTCTGGAGGGAAGGGGATCGATCAATCCCTAGGAGGAGTTGACAAACGAGGGTTCGCCTGAAACGAAGCTGAAAGAGAGTCCTTAGACCTGTCCGGGAACCTCCCGTCCTCCGGCGAGCACGCTGTTCTGCGATTGCGAGGAGGGGAACGAGACGATGACCTGTCCGCCTGAAGTCGCGTCCGGGATAGCGCTGGCAATCGCGCTGGTGGTCGCGTGATGAGCCCTGCCCTGGATCGCGTGCGGAAGGATCGTGCGAGACACGAATTTCGCGAGGGTGCGCATAGGTGATGGCGAGGGCATGCGGCGCGCAGGAGCTGGAACGTGGGGCGGGGTTGAAGGCTGGATGGGAGCTGGAGCGTGAGCAACCTTCTGCTCGCGCGGGCGCGCAGGAACCTGTTGAAGAGCCCGTGTGAGCGAGACTATTGGGCGTGCATGCGCAGGATAAATGTTCCTAGCGCGTGGGCATGGAGCGTGCGTGTCTGGAAGCACGGGGCAAGGGCGCGATTGCGCAGCCTCGTGAAAGCGCAAAGGTGAACTTGCGCGCTGGCGCGCAGGAGAACGTTGCACAGGTGGTGCAGGAACTGCCCCCTGAGGAGATCGTGGGCGCGCAGGAGATCGCGGGCGCGCATCAGGATGCGGGCGCACAGGCATGTGCTGCTGCAATGGGCGCGCAGGGCGCGCAACAGGATTCGGGCGCGCAGGTGTGAGCTGCTGAGTTGGGCGCGCATGGCGCGCAACTGGATTCGGGCGCGCAACTGGATTCGGGCGCACAGGGGTGTGCAGTTTGGAAGAAGAGGGCAGGGGTACCTGTGAGCGCCCGTGCGCTAACTTAGGTACCTCTTGTACTGCGCGCTGGAATGTAGGAGAGCGCTGGTGAGCGCTTGCGCACTGTGTTAGGAACTGCAGCCGTGCGCTTAACTCCAGAAGTGCGCTGAAGCACTGGAGAGCGCTGATGAGGAGGAGAGCGCTTGAGCGCTGTAGCAGGAACTGCCAGGTGGGCGTTGGCGCGCAGGTGGCGCGTGTGCGCAGGAGAGCGCTGGCGCGCTATAGCAGGAACTGCAGGAGGGCGCTGGCACGCAGGAGATCGTGGGCGCGTAAGAACAGGAGCAGGAGCGCGCACGCGCGCAAGAGAGTGCAGTGGCACCAAGTCAGGAACAGCAGCGAGATGGCGCGCAGGGGGACCTGGCGCTTAAGGGGCTGAGGCGCAGTTTTGCGCCCAAGTCCCTTGTGCCCCGAAGGGATCGGTGCTTGTGCAATGACAGGATCAGCAGCCTTGAAGGGTGACGGCAGGACAGCAGGTCTGGAGGGTGACAAGTCAGGGGGTCTCGAAGGACGACCTTTCACCGAAGGAGATCGCGAACGATCTCCGGAGAGGTCTAAGGTGGTAGCTGGCAGGATCGGTGAACGATGAGTCTTTTCCGCAGAGGACTGCGGGGACGATGAGCCGAAGAGGCGCCTCGTAACTCCCTTGTGAGGAGAAGGAAGTCCTTAACATCGAAGGGGAGGACGAGCCTTCCGCCTTATACGCCCTCTAGGGGCCGTGAGATCAGCAAGCTGACCTTCATAAGGCCTCCGCAGAGGAGTCTCTGTAAGTGAACTCCCCCGAGGGGGAGAGTCACCAGCAGGAGAGACCGTGGGACTAAGTTCCACCCTCGAAAGATGTTCAGAGGGGGAATCAGAGCCTTCAGCTACCTCAGCAACAACAGGAGCAGTTTGATCCGACACACAGGAGGCCTCCGTTATAACAACGTCGACGATAGACAGAGGATCTACGTCTGCTATCGCCGGCGATTGCTTAACAGCTGCTCCCAGCTTGAATCATGTCAAACGGGCTTCCTTGGAGGGCGAACCCTGAAGCCCCCAGGAAGTCCAAAGCTGTAACAAATCATGATTATGTACAGTGAAATCAATATCCTCCTCCAAGGGAGGAGGGGCAGTTGCCTCGCTATGGGAGGCAACTACCTCTCCCGCACCCCGGGATCGGTCAACAGAACAAAGGTCTACGCTCCCCCTCGACAGCCTCTCGGAAGAGACCGATCGAGTGGGAGCTTCGGAGGAGGTTTGGGCTACAGAAGAAGAGGCCTTGGGATTTTCTCTATTCAAAGAAGCCTTTGGAGGAGAAATATCCCTTTTGGACTTCTTCCGGCGCCGGGCAAACCTCTCCCACTGGAAGGTAGACCACTCCCTACACTCACCGCATACATTACCCCTATCACACCGTTGGCCCCTACGAGGACACAAGGTGTGAGGATCTGTGTCGACCGCCGACATAAAGGTCCCACAAGGGCGGTCAGGTAAACCAGGACACGTACGCATTATAAATAGAGGCCAACTTCACACTCTCTGTAGAAAAAGAAAAAGCAAAACAGATTAATGGCAGTCAAGTGAGGGTGAGAGCAGACACGTCTGTTCATCACCCGAGCCAAAAGCAAAGTGAAGTATTCACAAGTGTGTGAGGGGGGGGGGGTAGCAAGCTACCCCTCCCTACCCCCCACTAACTAGCGGTGGGGTAGTAAACCCTCGTTAAAACTCTAATGGCTCGTCATTTCAGCTACGCCGAAGTAATAACCCATATTAAATAGCGTGGTTTGTATTTCAGTTACGGAACAAACAAGGATTACAATATGATGAAAAAAATTCATAGCAACAAGTCTGTTTGCTGCTTATTCTGGCTGGAAGGCCTACCGCCTACGTGTTAGTGAATTAAAGCGTCAAATTATAATCTTTTTAAAGTTTCATCATGGCCCAACAAGGGGTAAAGTTAGGGAATTGAAACTTCATATTAGGATGATGCAAGATAGATTGAATGTGATCAAGATATAAGAAAAAGGGGATTGTGTACAGTTTGATTTGTTTTGTTGATTTAGAACCATTTGTGTAGCTACCATAATACTAGCCACTCAGAAATGTTTCTGGCCTGGTCAAATTTCTTTAATACGATTCTCATCATCATCATCATCACCACCTACTCCTATTGATGTAAAGGGCCTCGATTAGATTCCACCAGTCTTCTATCTTGAGCTTTTAATTCAATACTTCTCCATTCATCATCTCCAACTTCACGCTTCATAGTTCTCAGCCATGTAGGCCTGGGTCTTTCAACTCTTCTAGTACCTTGTGGAGCCCATTTAAATATTTGGTATACTAATCTCTCTTGGAGAGTGCTAAAGAGCATGCCCAAACCATCTCCATCTACTCCTCACCATGATCTCATCCACATATATCACACAAGTAATCTCTCAGTTTCATTTTTAACTATGTTCTGATTCTATCAATTGGAAATGTATAATCTCTCTTAGTTTCATTTCTAATCATGTCCTGATTCTATCAATTGGAAATTTATTACCTACTGATGGGCATTGTGCTGCTCATCCATGAACAGTCCCTAGGTATTTATATTGCTCCTTTTATTCAAAATTTCAAAATAAGTATGCCTTTATAAAAATTTATGTACAGTATGTTTTTTGTTTGCTTTGTTGATATATGAATATTTTTTTGATTTTTTCCAGTTATCATAAGTTCACAAGAGGAAAGGATCTAAGTCAACGTAACCTTGATGATATTGAATGTATCACTGGATCAAAACGTGCCAAGCAGTTAGCAGAAATAGCTAAAAAAGAAGAACACTACGAAGAAGTGGAAGTAGGCAAACAAGAACATGAGAATGGTGTTACAACTATCAAAGGTGGCAATATACAGGTAAATCTCGTAATCCAAATTGGCTATTGAAGAACAAACCCATGACTTGTATTGCCCATTTAGTCATCACAAAACATCTCAAACAAAACATTTTTTTTAAATCGGTACAGTATGTCATAAGGTAAGAACTCTGCATATACAGGGTGATCAATCAAGACTGTGTTTGTTTTGTATTCTGCTGGGTTCAAGATTTTTTTTCTTTTTATATGTTTTGAAGTGCAAATTATTCCCCAGACTTATTATGGAGATGTGTTCAGAATTCCATTTTTTACTAATTTTATCCTTCATCATCTAGGATGTGTCCCTTTGGAAGGGCGAGCATCCACCGATGGGGATTGTAAAAAGGTCTGCGTTAGAGTCCAGGACCAAAGTCCAAGGGACTACGTTGCAGCGCAAGGTTGCGCTGATAGATCGGTAGGTCAGCTGGCAGGACGATCAGGTACTGGGATGTGCCATTTGGAAGGGTGAGCATCCACCGATGGGGACCGTAAAAAAGGTCCGCGTTAGAGTCCAGAACCGAAGTCCAAAGGACTACGTTGCAGTGCAAGGTTGCGCTGGTAGATCGCTAGGTCCTGGTAGGTCTGCTTGATCCTCCGAAGAGGTGTCTCTATGAGTGGCCTCTCTTGCAAACGAGAGTGAATACTTCGTAGAAGAGACTTGAAGACACCCATGATGACGCCCATGAGGGCCGGTGGATCAGCAAGGTGACCTTTAACAGTAGCGAACCTCCGAAGAGGAGTCTCTATGAGTGGCCTCTCTCGCGAACGAGAGAGGTGAACACTTCGTAGAAGAGACTAGAAGATGCCCATGATGACGCCCATTGAGGGCCGGTGGATCAGCAAGCTGATCTTTAACAGTAGCGATCCACCGAAGAGGTGTCTCTATGAGTGGCCTCTCTAGCGAACGAGAGAGGTGAACACTTCGTAGAAGAGACTAGAAGACGCCTATTGAGGGCCGGTGAATCAGCAAGCTGACCTTTAACAGTAGCGATCCTCCGAAGAGGAGTCTCTACGAGTGGTCTCTCTCGCGAACGAGAGAGGTAAGCACTTCGTAGAAGAAACGTGCCAAGACCGTGCTCCGCCCCTGAAGGAAGAGAAACTCAGCAGGGGGGGAGGGAAGTCTGGGCGAAGGCAGAAACAGCAGTCGGAGACGATGAATTTATTGAGATCTGGGAAGTTCTCCCTCTGAAGGGAGAAACAACCTCACACCTGGGGAGGAAACTTCCCTCGGAAGGGAAGTTGCCCAACCTCCTTTAGCGTTCTGATCTGAAGTGCTGGTCATGTTGTCACGGGAGTACTTCTAAGAGAAGGGATGACGCCCATGAAGACGTCCTCTGAGGGACGGCAGTGACAGCAGATTCCCCACGCATGAACAGAACAGCTCTGCTTCGTCGGCACTCTTAGTCGAACAAAGAAAAACTGCATAGTTAACTGGGAAAAAATAAAATTAATTATTTAACAGAAATTCCCTAGGAAGGCACTCCGAAGAGGAACCCTGAGGGAACAACATAAAATAAGTATTGCGCTGACAAAAAATTAATTGTTTAACAAATTTCCTAGGGAGGAACTCCGAAGAGGAACCCCGAGGGAACTACATAAAATTAAGTACTGTATTGCGCCCTTCCTTCCCCAGTCGACATCCACGAGAGAAGGGGGAGCGGAGTACTGTAATAAAAACAGAATTACAATTGTTTAAATCAGTTAAGAATATTCACTAATAGTGAGAACCACTGACCCTCCGAAGGGAAATATTCCCCATGGAGAAAAGCTGAAAAGATAAGATACAATTATATTTTCACTAAAAATAATTGAGACAAACAATCGGAAGAGCAACCTAACCCCGCACGGGAAAGGAGCTTCCCCAATAGTACACTGTTGTGGTAAAGGTGAACGACCTCAAGAAGAGAAAGACCGTAGTCAATCTTCGAGAGGCCACATTCCCTTTGCTCAGAAATCCATGTTTCCCGTAGGAAAATAAAAAAGGCGAAGACCATAGTTGAATGAAGAGGCTCCAGGCGATGACGATTCCCCTGCGGCGGCAGAGTTAACGGTTATATGCCAACGGGAAGACCGATGGACCAGAGAGGGAGAGGTCGTTCCCCACAGAGTGGAACTGTGCTGGCCTTGCTAATATACCGACTATATGTATCACACACACAGCACAAACACTAAGAATTTCATATATATACAAGTATAAGAAAAAGTGAGTTAAAAGACAAAAATTAATGGCAGTCCAGAATAGGCAAGGAGGGAGAGAGGAAACAACCGCTCTGCATCCGAGCCAAAAGTAAAGTGACTAAATCACAAGTGTGTGTACGGGAGTGGTAGCAAGCTACCCCCCCCCCCCCCCGCGCCGCCGCTAATAAGCGGTGTGGGTAGTTAACCCTAGCTAAATTTTAATGGCTTGTCATTTCAGCTCTGCCGAAAGTATAACCCTTAATAAATAGCGTGGTTTGTATTCCAGTTAAGGAACAAATCAATTTTAGATTACAACAATCTTTTCATGCTTAGCACAAATCAGCTCTGATGTAACTGATAAAAATTGGAATTGAAAGATACCCAACACTCAATGTGGTAATTTCTTTGTATACAAAATATCAATTCTGGGAATAGACTTCCAGCAGATTTAGTAAACAGCAGGCCAATAAACGAGTTCAAGATTAAGTTAGAGAAGATCATAAGAATTCTCTAAATGCTTTAACTAAATCTCTCTACCAGAGTAAATGGAGTAAAATCCTTGTACACACACACACACACACACACACACTACACACTCTCTCTCTCTCTCTCTCTCTCTCTCTTGGAAGTTTTGTTTACTTTGACAAATGGGAGAGAAACAGTTGTTCTTTAAAAATTTATCTCAGAGAATTTTAAGATCTTAGCAGAACAGTTAAGGGCGAAGGGTGTAATTTACAGTGTAATACATCGTTTTGTGACTTGTGGAATCTATACAGATGCCATTGTTCACAATTTCTTTTTCATTAAAATGGAATAATTATCAAAATTTACAATAACAGAAGTAATTCTGCATTTTCTTGTAGGGAACAATGTTTTTGGTTTATTGAGTTAATTTTATTAATTACTCTAATTATGAAAGTGAAAGGAATTTGGACGAAATATTTCTTATACGCATTCTCCAGTGCCATACGAAGCTCGGTGAATTTTTTCTAGGATTTTGTGTATTTCTTCCTATATCCCGATATATTGGCATTCCGGCCGGGCCCCTTAAGCAGAAAAAAAAAAAAAAAAAAAAAAAAAATAAGAGATTCTTCTGAATGAATGTTCACTGTAACCATTAGTGTCTAGAGATTTGCAATTGGTGGGGAAGACCAAACATGACATGATTGCAATATCACTTAATAAGATAAGAAGCTTTTTGCTCACCAGTTTCAGATCCTTTAAATCATTAAAGATTTAAAAGTCACTCATGAATGGATGAGGCAAGGGACAGTGACAATGCCCTAGAGACTAACAAAGTCACTTTCCATCAAGCTAGGGCCAGGTAATGGGTGTTGATGACTCGATAGGTATATCTATGGGCTCCCCAGAACCCCCAAACCCTAGCCCACAAGGGTGGTGAGGTTGCAGATACTACGAGAAACTATCAAGCTTGAGCGGTCTCAAACCTCCGCCTATCAGATTGCCAGTCAGGTTAGTTTCCACAGGCTACCATAGCATGGAAGGTGGATGCCGTTCCTGGACTAGTCTAATTTGGATCTGTATGTTTTTCTTCCATGCTCTAAGATTTGAGCTGTGATAAACAAATTTTGTATCTACAAAAAGCAGGATATGACTAATACAGTATCATAACTCCCTCTTAGCCTCAAAGAGAGGGATTTATAGATCTGAGGCCTCTGTTGCCAGAATGTCCTAGGTATTTGCTATAAAAGATAAATCTTTTCTGAAAACTTTCTTTGAAGTCAGTCCACCCAAATCTATACACTACATGTAAGTGTATGAAAACTCTCCAATGTAAACTCCAAGTCTTATAGACTGACTATGCAAGATTCCTAAAGGCAGTCAACTAATAATTTGTCTCAAAGGCAATGGAATGTTTATTTTGATTGGTGGAAATCAAGGAATATTTCAGTGATTAAAACTAGTTTGGATAATATAGTCAGGTATTTGTTTTTCCTTTTTTATGAAAGGAAACTGCCATTTTCAACTATAAGGGCTATATATCCAAGCTGAATACCAACCTTAAACATCTAGTCATGGATTTATCCACTTTAGTTATTCAATACAGTATAAATGTATTACTGTACAGTAAAGTTTTCTTCTGAACCTTTGTTAAGTGTTTTTGTTAAAGATCTCAGTTAAGACTTTACCTATTCTCTCATATAAAGTAGGTTTTGGAGAAAATAAGATGATTTTATTCTTCATTACATACCTTCCAAGCCAAGAATGATCCTAGGGGAAGAACAGAGGTATTTTTTTAATTTTAGGCTAAATGTCAATATTAAACCAGGTTTTGATAGAACAAATGTGAACATTGGGCGAGTATAGAAATAAATTTTAATATCAAAATTACCATTTTTCCCAACCTTCATATTTTTTAGCATTTTGAACGAGTTGCATGGAATTCTAAATGAGTTCACTTATTTCAAAAACTGGTCATGGGTTTATAGCTCCCACATGATTTTCTTTAGAGCAAGTAATGAATTCCCAAATGAGTCTCATTAGCATACACCTCCCTGCATTTATGAATTATCTGTTTTGATGAGGGAAACTACCTGATGGTCAAAGTAGATCTTTGAAGTCATTAAACCAAGTACTACAAGAAAGAGACACACCTCTAAGAAACATAAATTCCTTTTGCCTGGTATTAGTTTTTTCACAAGCTTATAGGTACATGTCATAGAACTACAGTGGTACCTCAGAATTTAACTATTTCCAGAAGGCAAGTAGAATCCCGTGAGAAAATCTATGGATTAATGAAGTTGCATATTTCAAACAATACTCATTGCTAATATGTGAAAATTAACCAAAATAAAACAATGATTAGATGAAATTAATTACAGTAAACTACTAACTTTAGATAAGGGAGCTAAGGAGCTAGTGGTTAGTAAAGGAAGGAGGAGAGTCTCACCACTCTTGAACACTTCACTAGCCTACTAGCTAGTACAGTGGTAATGTGTACGCCTTGTATTTGCATACCAGCAAATAAATTCCAGGCTGGGATCGTGAGTTTAAGCTGTTTATTGGGGAGATTACTGCTGTGGTTGGGCTTGACCAGCTGACATTCTGGTGCATGTCTCATCAAATTATACTGGAACTGAAACCAGACACATTTAATCTTTACTGTCAACATACATTGTAGGCATGTTTTTCAACTGATCAACCTGCAACTGGTTTGCCTTTAGCCAGATGGTATCTTCAGGATCACTAATATTTTCTATTAAAGAATTTTTTTCTAAAGCTCTAATGGGGGTTCTAACCAGTTTCCTTCATTGTTGACTTTTATCACCAACTTGAGAAACCAAGGTAAAATTTTATATTAGCTATATAAAAGAAAAAGAAAGTTCACTTTGCTTTCTTGATTTATCTAAATTTTAGTCAGGTTAACAAATACCAAGACCATTTTCTTGTTACAGTGCAACGATAGCAAAATATAATTCCAATGTGGACAAATACTAAGGTATAAGTATGCCTTTACTAAGGTCAATGTTCATGTGGTCATGACACTGTTTTTATGCCTGTGAGTTAACCTTTTTTATGTCAAGGTCAAGTAATAAATACATACAGCTTTTGCCATAACTTATTGCAAAGTTGTCATCAATTGGTAGCTATAATTCATTACTGAGTAGCTTTCATTTTAATTTTTTGCTTTGCTTCATAGCTTTCACCCCCTAGGGATGGGATATTTTGGTCAATACTAAATTCAAAATAAATTATGTATATTCCATAAGAGGAAACCTCTTAGTATTGCCTGTAACACAAGAAAAATTTGTGGCTACTTCTGTCTATTGATATATCCCATCTGAGGTGGTGGGCATCATCCTGGGAGTACAGTACTATATGAAATAGAATAAAAGTATTTGTTTATAGAATACTACACCAGTATCTTTAATTTGTAATGTAGTGTTAGATGTACAGTAGATAGGGTATTGAAAAAAAAAAAATTCATGGACATAATATTTCTCCAATTTAAGAAATGGTTGAGGTTAAGTAAACAATGAGCACATGTGTACAAGGATAATTAACAGCGAATACAAAGTGGCATCTTGATTATTGGTAGAAGTATTGATAGCGGAATCAAGGACACGCGGATTTGTATAGAATCTATCACTAGGGTACAAAAAGGGAAATGTAATGAGATTAATATCTACTGTTTATTAAGTACTTGCAAATATTTTAGATCACAGGGTGTTTGAAGATCAAGCCAGACTGTTGATGCCAAGTGAATACATAGAAAAGGTCCTTTACCTAATGACACCCAGCACAAAATTGTAGCTACCAGCTGTATAGTATAACAACAGCCCATTAGTTCCTTGACCAGGCTGCTGTCTACAGAACTGTATATATGTTTTGACAACAATCTGTCAAATTATATAAAATTCATTTCACTATCAGCACATGTAAAGTTATTGAGATAAAATTGTCAAAGCACCATTTTGCTTTTGAAGTCATATTTATTAATATGAATGCAAAACTTTTACATTATTTGGATAAACCCATTTTAAATTCAAACATATGTTCATAAGTGAAGGGGTATCATACTGTTTAAGGAAAACATTCTTCCACATTATTCTTTGATTAGCACATGAATGTTAGGATAAGTATGGAAATGAATTATGTTTTGTTAAATACATTATCTCCCTATATGGTTTTCCACCAAGGGAAGGTCATAATTTACATTAAGCAGTACTTGTGCAGTGTGTACTGGCCTCTATCCTTTTACTAGAGATTTTTTGCAGTGTTCAGCTTTAATATAGTCTACCCTTTACTTTTTATCTGATGGCATTTGGTTGGTATGTTTACATAAACCAGTAACTGTCATGTGAGTTACTGCCTTTTCAACTTCCTTTCCTTGAAGTTTTAACATTCCAATGAACAAATCACTCAGACGTGCTCAATGGCATTTTAGAAATACGTGCTCAATGGCATTTTAGAAACACTATACATTAGTGACCTTTTTAACAAAATTCATCTTCAATTACTGTAATTAGTGTAGCTATATATATAGTGAAAAGGCTAGAAATTATTACCATACTAAACTCAACAAGAAATGTACAGCTTTCCACAGTAGTGCCACTTCTCTGCAAATCACCTTGCTTCTGTCTACAGTCCACAACATGATTATGTGCGTCAGTGTGTGTAGCAGCAGCGTCTGGCATATGAACATGGGAGGGGCCACTCATATGCCACATATAGGATGGGGAAACCTTATTGTAAAAAATGGGCCTTGAATTTTTACCTCAATGGTGGTATGGAATAAAAGAATAGTTTTGGATAAAATTTTTAAATACACCAAATTATACAGAAAGAGAGAGAAAAAGAAAAAGACATTGTAAGGAGAAGGGGGGTTGGAAAGCATGTCACTATAATCAAAATCAGATATTTCCTTTAACTTTCATAATTTTTTTTGAATAATTTTACCCGTATTATAGGCATGGATGGACTAATCCATTGTTGATAGTATGTTCATAATTATAAAGATTAATATATTTCAGGATTATTTTGCTAATAAAATGGCAAAGCTGAAGAGTAGCATTGGTTCCCGTGCAAAAGCGTTGTCAACTGAAGTTTGTACATCCTTGAATGATGAGTTGGAAGGTGACCAGATGCATGAAGAATTAAAAACTAAGAAAAGGAAAAATTACGTTGCTAATGTTTGGGAAGCAAATGAAAACTTTATCTCAGAATATGATGAACCAAAGAAACATAACGATCGGAAAGAGGAAGAAGGTGTTGGTGAAGTCTTTGAAGATAAAGAAAAACTAATTACAGATTGCGATGAAACAAAGAAAAGTAAAAAGGGAAAGGTTGTTGCAGAGAGCTGTGAAGATAATGAAAATCTAAAATCAGAATGTGATGAAACGAGAAAAAGGAAAAAGAAAAGTAAGAAAGAAAAAGACGTTGCAAAGAGTTGTGAAGATAATGAAAATCTAGTTTTAGAATATGAGGAAACAAAGATGAGTAAAAGGGAAAAAGATGTTGTGGTGAGCTGTAAAGATAATGCAAGTCTAATTTCAGAATGTAATGAAACAAGAAAAAGCAAAAAGAAAAGTAAAAAAGAAAAATATGTTGCAAAGAACTGTGAAGATGGAAATCTAGTTTCAGAATGCGAGGAAACAAAGATGAAGAGTAAAAAGGAAAAAGATGTTGCAAAAAGCTGGGAAGATGATGGAAATAAAATTTCAGAATCTGACGAAACAAGAAAAAACAAAAAGAAAAGTAAAAAGGAAAAAGATGTTGCAAAAAGCTGTGAAGATAATGGAAATCAAATTTCAGAATGTGATGAAATAAAAAAGAGCAAAAAGAAAAGTAAAAAGGAAAAAGATGTGGAGAACTGTGGAGACAATGAAAATCTAGTTTCAGAATGTAATGAAATAAGGAAAAGCAAAAAGAAAAGTAAAAAGGAAAAAGTTGTTGATATGTGTTTGGGTAATCCAGAAAATATATCTGAATATGGTGAGAAAAACAAAAAAAGGATGAAGAAAAATGTCGTTCCAGATACCTCAGATAGCAATGAAAGAAATATTTCAGATAACAATAACACAAAGAAAATCAAGAAAAGGAAAAAGGAAAAGGATGTTGATGGAAATGTGGAAGAGGAAAACCTAGTTTCTGAATTTGGGGGTAAAATAAAGAAGAAAAAGAAATCCAAGGAAAGCGAGAAAGATAGATAGTTAAAACTTTCTGTAGGTCTTAGCTCAGGGAAGTATGCCAGAATCAGTTATGAAAAGGATACACATACTGTACTGTCTAAGCTAATATATAAACACTGTTAGGGTATTTTCTAAGAAATGTTGAAATTAATCGAAGGGAAAAGAAATTAATGAAGAATTTTCAATAGAATTTGCATGAAAGAGGAAATCAGCTCAATTCTAATTTTAAAAGGAAATGCAGTGCTCTATTGTATAGTAATTTAAGAATGCATATACATGAAAATTTGGAATTTGTAAATAGCAAAATACTTGCAGAGAATTCAGTGGCAAAAGCCCTTCATTGTTTATTGAAGAGAAATAGTATACAGATCACTCACCATTAATAGTGGGTTTATAAATCAACTGGCTTGTTAGAGAATTTGTAATTTTTTGTGTTATTGGCTTTAATTAGGAGTTCTGTTTATGTATGGTCGTTTCTGAATCATACCAGTTGTTTTCTAAACAATAAAATGCTTTAGACATTCAGTTGTTTTCCTATTTTACCTTGCTTAAGAAAATAAGAGTGTACAATTTTTATATACTGTACCATATTTACATTTTAGAAAATCATTGCTTCCTATTGGAGGAAATATTTTAATGCATATTTAGTTCATTTACAGGTACAATACAAGATTGTTTTGGCCCTACATACAAACTTTACACTCTTTACATAGGAGTATTATTTAGGCGCTAGCTGAAAACCAGGCGTTAAGATTTTGCAAGGTGTAACTACCCTCTGCTAGTTAGCTGGAGGAAGTAACAGGGGTAACCAATTACCACGCTGACACCAGCACAAGTAATTATCACGTTTTATTTCAGCTCGGTGGAGTGCAGACGTGTCTGACTTCTTCGCTAAACCATAAAATAAAGATTAACATTTATTTTAACATTTGGCCTAAATAGCCAAAAAAAAATTTTTTTTCTTTTTGTTTTTGTTTAGGTTTGACTGCTTCCGAGATCTAAGGCTGCAGGTTTGTCCTGGTAATGAGAGGCACATTTAAGGTACCTTCCTGTATGCTTAGGAGACAGATCCTCGCGGTTTCTGTCGTGCATATAGGGGGTTACGCATACAGACAGGAGTTTCCTTGTACAATGTTTAGGGAGTGGTCGCCCTCCCAGTGGAAGAGATTTAGTAGGCGGCGGTGAAGAGAAATCCTTCACCTTTGACGTCAACCTCGAAGAGGTGGAAACCTCGCCATTCTCCATCAACTCAATCTCTTCTCGATGACTGCTCGTTCTCCCCCTGGGAGTAGAACGAGCACGAGTGGCATCCATGTGACTCCGGGACAACCTTGCATGTCGGGGGCCTCTACTGCTTCCCCTAAAGAAATAGCGACGGCCACCGCAGTTGGGATCTCTTTCTGACTAAGCAGTTCGTCTTCTGTGGCTTTCCTGGGGGCTCACGGGTTTTCTGGCCAAGGAAAGGTTACACGAGGTCTTGCGGTTTTGCACGCAACAGGAGCAGACATCCTCTCCAGGGGTTGATTTTTCCCCATGAGGCTCCAAAGTTTTTCCACCGAGTCTCGAGCCTACTCCACAGTTTTGACCTCAGCTTCTGGTCGCCCGGACGTTTGCTCTGCTTCGGCAGGATGGTGTGAGCAGTTACAGACAAGTACTCCTCGGAGTTACTTGTTGGAGGAATCCCTTCGGGGATCTAGTTTCAGCCATGTCTCAAAGACGGTTCATGGAATCTATTTTTAGGGTGGGATCTCCCAGCCGGAAGAGAGATGAAGTGAGTTGTCTGGGGGTGCGCCTCCAGATGTTGGACAACCTTCGGTTACGAGGGAGAGATGTTCTCCAACCGGTGTCGGGTGATATTCCCTTCCGAGGGAAAGGTCACCTTCAACAACTTCTGTTCTGTAAGCTTCTCGCCTGCGAGGAGATTTGCCGTCAGAGGCAAAGTCGGTTGATCGTCCCTCCGACCCGCAGGAGAGACTTCCTTCTCCAGAGTGATCTCTCACCGTTGATTCCTCTAGCCCTTCAGAGCGCAGCTTTTCGGAGCTGGACGATGATGGTGGGAGGGCAAGCTCTCTCGAGCTTGCCCCCCTACTTTCTCCTCCTTGTAAGAAAAAACCTGATTTGCAACTTGTGTGCAAGCATCCAGCAGCCTTCCTCTCCCTTAGGGGAAAGGAAAATAATGCGCTTTTCTCCTGTCATGGAAAAGACAAGTAGGAGAGTTTCTCTCCTATACACGCTAGTGAATGAGTACTCTGGCCAACTTTCAGCGAACAAGTCTTGCGTAGTGTTGCCCTCTCTACCATCTAGCAAGATGGGTGGGCGAGCTCTTCTGCTGGAAGAAGCAGCGAGTGTTATTCCTACGCACATTGTTCCTTCTAGCGAATCTCTTTATCTAAATGCGCACTCGCTAGACATTTTGTCTTGAGCAAAGGTGAGCGCTACCTCATCAACACATGGTGTGTGCAAGTAGACCAACACGTATAGGTAGATTACAACTTACCTGTGCGCTGTAACGAGAGGACGCACACGCACGCTCTATTAGTACTCGCCTTGCCAACTAGTAGGTCTATTTTGCAAGAGAAATAGCACACTCCTTCACAAAAGAGAGCAGGGTTTCCCTCTCATATCAATCTCCCAATAAGATAAGTTGACAGCGCTCACTTCTGCAGAGACGACGAGCATAGACAGATGCATGAGCTACCATCTTCTCACAGCCCTCCTTTCTATAGCACTCCTTAACTGAGGAAGCAAGCACGAGGGGCTCAGAAACGATTCTGTTTTTGAAGGATACCCCTTGGTTTCTTGACCTTGTAAAGGCATTGAAAGAGGAGGTATCAGGTTCAACCACCAGTTCCCCTAAAGTTCCTTCACCCAGCACTCCAGCTGGAATCCTCTGTAGGAACTGAAGGCCAGTCTGACCCTAGATGCAGTAGGGATACTAGAAAACCTCCTCCTCTACCTCCTTCCAAGCCTTGGGGTATCTTACAGGTATCAAGAATACCTAAAGACCCAGTCTTAGAGAGGCTAGGATTGATCCCGATCGTTCTTAGGCAGAAGAGAAGGCAGCAGAGGGTACTCACTCCCCTTCTGGGGATAACATACATCCTGATATGAGAAGGGGTTCGAGATCCCTGAAGGAGATCACCTACACAAACAACTATAGACTTTCGCCTATAGAACTGAACCGGCTCGTCCAAGGTGATAGAGGGTCCTCCTTCAGCGCCCTCCAAAAGAGCAAGACCTAATGAGGCAGAAAAAGAGAGTTCTTCCCTTCTCAGAGGCTGCAATATCCGCCAGAGGGAAAGGAAGGACACAAAAATGTTATCCAAGAATTGGTGTTGATTGGATGAACGTCAATCTTGAGGGGAATGTTCCTCGGTTCTAACATCTGCTTTCGTAGGACCGGAGCATAGTGGTCTCCTACCGTGGGCTCAGTCATCGAACAAAAGGAACTCTATTATCAACCTTGACCCTTCCCAGGCTGCTATAGTTGCTAGCTCGGAGGAGGAAGAACCAGAGATGGATCAGGTCCTGGCAGAAGGAAAGGACATGGACCAAGACTACTTCTGTGATATGCAAAGACCCACCAAGACTAAGTTACCCTTACCTTGGTCAGGGGGGGGGGTCAAAGCCGCAAGGAAGAGCGCTTCCATCAAAGTGGCAGGAACCTCATGATCTCTTCATTCCATTGATTCCTTTCGATTGCTTCCTCCACTATACGTCCAGCAGAGGAACTGCTACGAGATGGTAAAAAATGACCCATCTCTTCTACCATTAGATCTAGCAACCTTACCTTTGACCCAGAACTCTTCTTAGGCCAAACTGCCAACTCTGTCATTGCATTTCTCGGTGGGTGACACTGCCATCATGGAAAGGGTTGCAAGAAGTTCCTTGCAAGCCATTTCATGGCTAGATTTCTGTTTAAGGACGGTAGGTAATTTTGGTAAGATTGAGGATTTCTCACCTCTCAGATGGAGGAATTGCTGTCAGTCCTCTTCCTCTCAGGAGACAGGACTCTCGAGTTCTTGACTGAGAACCTCGTTAACCAGTGGGTCAACTGGTTTTGAGATCCACGATGCGATGGTCTCAAAATTCCAGAGGCAGGTACCGAAGAGAGAAGCAATGAGGCTGCGTAACACCCTCTTAGATGGCCCTTCACTGTTCAACGTGGACACTGAAGCTGTCGCTGATAGATGAAGTAAGGCGAGTTAAGACTCCCTCCTCCTTAGGGCAATCATCTCACGTTCCCACTCAGCGGTACCTTCACTACAGATCTACGGCTGATGCTCAGGGGCCTTAAAAGAATACCTTACATGCAAAACAATCTACACAGATGCAAGCCCCTATGCAACCCTTTTGACCTAAGGGCTCAAGTAGGGGCAAAGGAGGTAGGAGGATCAGTCAAGGACATTCCCGCATGGGAGACCAGTCTCCCAGCCTGTCCATTGGTAGGGGAATGCCTAAAGTGCAGATGGCAGCGGTGGATGTTCCACGGAACCGAGCCTTGGTCAGTTTCCATATTAAGAGAGGGGCATATTATCCCTTTCACAAACTCTCTCTATCCTCTGACCCTACATCTGACGAGGTCAGATTCCTACGCAAAGGGATCTGCGAAGGAACAAGGTTACAATATATCTTGCATGTATCCAATCAATTTCTACTTTGGAATCTAAGTAGAAATCCATAAAACTTGCTTCAGTTGACATAAATGATACTTTAATTACTAGCGAAACTGAAATTCCCTATATGAAATGGATGCGTGCTGGCTAGTTTCACACTTTTCTCTATGGGCTATGTTTAATGGGGGCTGGAGCATGATAACTTGCATATCAATCGATTGAAATGCGAGGGCTCATTCTTAATTCTAACTCAATTGGGTAAAACAACACAGGACTATTTCTAATAGGATAAACAACCTTTCCTACAATAAAAAATGTGTTTTCAACTAATTTGACCTTTATTTCTACTGCTAATAAGCCGTTCTACCACTATAGACCATCCCTTCTCATCGGACACAGGTGGGAACCCAGAACTTTGGGTGTGCGAAAACAGGACAAAACGATTATTCAACACTTGAAATTTATAAAAGGCCAAAGAACCTAACAAAACCCCCTAACCTAACCTAGTAGTTCCCAGGTCACAGACCTAGCTCCGAGACAAGCTCCCCAGACCTCCCTTTTCAGCTCACAAACCTAGCTGCGGGTCGGGGTCGCAGACTCCCCTTCCCAACTCACAAACCTTCCCAGGTCACAGACCTAGCCAACCCCCCCCCCCCAACCCTCGTTCCAAGGTCACACACTAAAAGTAAATCACAAATTAACCCTTACATTATGATAAAGTAAACCACAAATAAATCAGGTATTATTAGAGTAAAACATGGGGCAAATTTTACTAATGAAAAAATTGGGGTACTGTATTTATAGAAAAAAATCCTGTTCTCTTAGAAAATTGCCTTTATTTCCCTCACAAATAAATAGTTAATAAGATACCGTATGCCCTAATATATCCTACAATAATGGGGGCCACCCAGTGGGAACCAGGGGTTTTGGGTGGGGAAAATTTACTAGCGAATCGATAAATAATGGTAAAATGACAAATTCGTAGATAATTTGTATTTTTCCTAACTATTATTATTATTATTACTAGCTAAGCTACAGCCCTAGTTGGAAAAGCAGGATGCTATAAGCCCAAGGATTCCAACAGGGAAAATAGCTTAGTGAAGAAAGGAAAAGAGTAAAAATAGACGGATTTTGAGCGAAGCGTAAAATCTATTTTTGGGTGAGATGGCTATGTCGTCCTGATGGAAGTTCCTAAAGGGTAGCTTCCTTGGGTATATTATAACTACGGCGATATTCCCAGAGAATTTACCTTAAGGTACCCAGAATTCTAACTCCTAGAGCGAAAATCCCTAATAAAAGAACCAGGGATATCGCGAAATATCAGAGGACGTATTCTTGACACGCCACATAGCAATCTGCACCCCGAACAGAGTTAACACTTCGAAGGGGTCAATTAGCAAGAAAACGAAAACGAGAAAGAAAGGAGAGCCGCTGGCAAGGTATCTCTCCTCCCCCGTTTCGTAAGCGTGCATTGCGCCGCTCATGGCGCCATCTGTATTCCTTGTAGCGATACACGAGGTGCTACAGATACTGTATGTAAGGAGGGGACCTACAGCCCTTTAAAAGAAAGGGAAGGGCGGGTCCATCAGGACGACATGGCCATCTCACCCAAAAATAGATTTTTCGCTTCGCTCAAAATCCGTTTTTTGGGCTCAAGCCATGTTGTTCTGATGGAAGTCGTCGTCGTCGTCGGCGCCCACTCGTGTCCGAGTATTGGGTTCTGTCGTTAGCCATCAGCCTCCTATCTAGAGATGAAGAGGGGTGGAGGAAACAACAGAATGCCAGTAGCTGGGTATATTGTTTTGGGTGGTCGTGGCTTTGCAACGGCCACGCGCACACACTTGGCCCACACCGTTTTCACCGCGGCTCAAGACATATGAGACAGGCGGCTTCTACGATGTTGGTTGCATCGGGCTGCCGGGTTCTTGTTATGTCAAGGCCCGCCTTGTTGCCTGCCCGACAGGCATTGCCCTCTTCCGCCGGCGCTGGGAAGCTCCGCCGTTGGAGTCTTGTTTGGTTTGATTTTGGAGTTTTCCTTCTCCTAGCCTTTGCCTATCTTAAATAAAGGAGAAGGCCTATAGGGGGGTCCAGCCTTGGTCTGGTCTCTCAGAACTGGCCTTAGCAGTATGGTTGAGCCTGCCATGGTGGATAAACT
This sequence comes from Palaemon carinicauda, assembly GCF_036898095.1. Taxonomy (NCBI): domain Eukaryota; kingdom Metazoa; phylum Arthropoda; class Malacostraca; order Decapoda; family Palaemonidae; genus Palaemon; species Palaemon carinicauda. Next base: position 20,229,560 of record NC_090746.1, read on the forward strand.
ACCCCACCGCCATTGCCCAGCCCATCATTGAGACACTCAAGCCCCTCTACTGCAGCAAAGTGCTGGACCATCAGAGGGGTGAAAGTATACCAGAGCATTACTGTATCTGTGGATTCTCAAAACGTGCCGTACTCCCCGGAGGTATTTCCCGGCCAACTAGACCTAGAGACCTAAGATGTTACCGTCATACATCTTTTCAACTAACCATAGACCATGTTAGTGCTTCCTGCCCCCTACAGGGAAGTCCTACTAGACTCTGGAAAAGTCTCGAAGAGTACATATACCTATGTATAAATAACAGACAAGCCAATATAGTGGTCTCACCCTATATCATGTAAAGCATAGTTTGTAAAGAACCACTGAGTCAATATGAAATATCGACCAGTTCTCCGTTCAATATTGGATTGGACAAAGGTTTATATCCGAGTAGGCGGAAAACATGCATATCCGCCACCGTCCCCTCAGGGCATTGAGTCCTCCCGCCAAGGGAAAGCATAAACCAATGCAAAGAATGCTTGCATAAAGGAACAATCTATTAGAATTATCCCAGATAAATATACATAGAACGTAATGCAAAATTATATCAAATAAATTGACACAGGTGAAGGAGACGCAAGGTTCCCAACACCTAGTTTATTGACAAACAATAAATAAAAGAGGTTAAACAACCATTATATATATATATAAGAGGAGGATAACCAACAAATAAGCATAAGCATGATAGTAAACAGAAACTTGTTTATCTGAAAGAAAAACATTAGCGCCACTTTTAACATACCGAGGTATAAAAATTATAAAAGTGTATTACTAATCAGTTACATTAGCGTTGGAAACGCTCGGCACACATGTCTGCACTTATGCTAGGTTCACCTTTGAAAGTGGAACAGTCAATGTGGGCAACCCAGTGCCCTAACACTTAGTTTGTAGAACAGTTCGTAACTACACACTCACCCCGGAATTAATCGTCCCAATTAAATCCACTGTTCCTCGCAGAGTTAAACAGCAGGGTTAACGACGCAACCCACTGCTACCACAGACCTCTTTAGTTGCTCCACTTGCTTCGCATAGTGACGAAAGAACACTCTGGAAGACTTCCAGCCAGTGTATGAACGAAGATGTTCAAAATCCATACAATTAAAGAAATTTAAGGATGAGGCAACTTTCCTCGGATCGTGACCTGCGGGTGTACTGTCTGGATCCGCTCTGCGAATAAAATAGGTGATTTTCGCCCTAAGTTGTTTTAGTGATAAATTTGAGCCTGATGTTTCTCCCCTGAATAGTTGACCACCCCTGAAGTCTGAAGTTCTACGAAGATAGACCTTTAGGCATTCCACTGGACATAGAGATGCATCTTCTTTCAGAGGGCAGATTCTCCAGGGACCCCACCTGTTGGTGGGTAACTCGTTCTTGGCGAGAAACGTAGGATCCGGAAACAGGTTCAGTTCTCCCCCATCCAAGAACTGAACACGACCCTCCTCTCTCGAGAGGGCTACAATTTCACTAACCCTAGCCCCCGACGCGAGTGCAAATAGGAAAATAACTTTTTGGGTCAAATCCTTTAAAGCACACTCCTCATTGTTCAACAGCGAAGCGAAATGGAGAACTTTATCTAAAGACCATGAAATGGGCTTTGGAGGTGCTGATGGTCTGAGCCTAGCACAGGGTTTCGGAATTTTATTAAAAATATCGTTAGCGAGGTCGACCTGGAAGGCATATAAAATGGGTCTTGTCAAAGCAGATTTACACGTTGATATTGTGTTGGCTGCTAACCCTTGACCATGGAGGTGGATGAAGAAAAATAAGCAGAAGTCCGGCGAGATCTTTTGCGGATTCTTCGCCTTGACAAAGGCCACCCATTTCCTCCAAGATGACTCATATTGCCTTCTAGTAGATTTGCACTTATATTCCTCTAGGAAGTCTATACTGTCTTTCGAAATCCCGAAACGTTTTCTCACCGCTAGGGAGAGAAAATCATGAGCTGCAGGTTCCGGGTTTTCTGTGATGAAGCGCAGACAGTCGACTTCTGAACTCGCTGGGTCAGAACTGGATCTGGTAACGGTAGACACTTCAGCCGTAGTTCCAATGCCAGAGGGAACCACACGCTGTTCGGCCACTTGTGAGCCACTATTGCCGCTACTCCCTTGAAAGATCTCAGTTTGTTGAGGACCCTCAACAGAAGGTTGTGAGGAGGGAACAGGTAAATCCTGGAACATCCGTTCCAGTCGAGGGACATCGCGTCCACTGCTTCCGCCAAGGGATCCTCGTACGGGGACACGTAAAGGGGTAACTTCTTGTTGTCTTTCGTCGCAAAGAGGTCTATCTGCAGTTCTGGGACTTGACTCAAGATGAAGGAGAATGATCCAGCGTCTAGGGACCATTCCGACTCTATCAGTGTGAACCTGGATAGAGCGTCCGCTGTCACATTGCGGACTCCTTGAAGGTGAACTGCCGACAGGTACCACTTCTTCTTTTCCGCCAGTCGAAAGATGGCCAACATCACCTGGTTGAGTGGTGGTGACCTCGATCCTTGTCGATTCAAGCATCTCACAATCACCTCTCTGTCCAGCACCAACCTTATGTGGATTGAGCGACGAGGGGAGACTTTCTTCAAGTGCTGCCTTTGACCGTGTTAATCATGAGGCCCTTGTTTTCAAACTGAAACAGTTGGGAGTGGGTGGGTCGTTTCTTAGCATTATCATTGATTTTTTAAGTAATAGATCTCAACGAGTTGTTGTTGATGGGCACCATAGTGATTATAGGAATGTGATATCCGGTGTTCCACAGGGTAGTGTTCTTGGCCCATTACTTTTCATACTATATACACATGACATGTGGTTTGGCCTAGAAAACAAGCTTGTTGCATATGCAGATGATGCTACTCTCTTTGCATCAATTCCATCCCCTGAATGTAGAGCTAGGGTTGGTGAATCCCTTAATAGAGATTTAGCTAGAATTAGAGCATGGTGCAAATTATGGGGTATGAAGTTGAATCCTAACAAAACATGATTGTAAGTAGGTCAAGGACGGTGGCTCCTCAACATCCGGATCTCAGTATTGATAATGTTTCTTTAAATATGTATGACTCTTCCAAAATTTTAGGTGTGATTCTCGACAGTAAATTTACTTTTGAGAAACATATAAGGTCTGTGTCTTCTTCAATTGCACAAAAAATAGGCTTATTGAGAAAGTCTTTCAAGATTTTCGGTGATCAATCTATTCTGAAGAAGTCTTTTAATTCTTTCATTCTACCTTGTTTTGAGTATTGTTCTCCTGTCTGGTGTTCAGCTGCTGATTCACATCTTAATTTGTTGGACAGAAACTTACGGTCTATTAAATTTCTTATTCCTGATCTAGATATTAATCTCTGGCACCGTCGTTCAATTAGTTCATTATGCATGTTGCATAAGATTTTTCATAACTCTGACCATCCTTTACAGTCAGATCTCCCAGGACAATTCTATCCTGTTCGTAATACTAGGCAGGCAGTTAATTCTAATAGCCAGGCCTTCTCCATCATGAGGCTCAATACTACGCAGTACTCTAGAAGTTTTATTCCAGCTGTGACCAAGTTGTGGAATGATCTTCCTAATCGGGTGGTTGAATCAGTAGAACTTCAAAAGTTCAAAGTTGGTGCAAATGCTTTTTTGTTGACCAGGCGGACATGAGTCTTTTTATAGTTTATTTATGACATATTTGTTTTTGATGTTGTTAATAGTTTATATATGACAAGTCTGTTTTGACATTGTTACTTATTTTAGAAGGATTTATTGTTAATTTGTTCTCTTCATTTATTTATTTCCTTATTTCCTTTCCTCACTGGGCTATTTTTCCCTGTTGGAGCCCCTGGGCTTATAGCATCTTGCTTTTCCAACTAGGGTTGTAGCTTGGATAGTAATAATAATAATAATAAGGAGAACTGCCATAGCTTCCAGAAAGTTTATGTGAAATGTCTTGAATAAATTGGACCAAATCCCTTGGGCCTTCTTCCGATGAGAATGACCTCCCCACCCCTCCTTCGAGGCGTCTGTGTGAATAGTCAACGAGGGGGGAGGTGGCTGAAGAAGTACCGACTTCTTTAGTTGCCTGACTTGGGACCAAGGCCTGAGAAGCGTACGTAGACGAAGCGGAACTGGTCTTATCAGATCTCTTCGCGCGTTTGATGCATAACTTCTCCAAACTCCGGTTGCATCCTTTAGCTGTGCTCTTAGCACCGGGTCTGTTACTGAGGCAAACTGGAGAGAACCCAGCACTCTCTCCTGTTCGCGTCTTGATATCCTTTCGGAATCCAGAAGTCTCTTGACAGAACCAGCTATCTCCTTCCTCTTCTTCGCCGGGATGGAGAGTTGATGTGACACTAGGTCCCAGTGGATTCCCAACCACTGGAACTTTTGAGATGGAGAAAGTCGAGACTTTTTTCTGTTGATCTTGAAGCCTAGATACTCTAGGAACTGGATCACCTGTAGGGAAGCTTGCAAACATCCTGTCTTGGATGCTGCCCACACTAGCCAGTCGTCCAGGTAGGCTACCACCTGGATTCCCTTTAGGCGTACTTGTTTGAGAGCTACGCTCGCAAGCTTTGTGAAGATCCTTGGGGCTATGTTTAGCCCGAATGGCATGGCTCTGAAGGCGTAGAGTCTTCGATGTAGCTTGAACCCTAGGTAGGGGGAGAGTTGACGATTGATTGGAACGTGCCAATAGGCGTCTGACAAATCTATGGAGACGGTAAATGCCCTCTTGGGCAGTAAGGTCCTTATGTGTTGCAGTGTTAGCATCTTGAACTTGCAGTTCACAATGAACTTGTTGAGTGGCGACAAGTCCAGAATGACTCTGAGTTTTTCTGAGTCCTTCTTGGGAACACAAAACAGCCTCCCTTGGAATTTGATGGACTTTACCCTTTTCTCCAACAGTTCTTGAATGTACTCCTCCAGAACGGGGGTGGAGTGTTGGAAAAATCAAGGGCACGGGGGTGGAGTGCTGTACCAGCTCCAACCCAGTCCATTCTTGAGTAGGCTGTGGGCCCAGGGATCGAAGGTCCACCGATCCCGAAAATTCTGAAGCCTCCCTCCTACCGGTATCATCTCCCTTTGACTGCTGTTGGCCTGAGGCCTTGCCTCCTTGACCGCGACCACCCCTGAATCCCCTCCCCCTTGAGGGGCGTCTAGACGAACCTCTGGCTGCTCCTCTAGGCTTCGCTCGAAAGGTAGTTGACTGCCCTTCGAACGCTGGGTTAAATGCCGGAGACTGCGTCGACACGGCTTGGGGTACCGACTGGTACGTGGTCGGGGTTTGTGCCACCATCTGGGGCACTGTAGGCATAGGAAATTGCTGTCGCTGCTGCTGTCCGAATGGCTTGGCTGGCCGAGAGGGTAGCCTAGTCTTCTTAGTCTTCCTCTTTGGTTGGGGACCCTCATCCGGGGAAGACTTTCTCTTGAGGGATAGGCCCCACTTCTGGAGAAGGTTTCTATTCTCCGTGGCGGCCTTATCTACAACCTCCTTGACCGCTTCGCTAGGGAAGAGGTCTTTGCCCCAAATGTTGGAGGAGATTAGCTTCCTTGGCTCGTGCCTCACCGCAGCCGAGGCGAACACGAACTCCCTATAAGCCCTCCTAGCTTTGACGAAGCTATAAAGGTCCTTCGTCACTGTGGCTAGGTGTGTCTTAGCCACTACCATGAACATCTCATGGACCTTGGGGTCACTTGCCATTGTCTCCAGAGTTGTTTGATGAGACATTGAGGCAGAAAGTCTTTCTTTTGTCTCAAGTTCCCTTCGCAAAAGAAAGTCAGACAGCTTGGGGAGGTTCTCACCGAACTGACGTCCGGCAATATCAGCCTCCAACTTCCCGACTGAGAAGGTAAGATGGACGTCCTTCCAGTCCTTGTGGTCCATGGGTAGGGCCAAAGACAGAGGTTTACACTCCTCCAAGGAGGGGCATGGCTTACCTGCCTCGACTGCTTTCGGCACAGCCGTAAACCCTTTCTGCATAAAGGGGAAGGCTCAAAAAGGAGAGGACACAAAGGAAGGGTGCTTCTTACTCAAAGCAGGTACCTTCGAGTTTGAGAAGCCCTCTCTTTCATCGAGCTTGACAATAAAGCTTGAGCCTTAGCGTGGTCCAAAACTATGACCTCCTTCGGCTCTGTTTCTTCCTTTGAGGCTGGTTCCTTCCTTAGACGGACATAACAGTCCGGATACGACTCCTTGCTGGGCCAGAATTCCATCTCCTCAAGGGGGGCTGAGCCCAACTTCTCCGAAATGACGATTTTTCCCGTCGTCATAGGCATATGCTCAGCATACTTCCAAGGGTTAACATCTGAGCACAAGGGAAGGTCTTTCACGCTGAGCTTCTTCTGGGGCCCACGTGATGCTGCAAGTCTCCGCATCTCCAGCTCCATTGCAGCCGCCTTCTCATTATTCTCCCTCTGCATCTATTGGATCATTCCAACGATGGAGGAAAGGGTCTTTCCCAGCTCATCTGGGAGAGAGGACGATGTTGAGGGAATAGGTTCAGTGACCTGAACCGGAGTAGCCGACACCTCGTCGACCTCTTCCTCTTCATTGTCTGGAGCCTGCTCTTCACCCTGGTCTTCTGCCAGAAGGTCATCTTCCAGACGCTCGGACACCTCCGACATCCTATCGTCCAATTGGATGTCCTGCAGGGCGTCCGCGACTTCAGAATCCACAGGGATCTGAACCACTGGTATCTCCACTTGGGGCCGGGGAATCACTGCATCAGCTGACGCCCTGGGGAAAAGGTAAGCCCTCATCTTCTCACTTGGAAGATAGGGCCCAGAAGTGTTCTTCTGAAAGCCCCTTACCCAGGTACGAAGCTTCTCCCTTGCTGCGTCCCTTGACTCCACCGTCTTAGGGGAATCAAAAGCCTCAGTAATCAGGTTTGTGCACACGGTACATACCTGCAGGTCCCAATACCGGAGATCACCTTTGGAGACTGCGCATGCTGCGTGCCTCCTACACAAATCATGTCCGCAGAAGTTCTTGCTGCGGACGTTGCAGAAAACGCTTCCACACTTCGGATGGTCCCCCTGTAAAGAGAAGAAAATTCCATGAGTATCAAGTGAACTACGTATCACTGGATATACATAGCTTAGCACAACTAAACTAGAAAGGAAAGACACACACTTGTATTTCCCGCACAGTCAATTGCTGCAACCTTCTAGATAATAAAATCGTATGGTCAATCTATTCTAGAGCAACCAATGAATAGTTTCCAGAGGAAACAGGTGTAGCTCACACCCAAAAAATGATTTTAAAATGCTGGATAGTAGACAAGAAAGAACTCACTTTCTTTATCTGTAAGGTTACACCAAAGAGTTGTGCGAGACAACACAAAAGTGTTAGAAAAACTTAGTGTTGTAACAAATACTATACTATAGTTTTCTCCCTACAGTATATACTATACTGAAAAATACTGGCTACAGTATAGAAGGTAATGTGCTGGCCGGCACACACTTTAACTAGTTCCAAAGTATACTACATAAGAACTATAAGGTGGAAGAACGCTGGTTCAAATGCATGTGCCGGCCGGCAATGACTGCCGGCCGGCAACTACACAAGATAGCACCCGGCTGCCGGCCACCAATCGTAGCGGCCAGCAGACAATGGTGTGATATATAGCCGGCCGGCAAAGGTATACAACCAATGCCGGCCGGCAGCAAAAGAACCAGAGAACTCCGACTGCCCGGCTGCCGGCCACTCAGGTCGGCAGCCGGGTTAGAGTACAACACTAGAAGAAAAACAGAATGGATGCCGGGATAAGAGACTGTACTACCTCATAACCCGGCAACCCGAAAGAGTGCACATAAGGAAGGGGAGAATATAACTTCAGGCTTCCTGACCAATGCCATCTGGCTCTACAGACAAACATGGATGAGAGACCAAGGGAGGTCTGGGAAGCACTCAAAGCAGAAGACCCTTGCCGGCCAGCAAGGGACTGAGTCAACCCCACATCCTAACCTATGCTAGGTACAGATGTAGAATAACGGACAGGAATGCAATGGCGAGGCCATCACAAAGGAAAGAGGGGAACAGGGAGAAGAGGGTCCTGCTAACCTTGCTCTAATAATGAATCACCGCAGCCAAGAAAACTCATCTTAGCCTAGGGGAGATCCGAGGAGGGAGGCCAGCAATACTTGCCAACTCCCTCGGAACCAAAGCAAGGAAGGCGTTGTTATTCACAGAAAAGAGGATCTTATCCTCCACACCGAGAACAACAACACAGGACTAGTCTGCTAGATCACAAGAAGAAGGAATCATCTCGTACAGAAACCTTCGAAAGTGAACTAAGGAGGCTAAGCCTCCTATGTCTGTTGTCAGTCTAGCGAGGGAATCTCAACCACAAGCTAGACATCAACAGACTCAGACTAAAAACTCTGATGTCCTGCCCCCTCCCTGAAGCCAGACTTACTGGAAACAGGAAGGAACAGAAAACGGATTTTGAGCTAAGCGAAAAATCTATTTTTGGGAGAGATAGCCATGGCGTCCTGATGGAAGGTTCCTTTTTGGTAGCTTCCTTGGGTATATAACTACTAAGATATTCCCAGAGAATTTAACCACAGGTTATCACAGAATTCTAACTTCTGGAGCAAGTATCCTAAAGGTTTCCCTTTAAGACATCGTATATTAACAGGGGACGCATGTATTAACGCGCCACATAGCTATCTGCACCCCATACAGAGTTAACACTTTGATATGGAGGGACGGAGAATAGCTGGGGAGCTGTTCCACAGCTAATCTCGTCCGTGGCTACTTTTGGTACTCGAGACGTAAACAAACGGGCGCCATTGCTAAATGACGTCACGTCCGTCCTCATCCTGAAGCCAGTTGCTTGCCGATCACCATGATACAGCAGCGCAGGGTGGGACCTGACAAACTGAACGAAGTAGCAGGGAGGGTCCATCAGGACGCCATGGCTATCTCACCCAAAAATAGATTTTTCGCTTCGCTCAAAATCCGTTTTTTTGGCTCAAGCCATGGCGTCCTGATGGAAGAGTACCAGAGAATCAATGTATCGTGGTAGATTTTCCCCTTGTAGTGTAAGTGCCTAGGGCTTTGACGGGATAAGCATAGTAACCTCAATAGGAGAACCGATGGGAAGAAACTTCCTGCCCCCCCTGGCAGCGAAGTCCCAACGGACCATGCCGAAGATCAAAGTGGTCATCGAAGGGCTACTCGCCTTGCTGGGAGAACATGAAGAACTCGGAGACAAGACTGAATGGTTGGCATTCATATAGGAACATTCACAAAGGCAGACAAGTGGTGGTTAGGCACTGTATGTGAATAGAGAGTCGTCTGGTCTCTAAGGTATGATGTAAGTAAGTATTCGTGTAGGAATATTACATTGCAGATGTGAGTATATGATAAGGGTTGAACCCTTAGTCATCTTCATCGACATAAGAGGAAGGGGATAATAAAACTATGACAGTCATGTATTTCATAGTATAAGTAGGAGCGGATTGAGACGCACAAGTAATAAAATAGAAATTTTATTTCACAATTGCAGAACATGTTAAGGAAATGCAATAAAATTGTAAAAGTTATTTACAATAAATTATAATGTACATAGTCACGAAAGACTTGCTCTTGAATCTGAAAGGGAATTTCAAATTATTAGTAGGCACTCGTTCCAGAGGAACGTCAGTCTATTAAAATAAAACACATCATGCTCTAGGCATGCGGCACTCATGTGACGACTATGACATTTCACCTGGGAGAAGAACAGTCTATGAAAAAGCACTAAGTGTTTTTGAAATCACTATCACGCGAGGGTCAACATAGGCACCCGAGGAGTTAGAGTCCCAAGTAACTCACTGTTCTATGCAGAGTTAGGTGCAGGTTTCATAACACTACCTGCGGCTACCACAAAATGTTTGACTTCGTGCACTTGTTTCGCATAATGTTTGAAGAAAACACGCGAGGATTTCCAGCCTGTGAAACTCTTAAGACTTTCGAAATCCATACTCTGAAAGAAACTCAGAGACGATGCAACTTTTCTAGGATCGTGACCGGCGGGTGAACTGTCAGGATCCGCTCTGCGAATGAAGTAGGTGATATTCGCTCTTAGTTGTTTCAGTGACAGGTCGCAGCCCGAAGTTTCTCCTTTAAAGAGTTGGCCTCCACCAAAGTCCGAAGTTCTATGAAGATAGACCTTGAGGCTCTCTACTGGACATAGAGAGGCATCTTCTTTCAGGGGGCATATTCTCCAAGGGCCCCATCTTTTGGTGGGTAATTCGTTTTTGGCGAGAAACGTCGGATCCGGGAAGAGGGTAAGGTCACCTGAATCTGTAAACAGGATGTGGCCCTCGTCCCTTGATAATGCCACTATTTCGCTGACTCGGGCTCCTGAAGCAAGAGCAAAAAGAAAGATAACTTTCTGAGTCAGATCCTTGAGAGGGCACGAATCATTGTCCAAGTTGGAGGCAAAATGGAGTTTATTGAAGATGTCGTTGGACAGATCAATCTGGAAGGCATACATTAGTGGTCTAGTCAAGGCCGATTTGCAAGTAGAAATCGTGTTGGCTGCCAAGCCCTGTCCGTGAAGGTGAATAAAGAAGGACATGCAAAAATCAATGGTGATTTTCGTAGGATTTTTGCCTTGACGAATGAGACCCATTTTCTCCAGGATGATTCGTATTGCCGTCGTGTGGATTCGGTCTTGTATTCCTCGAGGAAGTCTAGACTTTTCTTCGAGATCCCAAACCTTTTCTTCGCGGCTAGGGAGAGAAAATCATGAGATGAAGGTCCTTGATTTTCGATGATGAAGCGAAGACAGTCGACTTCTGTACTCGCTGGGAGAGTACTGGGCCCGGGAGAGGGATCAGCGTGGGCTGCAGCTCTAGGACCAGGGGGTACCAATTGCTCCGGGGCCACTTGGGAGCCACTAGGGCCGCTGTCCCTTTGAAGGGTCTCAGCTTGGAGAAGACTTTCAGCAGAAGGTTGGTGGGAGGGAACAGGTAGATCTTGGACCATCTGTTCCAGTCCAGTGACATGGCGTCCACTGCTTCTGCCTTGGGGTCCTCGGACGGGGCTACATATCGAGGAAGTTGATTATTGTCGCTCGTTGCGAAGAGATCGGTCTGAAGTTCTGGGACTTGGTGAGAGATGAAGGAGAATGATCTTGCGTCTAGAGACCATTCCGACTCTATCGGACTTGTCCGGGATAGAGCGTCCGCCGTCACGTTGCGGGATCCTTATAGGTGAACTGCAGACAGGTGCCATTTCTTCTTCTCTGCCAGACGGAAGATTGTCAGAAGCACCCGATTTATCTGGAGCGATCTTGAGCCTTGGCGATTGAGACATCAAACTACCACCAAGTAGTCTAGGGATAGACGAATATGGATCGAGGGAGGCGGGGAGAGTTTCTTCAGCGTTAGAAGGACCGCCATGGCCTCCAAGATGTTGATGTGAAACGTCTTGAATAGGGGAGACCATGTGCCTTGAGCCTATTTTTGGTGGGAGTGACCTCCCCAACCCTCCAGCGAAGCATCCATATGGATGTTGAGTGATGGAGGTGGGTGTTGAAGAGGAATGGACCTTTTCAGGGCCTTTGCTTCCGACCACGGCTTGAGGAGCAGCCGAGGTCTCTTGAGGTCTCTTCGATCGATGGATGCGGAACGTCTCCAGACTCCCGCGGCATCCTTTAGCTGTGCACGTAGCACTGGGTTTGTCACTGAGGCGAACTGTAGAGAGCCTAGAACTCGTTCCTGCTGACGTCTTGAGATCCGTTTGGATTTCAGCAGTCGCTTGACAGACTCTGCTATTTCCTTCCTTTTCTTCTGGGGGATGGAAAGGCGGTGTGACTGAAGGTTCCACTGGATTCCTAGCCATTGGAACCTTTGAGCTGGAGAGAGGCGAGATTTCTTCGCGTTTATCTTGAATCCCAGGTGTTCTAGGAACTGGGTGACTTTGTTGCAGGATTTTAAACAATCCTCGGGCGATGGAGCCCAGGCTAGCCAGTCGTCGAGGTAGGCCATCACCTGGACGTCTCGGAGGCGCAGCTGTTGAACGATGGCATCTGCCAGCTTTGCGAAGATCCGAGGGGCCACGTTGAGGCCGAAGGGCATGGCCCTGAAGGCGTAGCTTTTCCTTTGGAGTCGAAATCCTAGGTAGGAGGAAGCGTGGTGGTTCATTGGAACGTACCAATAGGCATCCGCCAGGTCTATGGAGACCGTGTAGGAACCCTGAGGCAGAGGGGTCCTTATCTGATGAAGAGTCAGCATCTTGAACTTGTTGTTCGCTATGAACTTGTTGAGGGGGGATAAGTCTAGAATGACTCTGAGCTTGTCGGAGTCCTTCTTGGGGACGCAAAACAGTCTCCCTTGGAACCTGGTTGACTTTACCCTCCTAATCACCTTCTTGTTCAAGAGATCTAGGACATATTCTTCCAGAAGGGGGGGTGATTGTTGGAAGAATTGCTGGAAGGTTGGGGGTGGTTGAGTCCAACTCCAGCCTAGACCCTTGTTGACAATGCTGTGTGCCCAGGGATCGAAGGTCCGACGAACCTGGAATTGGCGGAGTCTTCCTCCCACCGGAAGCACTTCATTGCTTCTGGTGTCCCGAGGGTTTACCACCTCGGCCGCTAGCTCCCTTTCCTCCTCTGCCTCTGGAGAGACGGCGAGATGCGTCTCTGCCTGCACCTCTGCTTGAGCCTCTACCTTTGGGACGAAAGGTAGTCGTCTGTTGTTCAAAGGCAGGGGTGAAAACCGGTGATTGGGACAAGACCGGTTGGGTGACCAGCTGAAAGGTCTGTTGTGGCTGAGCAGCCACTTGGGGAGTAGCGGGTCCCGGAAACTGCCGTCTCTGTTGACGTTGCTGGGGTTTCGGCTTGGAGGATATCCTCTTAGGTTGAGGGCCGTCGTCCTGAGAGGATTTCCTCTTCTTCGACATGCCCCACTTGTGAAGAAGGTTCCTGTTCTCCGTGGCGGCCTTGTCGGTAATCTCTTTCACCAGATCAGAGGGAAAGAGGGGCTTACCCCAGATGTTGGAGGAAATCAGCCTCCGGGGTTCGTGTCTCACTGTGGCACTTGAGAACACGAATTCACGACAGGCTCTACGAGCCTTCATGAAGCTGTATAAGTCCTTGACTACAGTCGCCAGATGCGTCTTGGCGAGCACCATGTAGTGGTCGGGGACTCTAGTGTCACCGGCCATGACGTCAAGCTGGACCTGGAGGGACATGGATGCGGCAAGCCTTTCCTTCGTATCTTGTTCCCGACGAAGGAGATGGTCATTAAGTTTCGGGAGGTCTTCGTTAAACTGACGTCCAGCAACGTCAGGATCTAGTTTTCCCACCACGAAGGTATGTTGGACATCCTTCCAGTGTAGAGCATCGGGGGGAGTGACCAGGGAGAAGGGTCTGCACTCCTCCAGTGCAGGGCAAGGTTTCCCTTCTTCCACTGCCCTGTGTACCGCTGCGAAGGCCTTTTCCATGAAGGGGAGGATCGCATCATCAGGTGCAACGTAGGTAGGGTGCTTCTTGCTCAACGCCGGAAGCTTTGAGCAGGTAAGACCCCTACTTTTAAGGGTGTTGGCCATCATAGCCTGGGCCTTCGGGAGATCGAACACTATCACCTCCTTAGGTTCGGTCTCTTCTTTAGAGGCAGGTTCGGATCGAAGCCGGACGTAACAGTCCGGGTAAGCCTCAAAACTTGGGAAGAACTCCACTTCTTCCAGGACAACCGAGCCGACCTTCTCACTGATGAAGATCCTGCCCGTTGCGATCGGCATATGCTCGGCATACCTCCAGGGGTTGGCGTGCGAGCATGCAGGGAGGTCCTTAACCGAAATCCTTTTCGGCTCCTTGGAACTTCCCATGGTCCTGATGTATTCGTGTGTCTCATGGAGTTTCTTGTCCATGAGAGCTTCGAGCATTCGGAACATCTCCTGGGCGCTGGATGGGATGGGGTCCGGGGTAGCGGAGGTAGACGGGAGTGATACTTCCGTCGGCGTAGGAGTTGGGGTGGTGGTGGAAGGCGGAGCGACCTCTTGCTCCGACCCAGCGTATTCCACTTGGTCCTACTCATAGTCCAATTCTTCGGCCATGAGGTTCCTCTCCGTTGTCTCCGACACTTCCGACATACGCTCCGCGTTGTCGGTATCCAGGCGACACTCGCGCATGGACTGAGCCATGACAACATCGGGTTCCACCGTGATCTGGACGGTGGGGATCTGATCCTTGGGGACCACAGAGTCTGGGGATGCCTTTGGGAACAGTAAGGCCCTCAAGACTTCGGTGGCAAGGTACGGTCCAGTGGCGTTCTTCTGGAAGCCACGCACCCATTTGCGTAGCTTCTCTCGAGAAGCGTCCCTAACCTCCGCTGAGGGAGGGTTATTGAACGCCTCGACCAGGCGTTCCTGGCAGACCGTACAGTTCAGTGGGTCCCAGAACTTCAGATCACCTTTTTTGTTTGCACAAGGGGCGTGAGTCCTACACGCCGTGTGCCCATAAAAGTGCGGGCGCTTCCCTCCACAGAAGCCATGGTCGCACTTCACGTACTCCTCCTGTAAGAGAAAAAGGACGTGAGTATGGGGGAGTCATAAGGATGACTTCTATTTTAAGGTTAAGTATTAAATGATTAATCTTTAACCTAATATTAAGTGGTAGAAACACTGTGACGTTCAGAGAGTGAGCGGAAAAGAAGGAGATAGACACATCCTCCGTGTAACCCGCCCGGCCGGTTACCGTAACCTTATCCGTAGGCAATTTGTTGTGACCGAGGACACAGGGCAGAATTCAACATAGCATGCCGTGAAGGCAGTGGGAATTCTAGTGGGGATTGCCAAGGATATAGAACTGGGACTGAGGCCACTCAGACCCTAGGATTGGGAACGTAGAAGATCCCATAGGGTAACGGTTTCCGGTAACCGGCCGTGCTAAGATACAAGTAGCATGCTGGAAATCTGTGATATGCAAGAAGACAGCATGGTTACTAATGGAACGGTAAGGCAATACCTAACCATTATGTAATCAAACCATCTGGTTGCGATGTAGGGCTATCAACATCAGATGATAGCTAGTAGAAGGGGGTGCAAGTCGCCTTGACGCCTCCGGATGGCTCCGGCAGACCGCCGGCACGCCGGAGGCCGCTCCAGCAGAGTTTCTGGCATTAGGGAAGACAATATAGAAGTCAAGAGTAATACCAGGGTGGCGGCCGCCGGCACAGCGGCGGGGAGCGGCGGCTCCGGCAGCCGGAGGTTGCCGGCTTGGTGACAGGAACAAGGATGGTTATAGCAGAACCGGACTGCCGGCAGCGGATGCCGGCCGGTGGACGGACGACTGAAGCTATGAGGAAAGAGGGAAGGCCATCGGCTAGGAGCCGGCGGCAGGCGGCAGTCCCCCGGCACACGGAGGACTGGCGGTCCAGAGGGCAAGGGATAAGTCACCAAGGTAGGAGGTGGGTATCACCGACAGTGGAGGCGGCAAGGGACCGGCACCAGGATAGTGAAAGAGACAGAAGGAGGGATGTAGGGGTCCGGCCACGGACCCCAAGACATCCCACCTGAGTGGGTGTACCCATGATAGAGGCTAGCCCTATCACCCAGAAGCAGGGGCCGCAGAGGACCGGGAGCTAAGGGAGCCCAAGGGAGGGCAGGGAACACCCAAGAGGGGGGAGAACCCCTGTAGACAGAACGCATCCAGTGGCTAACCCCATAGGACACTATGAAGGGTATATGTACCAGAGCGGACTGCACACAGGAGCTCAAGGTAGCCCTATCACTCCACCCTAAGGAGGAGTTGTAGGACAGGGGACAGATGGGTATAGACTAACCTAAGTATAGGCTAGGCCATACAAGAGATAGGTGGGGAGGGGAGAAGAGAAGGGTCTTCTGTAGAGGAGGTTCTGTACCAGAGCGGCCACCAAGGAAGGGAGGACACTCCCTAGCCTAAGGTAAGGCAGCCTGTCTGAAAACGGTGCATGGGTATCGTTTCAGCAAGGCACAGAACTAACCCCTCCAAAACCTAACCTAGAGCAGGGATGTTACACCCTGAACTAGGAAGGATGGAAGACGTATCGCTTATTGCAGGAAAGGTCGGAGACCTAGCCCCAGCAATAGAGGAAGGACTAGCCGTTCCTCATTCTCGGACGCAACCCTAAGGGGGGATCATTCCCTTAGGGAGGACAGAGAAGCGATATAATACTCTGATATGAGCTTGATCGCCTTACGTGGTAGGGGGAGCAAGGCTACACAGAGGGGATGCCCTAAGGCAGGGGATGAAGGAAGCATATAGGGGTCCTACTTGTAGGTTAGGTTAGAAAGACACACTATCTAACCTGTCCCTTATATGGTCCCTGAAGGCAAAAACACTTGCATCACAGTCAATAGTATTGTAAAATAATGCCACTATCTTCATAAATAAACCTAGGATCACTGATAAATATCATGCATGAACACTGATATAGGCGCTCTGGCCTAGGGGCTATACTAGCCAGCTGGTATGGGGTCAGTTGATGACCGATAATAAAGCGTCAAAACACGATATAAAAGTTCCTAGCTATGAAGACTAAATAACTAATAGTATCGATTAGTTAATGAGGCCGGAAAACGCTGTTGAGGCTATCTAAATAAGGCATGTAAAACAACAGCAACGCCATAAAATGGCCGGTCCGGTCGAGGCACAGCTCTGCCACAAAACATCAAATATCTCGAAAAGTAAAAGTTACTTTACGGTCAGAGCTTATTTCAACAATACTGGAACCTTGTACTCAACTTTCCAGAAGAAGGCGAGGCCGAAGGTAGCGACATAGCGAAGATGCAAGCTGATGAAAATACACAAGGGAAAATCCGTCTTAGCAAGGCAAGCTACTAGAAGAAGGATGAGGACGGACATGACGTCATTTAGCAATGGCGCCCGTTTGTTTACGTCTCGAGTACCAAAAGTAGCCACGGACGAGATTAGCTGTGGAACAGCTCCCCAGCTATTCTCCGTCCCTCCATATCAAAGTGTTAACTCTGTATGGGGTGCAGATAGCTATGTGGCGCGTTAATACATGCGTCCCCTGTTAATATACGATGTCTTAAAGGGAAACCTTTAGGATACTCGCTCCAGAAGTTAGAATTCTGTGATAACCTGTGGTTAAATTCTCTGGGAATATCTTAGTAGTATACCCAAGGAAGCTACCAAAAAGGAACCTTCCATCAGGACGCCATGGCTTGAGCCCAAAAACACCCTAATATAGTTGTATCTAAAGTCAATTCAGATAAACCATTAGGGTTAAGCCCAAGGCTTAAACAGAGGGAAAGGGATTGCACACCTTCTCCGAAGAGAAGAGAGCAACCGGGGAGTGTGAGAAAGTATACTAAGGCCCCATAGACAACTAGCCTAGGCGCAAAGAGAATCGATTACCTAAATCACCGAAACTCACTCGTACTGTATGCTATCTTGGAAGAAATCAACATAATCTTAAATGTATAAAACTGCCTAAAGCTTCAATAAAATTTTAAAACACTCGGAAATCTGAATATCATGCAGGAAAGTACTAGGGCCAAACGACTAGGCTACAAGGTCTAGCGTAGGCCAGAATCGGCAAATCCTTCGCCAAAACAAAAATACTCAAAGCATCATATAAAGAAATCCTATGTAACGCTAAACAGCTCAAATTATTAAAGCAAAACAGCCGGAAACGTCGCTCTGGCTAACTAAATAACTCATACCTAGCGAGAGACAGCGTCCAGGACGCCTCCGGTAGGCAACAGCTCTTGTAACAACGATATCACTATCAAATCACTTTTAAAATTACCAAGAGCTTACATTTATACATAAAAGAAATAATACTCAACTTATCAGAAGCACAAGAAGTTAGAGAAAGCATTATAAGTTGAAATAATCCAAGAATTGCGAGAAACACAGGGAAAAAACACAGAGTTGTTGAGCTACGCAAAATGGAATGCAGATGGCGCCGTGAGCGGCGCAATGCACGCTTACGAAACGGGAGAGGAGAGATACCTTGCGAGCGGCTCTCCTTTCTTTCTCGTTTTCGTTTTCTTGCCAATTGACCCCTTTGAAGTGTTAACTCTGTTCGGGGTGCAGATTGCAATGTGGCGTGTCAAGAATACGTCCTCTGATATTTCGCGATATCCCTGGTTCTTTTTCTGGGGCGGCCTGTGACGGCCGGTGAGAAAGGTCCTTCCTTATACCTTTCCTAATATAAATCTTCCAAATACTGTATACTAGAGAAAGATAAAAGCATGGAATGCAGAGGTTACAACCCTCGCGCGAACACCTTGTAGGTGTCGTGTATTAAACAAAGGCGTGTGAAAAACCACTATTCACAGGTTGTCTTCCATTTAGATAATCCCTTCATCAATGGGGAGGGCCGTGACAGGCCCTAGAGAACATAGTTGAACTCCTCAACGACACCTACCACGCGCGCCCTCTAGGACATCCTTCTGATTTTGGACTTGCAAACAAGTCGAGTTTTTTGGGCACAGTGTTTTTTCGAAGTTTCTTGTTATTTCAACATGACTGACGTTGCTACTTCACCCTTACCAATGTTAAGTACCATAGTTTGTTTTGGCAGCTTTTGGCAGTACCGGGCATTTGTTCTGTTTCCAATATAGTGGTTTTTAGTTTTGGAAGCGATTGTCCTGCCGAGGTATCGGCAGCCATTTTGGGTTATGTTCGCTTCGGTAAATTTTCTAGTTATTTTTGCCCATCTGGTACTCTGTCAGCTAGGTTATATCACTTACGTTTTATGGCCTTTTGTGTTATCATTAATTATTATTAGTTTTTACTATGGTATTTATTTGCTTGCAAGTCCAATTTGGACCTACGAAGAATAGCGATTTAAAGAATAGCGGTTTAAAGTATAGCGATTTAAAGTTTAGCGATTTAAAGTTTAGCGATTTAGTCAGTTAGTTTGTACTCGCCTCAGGAGGGTTCGATTTAGACTATATCCTTGTTTATTTGTTACGTTGTCGTTATTCTTCGTTATTACAATTACTAAGAAAAAGCAATCAATTTTATTAATTTTCTTATTTTATTGTGTGATGTTAGTTTTTTATTATGTAACCTTGAGAGCGAAAGCATAGAGTGCTCGTTTCCTGTTCTACAGATATGAGTTATCCCTTCTCTCGTTTTCTTTGTTAGCTCGAGTAAGAGAGGTGAATTTCCCGTTCTCCGTTTTTATACGATCACGAGTTATTCAGGCCTCCTCTTAGTATCAGAGTTGATGATAGTACGTTTAATATTATAAACGATTTATTGATGTGGTTACTGTTAATATAGCTAACACTATTAAAAGGTACGTTAGTGTAAAAGTCATTAATTGGGGTCGTTTTATACCGACACCCTTAGCTCCGCCTTGAGTTATGCTTAGCTCCGCCTTGAGTTAATGCTCCGCTATAATGGGTACTCATTGGGTGAGAACTAGTTATCGTACCGGAGCAGATTTTTGGAGTGCAACGGTGAAATCCGGCACTCGGACTCCGGCTGAAGCCTTTTACACACGAACCTTTGTCATGTTTGATCACAATTACACCGTTACGGCCCCCTTTTTCATCGTATCTCCGGCTTCACTGGAGATAACACATTCGTTGAGGTTAATGTTATCGTACCGGAGACGGTCACGATATCACGATGACGGGCCTTTGCTACCGGATCTCCGGTACAAACAGAGATCAAGCAGACGTCCAGAACCGGAGTTAACAATGTGATACCGATGAAGATTAGAGATTCATGTTACGTGGTTACTGGTTTCTAATATAATTTCTTAATTTATTAAGGTGTTAGCTACTACCATACTCACACATAATTAATATTTAAGTGTTTCTGATTCATATGTCACTGACCAGAATCTCAAGGAACATCCAGACTTATGTCTTCTTTCTTTCTACAGAAAGTCCGCTGCGCTGCCAGGGGCTGCTCCTCTGCCTTTACTGATCCCATGGGCCATGATCTATGCCGGGCCCATGCCCATTGCGCCATATCCTTCTCTCGGGAACCGGGACAAGCCCCCTATACGATATGGTTTCCGGAGTCATGCATGCTCTGCTATGAGCTATCAGCCCTACTCCTGAGCGAGGAGGTAAGTTGGTTCTAGTTTGTTCCTGTTAATATCCTTTGCGAAGAATTAATTGCTCTTTATATATTGACATCAGTTTTGGCTTCATCATTAATTTCCCTCTCCTCTTTCAGGCTGATGATGAATCTCTCAGGGAGGCGAGAGCTACTCTCCGTCCTTGGGTGTCAGGGTTTGGGAGGAATGCGCCGTCTGGCGCACCCTATCTCCTTGATGGAGACATGGCTTCTCGCCTATTCCCAGGCTCTACTACTGCAGCAGTTCCACCGGAGACAGCGGCCCCGTTAATTGAGGTGGTTAGAGCAACCATTCTAACTGAGGAAGAGGTTTTAGTGACGGAGGCCGAGCCCTACCTAGGTCTGGACGAGGAACCCATGGATGAGCAGGTAGGTGTTGTTGAGTTGGTGGACCCCCTTTCACCCCACACTCCTTCCTCTACTACTTCCTTTCACGGCTTTGATAAACCTACGGCTTCTCCTCGAGGTCCCTCCGTTCCTGTACGACCCAAGGTGAAGCCACTACGTACCTTTAAGCCTTCAGCTTTGCCATTATCAGTGTCACCGGTTCCGGGACCCTCAAAGGATCCTGATGTTCATATTACTATACCTAAAACCGTGACTCCTAATAAGTCAAAGTCCACTAAGTCCAGGGCTTCGTTAGAGGATCGGGCTCGGGAGCCCCCTTTATCCGCCGCCATGGTCAGGGATATTGTGAAAGAACAGATACAACAGCATCTACAACAGTCTAGGGCAGACCAAGGAGCTATGACGGAGCTCAAAGATATGGTGGCGAGTCTCATCCGTTCCGGAACTCAGATGCCCCCTCCTTCAGCCCCGGACGCATCGAAGTTACCCCCCTTCGAGAAAAACAACCCTTGGAGGTTTGCCTTACATGCTCCATATATTGATGGTGCCATAACTCTAGAGGGCATAGGCACCCGTCCTCTAGAGGACCTAGAATTTTACCCTCCGGGACTAGAATTCCCATTCAACGGCTTCATCCGATTGAAAGAACATGCCTTGGTTAGGTTAGACAAGGTACCGAAGGAAACGGTAATATTCCCTAAAGAGCAGGCCCAAGCTTTCTGGGCCAGGACGTTGTCAGACTGGGGGTGCACTAATTCCAAGCTCACCCCACACAAAGGAGCCTACACCATATTTACAGCTTCTCCAGTTATTACCTTGCCTATTACAGATAAAGTGGCAGCTCTTACTTTTCAGGCTATCAAAGAAGGTTCTGCCATGCCGGCTCTTAAAGAGACGGATCCCACCTCCATGCTCATTCCAAGTACCGTTACTATCTGGGATGATGCCCCCGCTACTTTCACAGTAGGGAAGTTAGACCCAGACTGTGCCTCTAATCTGTTCTCCGAGAAGCTTCCTAAATTACCAGATAATCTTCTCAAGACTGAGTTTGAGGCACGGAATAGGTTAGCTAGGTCTCTCCACTCCATTACCTCCGTGGAGTCCCTAACCTCACTTTATCCGACCGAGACCTTGTTCCGGGTATTCACAAAGAACCTGTCTCTGTCCTTCCAAATCGACTTACACGAGTTTTGTTCGGCTCGGGTTAGTTGCAGGAAACACGTTCTTTCTGAGGCCTCGATCAGGCATGAACCGAATAGGCTGATAGCTTCCCCCTGCTGGGGTAAGAACCTTTTTCCTCAGGAGGAGGTGAACAAGGTACTACAAGACGCTGCGAGAGCAAACCAAAATTTGCAAGTGAGGTGGGGCCTCACTGCCAAAAAGAGGGTTGAAGGTCAAAAACAAACCTTCTTCAGGAAGAAACAGAGGTTTGCCCCTTACAAGACAAGCCGAGGTCACTACCAGCAATCGCCGATTGCCCACTCGTCTTCACAGTCTCCCACTGCTTCGTCTCCTCTACAACCGAAGCACCCTCAACAGGTGGTCTACCTCACTGCTCCCCCAGGTACCCAACCCAACCCCGTTTGGATGCCCTCACCCGCATACAACCCTAGCTACGGACCCTCAGGTCCCTTTCGTGGACACCAGAGAGGTAGCTACAGGGCTAGAGGACAGTTCCGTCAACGAGGCGGACCTAGGACAAGGGGTTCTCGAGGAGGGAAAGAACCTAGATTCACTCCCTCGCAATGATATAGTTCCGGTAGGGGGGAGACTTTACCACTTTCGAGACCATTGGACCTTCAGTCCGTGGGCTCACAGCATAGTCTCCAAAGGCTTGGGGTGGAAATGGTCACAAGGTTCTCCTCCTCCACCAGTAGCCTTCTTCCAGAGACCCTCAACCATTCTGAGAGAGTACACCACCGAGTTACTAAAGAAAAAAGCAATCAAACGGGTTCGATCGCTGAAGTTCCAAGGCCGCCTGTTCACAGTTCCGAAGAAAGGCTCGTCGGCATTGAGAGTGGTCCTGGACTTGTCAAAGCTAAATTCTTACATCCTCTGCGACATGTTCCGGATGTTGACCATCTCTCAGGTACGGACCCTGCTTCCCCGTGGGGCCGTCACCACCTCTATCGATCTTACCGACGCCTATTATCACGTACCAATAGCTCGAAACTTCTCTCCTTACCTAGGTTTCCGTCTAGGCAGGAAAGCCTTTGCGTTCAAAGTCATGCCCTTCGGCCTCAACATTGCACCCAGGATATTCACGAAACTGGGAGAGACAGTGTTAGAACAACTCAGGAACCAAGGGATTCAGATCGTTGCTTATCTGGACGATTGGCTTATTTGGGCTCGGTCAGCCCTGGAGTGCAACAGAGCTACGAAGAAAGTACTTCGTTTTCTCGCCAACCTGGGATTTCGGGTCAATCTCCAAAAATCCCGCCTACTTCCATAAGACCGCTTTGAATGGTTAGGCATACAGTGGGACCTTGCACGGCACAAGCTGGTTCTACCTCCCAAAAAGGTAAGAGAAATAGCTTCCAAGGTCAAGAATTTTCTAAAACACAAACAGGTGTCCAGAAGAGCCTTAGAAAGAATCCTTGACCTTCTTCAATTCGCTTCAGTAACAGATCGTCTATTGAAAGCCAAACTCAAAGACATCAATCGAGTTTGGAGAAAGAGAGCCACAGTACCTTTAAGAGAAAAGGTTTCGAAAATCCCCTCTGTCTTGAAAATGAGATTACAGCCATGGTCCGAACCGAAGAACCTCTCCAAATCGGTTCCTCTTCAATTCCCACCCCCACAAGTGACAATTCATACAGACGCGTCTCTGAGTGGATGGGGGAGGTTACTACGAACGTCAGATGTTTCAGGGCTCTTGGTCACCCGCCATGAAACACTTTCACATCAATGTTCTCGAAGCCATGGCAGTGTTCTTGACCCTGAAGAGACTCTCTCCTCTGAGGTCGACCCACATCAGAGTAGTGTCCGACAGCACAGCCGTAGTACACTGCATCAACAGAGGAGGATCCAAGTCGCCCAACCTGAATCAGATCCTGGTCACTATCTTCGCCTTGGCAGCAGAAAAGAACTGGTTCCTGTCAGCAACCCACCTAGCGGGAGTCCAGAATGTGATAGCGGACTCACTATCCAGGACGAAACCACTGGAATCAGAATGGTCTCTGGACATAATTTCATTCCGGTGGATACTCAGGCTGGTTCCGGGCCTTCAGGTAGATCTATTCGCAACTCAGATGAATCACAAACTTCCTTGTTATGTGACACCAAACATGAACCCTCAGGCTTATGCCATAGACGCATTAACCCTGGATTGGAACCATTGGAGGAAGATTTACCTATTTCCACCAGTGAATCTTCTAATGAAAGTATTGCACAAACTACGCTCCTTCCGGGGGGCAGTGGCCTTAGTAGCACCTCACTGGCCAAAGAGCAGTTGGTTTCCTCTCCTCCTCGAGCTGAAACTCCGACCCTTCCGGATTCCATTCCCCAAACTAACCCAAGTAATTCAAACACAGACTGTGTCAGATTCCTCAAGGATAGCCAAAACCCTAACTTTGTGGACTTCATGAAGTTTGCAGCTCATAAAGACGCAAACATTGACCCGGAAAACATTCTCTTCATCGAAGCGGACAAAAGGGACTCGACAATTCGTCAATATGATTCGGCTGTTAAGAAATTAGCAGGTTTCCTAAAGAATTCAGACCACACTCGTATGACTCCGAATTTAGCCATCTCGTTCTTTAGGTTCTTATTTGACAAGGGCTTGGCAGCTAGCACTATAACTACCATCAAGTCAGCTTTGAAGAAGATATTCCTGGTTGGGTTTAACATTAACCTAGCTGATTCCTATTTCTCATCTATTCCAAAAGCATGTGCTAGGCTTCGGCCGTTGGATCGGCCGCAAAAAGTCTCTTGGTCTCTGAACAATGTCCTCAAACTCGCAGGTTTCCTAAAGAATTCAGACCACACTCGTATGACTCCGAATTTAGCCATCTCGTTCTTTAGGTTCTTATTTGACAAGGGCTTGGCAGCTAGCACTATAACTACCATCAAGTCAGCTTTGAAGAAGATATTCCTGGTTGGGTTTAACATTAACCTAGCTGATTCCTATTTCTCATCTATTCCAAAAGCATGTGCTAGGCTTCGGCCGTTGGATCGGCCGCAAAAAGTCTCTTGGTCTCTGAACAATGTCCTCAAACTCGCGTCGGACACGGACAACGAGTCCTGCTCTTATATCACTCTGCTTAGGAAGACGTTATTTCTAACAGCTATGGCCTCAGGTGCTAGAATCTCAGAACTAGCAGCTCTCTCACGTAACCCGGAAAACATAGATTTCCTCCCTACAGGCGAAGTACTGCT
Organism: Palaemon carinicauda; assembly: GCF_036898095.1. Lineage (NCBI taxonomy): Eukaryota > Metazoa > Arthropoda > Malacostraca > Decapoda > Palaemonidae > Palaemon > Palaemon carinicauda. The sequence goes on from NC_090746.1 coordinate 20,254,332, forward strand.
TACCCCAGACAGAGCTTTCCTAGCTAAAAATGAGGACCCGCAAAATAGGTGGTCCCCTTGGAAGATCATCTCTCTTCCCCAGGATCCTTCGCTGTGTCCAGTCACTACTCACAGGACCTTTTTAGCTAGATCTGCCACCCGCTCGTCTGGCCCCTTATTTATCAGGGAACAAGGGGGTACTATGACCATTCAAGGTATCAGACAACAAATCCTCTACTTCATTAAACATGCTAACCCGGAATCATTTCCCCATGCTCATGATATACGGTCAATAGCTACCTCTATCAATTACTTCCAGAACATGGACTTTGATGACCTTAGAAAATACACGGGTTGGAAATCTCCTATGGTTTTCAAACGCCACTATCTAAAGAACTTACAGGCCCTTAAATACCCTACGGTTGCAGCGGGGAGTCTTATCTCCCCCCATTAATCTCTGATTATTTCTTTATTCCATCTCTTCTCTCCTCCCTCCTAACCACCTCTCACACCACGTCGCCACTCTCCTGGGTGGTTCGTTAGCCCTAAGTTATTTTACCATGTTTAATTGTTATGATTTAACTGTTATTGTAATTACCATTCCTGTAAAGTTTAGATATGCTTAGACATGTAAGGTTGATACCTTTTACGACGGGACACTCAGGGGATCCCTTGTCCTCATATTATTTTAGCATTACGTCCCCTATGCCTATGGCTAGTTTATGATTTATGTTTACTTACAGTATTATATTATTGCCTTACATGGTGTTTGTTTTCTCCTTATTATGTTATTAATTTATTGGGCTTGGAAGGCATTCTCTGGTACATTCTCACCGGCCGTCACAGGCCGCCCCAGAAAAGGGATTTTGACGAAGGAAAAATCTATTTCTGGGAAGAGGCCTGTGACGCCCGGTGAAACCCTTCCCGGTTATTTGATACGGACCCCACCCCTCTTTTTTCCTTGCCAAGCCATATGTTCTTGCAGAAGGATGTCCTAGAGGGCGCGTGGTAGGTGTCGTTGGGGAGTTCAACTATGTTCTCTAGGGCCTGTCACGGCCCTCCCCATTGATGAAGGGATTATCTAAATGGAAGACAACCTGTGAATAGTGGTTTTTCACACACATTTGTTTAATACACGACACCTACAAGGTGTTCGGGCGAGGGTTGTAACCTCTGCATTCCATGCTTTTATCTTTCTCTAGTATATTTGGAAAATTTATATTAGGAAAGGTATAAGGAAGGACCTTTCTCACCGGGCGTCACAGGCCTCTTCCCAGAAATAGATTTTTCCTTCGTCAAAATCCCTTTATTAGGGATATTCACTGCAGGAGTTAGAATTCTGGGTACTTTAAGGTAAATTCTCTGGGAATATCGCCGTAGTTATAATATACCCAAGGAAGCTACCCTTTAGGAACTTCCATCAGGACGACATGGCTTGAGCCCAAAAAAATATTCTAAGAATAGCAACAACATTAAAATGACAAATTCGAAGATAATTTGTATTTTTCCTAACCATACAAACCTTAACTATTTACATTGGGTTTACCTTTTAGCGCAGCTGAAATGACGAGCCAATAGTTTTAACGAGGGTTAATTACCCCCGCGCTAGTTAGCGGGGGGTAGGGGAAGGGTAGCTTGCTACCCCCCCCCCCCCCACACACACACACACCGGTGACTTGCTTCACTTCACTTAGAGGTAGGACTTGACTTGGGGGTCAGGGATGGCGGGCACATATGTGTAAATAGCTAAGGTTTGTATGGTTAGGAAAAATACAAATTATCTTCGAATTTGTCATTTGTTCCGTAACCGAAATACAAACCACGCTATTTACATTGGGTGACTTACCCCTTAGGAAGGGTGGAAAGTCCCCAGCCTTACTGACTTCGGCTTGCCCGGGGGCTCGATCCCTCAGTGAGCAGCACTAGAGAAAGGGAGCCCCTGTACCTAAGTTCCTAGCATCGCTAGGAACGAGTGGCCTACATAAGCAGTGTGTGGAGGAGAGTGTGACTCGTCCTATGAAGTTGACCTTGAGACCTTCAGATAGGAATTCTAGGATAGGACGTTCCCAATACCACCTCGTCAGGGTATGGGAGACGCAACAGTATTAAGCTTAATACTAGGAGTACAAAGAAGCATGGGTTACCTGCAGAGGTCGAGGTCAGCTATGCGAGGACCAGGATGCTGCTTCCCCAAGAGAGGGGAGAATGAAGAAAGAAGTAAGGGTCAGACATACTCTTTCATTCACGCAGACTAAGACCGGGTAACAACGCCCTCAACCTACTGCTACTTGTCCAAAAAGGAGCCTGAGGTTAGACCAGCTGTTGTGCAGCCACCACAGGGCCGATAGAAAACTTATCAAGGCTCCTGTGGGTCACGTCTTGCAGGTAGTGAGCTGTGAAGGTCGTTTGACGCTTCCAGACCCCAGCTTGAAGTACCTGCGTCACAGAGAAGTTTCTCTTGAAGGCCAGGGATGTAGCAATACCCCTGACATCGTGGGCCCGAGGGCGACGTGACGGAGGAGGGTCCGGATTCAAGGCATGGTGGATAACCCTTCGAATCCAAGCTGAGATGGTGTTCCTGGTGACCCTCCTCTTAGTCCTGCCTGTGCTCATAAACAAAGCTCGCACTTGAGGACGGACTGCAGCCGTTCTCTTCAAGTAGTGCCTCAGACACCTCACTGGACATAGTAGCAGCTGGTCTGGGACGCTCGTTACAGAACGGAGACTCGCGATCCTGAAAGAGTCGAACCGAGGATCCGGCACTCCAGGATTCTGAGTCTTGGCAACAAACTCAGGGACGAACCTGAACGTTACCTCCCCCCATCCCCTTGAATGGGCGATGTCGTACGAGAGACCATGAAGTTCACTAACCCGCTTGGCCGAAGCCAAAGCAAGTAGGAAAGCCGTCTTCCAAGACAGGTGGCGATCGGAGGCCTGGCGTAATGGCTCGAAGGGAGGTCTCTTAAGAGCCCTGAGGACTCAAACCACGTTCCAAGGAGGAGGTCTCACTTCCGACTGGGGGTAGGTAAGCTCATAGCTACGTATAAGTAAAGAGAGTTCTAGCGATGAAGAAATATCCACGCCCTTCAGTCTGAAGGCCAAGCTTAAGGCTGAGCGATAGCCTTTCACTGCCGAGACAGAAAGGCGCATTTCTTCCCGCAGATAAACGAGGAAGTCCGCTATTGCTGGAATAGTGGCATCGAGTGGAGAGATACCCCTTCCACGACACCAACCACAAAAGACTCTCTACTTCGCTTGGTAGACTCCCTCAGAGGACCTTCGCAGGTGCCGAGACATTCTCTCCGCAACCTGTTGCGAAAAGCCTCTCTCCGCGAGGAGACGCTGGATAGTCTCCAGGCGTGAAGCCGAAGCGAGGCTACGGCCCTGTGAGGGACGCCGGAGTGGGGTTGTCTGAGAAGCTCGTGTCGTGGAGGAAGTTCCCTCGGGAGCTCCGTCAGGAGCTGAAGGTCCGGGAACCATTCCGTGTGATGCCATAGCGGAGCTACCAGAGTCATCGAACAGTTGACCGATAGTCTGGTCCTGTTGAGCACCCTTCTCATCAGACAGAACGGTGGGAAGGCGTACACGTCGATGTTGTCCCACCGTTGCTGGAAAACATCTTGCCAGAGTGCCTTGGGGTCCGGGACTGGGGAGCAGTACAGGGGCAGCTTGAAGTTCAAAGCTGTCGCGAACAAGTCCACAATCGGGGAACCCCACAAAGTCAGGACTTTGTTGGCTATCTGAGGACCCAAAGACCACTCGGTACTCACTTTCTGCGAGGCCCTGCTCAGACTGTCGGCGAGCACATTCCTCTTGCCAGGAATGAAGCGAGCTGATAGTGTTATTGAGTGGGTTTCGGTCCACCTCAGAGTCTCTACTGCAAGATGGGATAGCTGCTGCGAAAAATTACCTCCCTGCTTGTTGATATAAGCCACTACCGTGGTGTTGTCGCTCATCACCATCACGGAGTGACCCGCCAGGGACCGTTGGAACTGCTGAAGAGCCAGAAAGACGGCCTTCAATTCTAGCAGGTTGATGTGTAGGCACTTTTCTGATTCTGACCAAAGGCCTGAGGCCCTCTGGTTCAGAACGTGCGCCCCCCACCCTTCTTTTGACGCGTCCGAAAACAGAGTCAATTCCGGGGGGAGGACGAGAAGACTCACTCCCTTCCCCAGGTTCTCATCGACCAGCCACCACCGCAAGTCTGTCTGTTCCAGGGACCCCATTGGGATCAGAATGTCCGGGGAATCGGATCCTTGATTCCACCGGGACTTGAGCCGCCATTGAAGGGATCTCATCCTGAGGCGGCTGTTTGGAACCAGACAAGCCAGGGAGGATAGGTGACCTAAGAGACGCAACCACGATTGGGCGGGGAGTTCTTCTCGCCTGAGGAAGGGTTCCGCCACCCTCCTCAGTCTTGCTATCCGGTCGTCTGATGGAAAGGCTTTGTGGAGATTGGTGTCTATTAGCATGCCTAGATAAACCAGTCGTTGGGACGGCAGCAGAGAGGACCTCTCGAGGTTTACCACGATCCCCAGATCCTGGCAAAGATCCAGAAGCCTGTCTCGGTGCCGAAGAAGGGTCGACTCCGAGTCTGCTAGGATCAGCCAATCGTCCAGATAACGAAGGAGACGAATGCCATTCCTGTGCGCCCAAGATGAAATCAGGGTGAACACACTGGTGAACACCTGAGGAGCTGTGGAGAGACCGAAACACAGCACCTTGAACTGGTAGATCTTGTCGTCTAGGCAGAATCTCAGGTACTTCCTGGAAGACGGATGGATTGGGATCTGGAAGTACGCGTCCTTTAGATCCAGTGTGCACATGAAGTCTTGTGGTCTCACCGCAAGTCTGACCGTGTCTGCTGTCTCCATGCTGAACCGGGTTTGCTTGACAAACCCGTTCAGAGCTGAGAGGTCGATGACGGGTCTCCAGCCTCCAGTAGCCTTCTTTACAAGAAAGAGTCAACTGAAAAAGCCTGGGGAGCCGTCGACGACCTCCTGGAGAGCACCCTTCTTGAGCATGGTCTCGACTTCGGCCTGAAGGGCCAGCCCCTTTGCCGATCCCGTGGCATAGGAGCTCAACGACACTGGATTCGCTGTCAGGGGAGGTTGAGATGTGAACGGGACGCGATAGCCTTGGCCGATCACTGAGACCGTCCAAGCATCGGCCCCGTGTTGCTGCCACCTGGGGACGCAACGCTGAAGGCATCCCCTCACAGGGGGACTGCCACCCCTAGGGCTTACGGCCGCGGCCGCCACCCCTAGGAGTCTTGCCTCCCCTGGAGGACTTACCGCCCCTCTTGGCCTTGGCTGGAAAGGGCTGGGGCTTAGACACCACCTTCTTAACTGCCGGTGCCTGCTTTGGAGCCTTACGAGGCTGCTGCTGCTGTTGTGGCGGGGCTGGAGGCTTATAGGGCAGAGTTGTAAGGGCCCTATGGAGGAGGGAGTCCGTGCTGGATTTCCTCCACCTCTCAGCCGTTCGCTCCATGTCTTGATGCTCGAACAGGTTCTCCCCCAGAAGGGAAGCATGCCGGAGCCTACACACATCCACGGCGGGGACCTTCGGATGGAATCTCTCGGACACAGCATCGCGACGCTTCAACACTGAGTTGGCCCACAGGGTGGTAACCTGGTGCGCCAAAAACTCGATGGAGCGGGTGCCCGAGAGCAAGAAGGTCTCCAGGGCCTTCCTATTGGTCTCCTTGGACAAGTCCTCCGATCGCAATAGGATGCCCAGAGATCCTAGCCAAAAGTCCAGCCACGAAGTGGCCTGCATGGCACACTTAGCGACCTTCTCGTGGCTAAGGATCTCTGCCGCCGAGAACGACACCTGCCGGGCAGAGAGCTTCTCAAGGGGAACTCCCTTCGCCAGCTCCTCCACAGAATGATGGAGAGGAAGAGCGAGGTTGGGCTCACCCAGAATCTCGAAATACCTCCTCTGCTGAAGGCGAGGAGGAGGGATGAGCTTGTTCCCGGCAGTGGAACGACTGGAGGAGGCAAGAAGCGCGAGCTGAGCATTGGCCCTAGCTCTGGCACTCTTCAGACCCCGAGACCAGGGCAGAGCTGCACTGGACTTCGGGGCCTTCCGAACGTCAAACACTTAATCCAAGATCGTGTCTTTGCCTTCACGGGGGCGATGACTGGATCCATGAGCCCGTTAAGTTGCCTTATCAGGCTTAGGACCTGCCAGAAGGCATGTTCGGATTCCTGCTGTTCTCCTCCCTGCGGGCTGGCAGCTAAGTCTCCTGCCCCAGGGATCTCTTCCTGGGGTGAAACGTGGACATTCCCCCGGGTAGTCGTGGGTTCCTGGCGAATCCTTGAAGAGGATTTCGGGACGGTCTTGGAGTCCTTGGATTCCCTCCTGGGAGGGATACAGGATCCCAACAAAGAGGTTCGAGGGGCCCCTTCCTCACGAGATGATTCTCCTCCATGAAGCGAAGTCTCCCCCCTTGGTGCCGAGGGGAAGACTGCCGCCCCACTGGACTCACCTGAGGACGGAAAGGCCTCGTCCACGGGAGAAGGAGAAAGCACTCGAATAGAAGGGGCCTTCGCGACCGACCTCTTGGGAACCAACTTCGCCCTGGGGGAAGTCACCACGAAGTCCACTCCTCTCTTTCTCTTCAGCGTAGGAGAGACAGCCCTTGGTTTGTTACCCTGGTCGGCGAGTGCTGGTTTCATAACCCTCACTAACCCCCGCATCAGAGGACCAAACCAAGTCTGTTGCTCCAAGGACACAGAGTCCGAAATCCTCGCTAAAGGGAAAGGGATCGGGCGATCCTTTGGAGTGGACACCACAGTACCTGCCTGAAAAGAAGGTGGGGAAGAATGATGTACTAACCTCTCCTCAGTAGTATCCTTGTCCTGCACTACCAACCTGTGTTTGGGTGGAGGCGATCCCGAGCGTTGTCTAGGAACACGCGTTCCTGCTGCTACCACCGGCTGCGGAATTCGCCGCGAACGATGGTCGCGCACAGGCGAATTATCGCGCAGGCGAGTGGTCGTGCGGGCGTGCAGGCAAGTGGGCGCGAGGGTGGGCAGGTGAATGAGCGCGTGTCCGAGGCGGCGAACGCAAGCGTTGGCGCGATGGTGAGGAAACGCGCTGCCGCGTGGGTGAGGAAGACCGCTGGCGATGTGGATCAACAGGCGATCGGTGGTGAGCTGGTGAGCGCTGACGCGCAGGTAGGCGATGGCGCGTTGTGGCATGGTGGCGCGTTGGCGAGCGACAGCGAGCAGCATGCGCTGGTGAGCGATCGCGCGATGGCGAGCTAGTAGCTGGCGAACCATGTCTCTTGAGAACCTCCGGCTGACGAAGCGTTGGAGAACGTTGGCGCGCAGGCTGTAATACACGCGGGCGGTCCGGAGATCGCCGAGAAACAGGTGATCGCTGACGCGTAGAACGCTGGTGAATAGGCGATACCAAAATCGCCTGTGCGCGCTGACGAGCAGGTGAACGCTGGCGAGCAGGTGAACGCTGGCGCGTAGGCGATCGTTGACGCGTAGGAGAATGCTGGCGAATAGGCAATACTAAAATCGCCTGTGTGCGCTGGCGAGCAGGTGAACGCTGGCGAGCCGGTGATCGCTGGCGCATAGGTGATCGCTGGCGAGCAGGAGATCGCTGGCGAGCAGGAGGTCGACGTGTGAGGTCCTGTGAAGGGACAGGTGGCGCGGCGCGTTCACGAGCAGGGACAGGAAGATCGCTGGCGCGTTGGCGAACGTGTCTTTTTGACACACGCGCTGAACGATGTTGCGTAGCCACAGGATCAGAAAACTGATGGCGAGCAGGGAGCTCAGCAGGAACTGTAGGATGGTCAGAGACCGCAGGGCGATGATCCTCAAATGAGCGCTGACGCTCAGAAGAGAGCCGACGAGCAGGAGAGCGCTGGCGAGGAGGGCGAACATCAGGAGAGCGCCGACGAGCAGGTGAGCGCTGACGAGCAAGAGAGTCTTGACGAGCAGGAGAGTGCCGACGAGCAGGAGAGCGCTGACGATCAGGAGAGCGCTGACGAGCAGGAGAGCGCCTGTGCGCTAGCACTGCTTGTGGAAGGGAAGAATCCCTTTGCCCCGAAGGGACCGTTGCCAGTCGGGTGACGAGTTCTCCAGAAGGTGAAGATCTGGCAGGAGTTGGTGAACGGTCTGCAGAGAGGTCAAAGGGAGACGAAGCTGTAGGTTGAGGCTGACGAGGAGAGTCCCCTTCGGAGGAAGAAGATCCAAAAAGGCGCCTCTTAACCCTCTTGTAAGGGGAAGGGAGGCCCTTGTGACGTAGCGGACGGTGAGCCTTACGGCGGAGGCGGCCTCGGGGAAGATCATCGGGACCATCAGTCCTCCGAAGGGGAGTCTCAGTCAAAGCACTTCCCTTAGAAGGAAGCTGAGCAGCAGCAGAGACCGCAGGACTCACTTCCCCCTTCGAAGGATGTACGGAAGGGGGAGGAGAGCCCTCAGCACCATCATCTTCAACAGCACCTGCGGAGGATTGCCCAGCCAAGTCGGAGGCCTCTGCCACCACAACGTCGACGATAGACAGAGGGTCTACCTCTGCTACCGCCGGCGACTGCTTAACAGCGGCCCCCAACGAGACAAGGTCAATAAAGGCGACCCTGGAGGGCAAGCCCTTAAGCCCCAGGGAAGACCAAATCTGCAAAAGATCATCATTAGTTAAGGCATTATCAATAACCTCCCCCGGAGGAGGAGGGGGAACCGCCTCGCTATGGGAGGCGACGCCCTCTCCCCCCACCCAAGGTCGGGAAACAGAACTAGGGCCTGCGCTACCACTCGGCCGACTTTCCTTAGGAGCTGGACGAGGGGGAGCTTCGGAGGAGGTTTGGGTGGCGGAAGAAGAATCCCGAGAACCTTCCTCCTTCAGGGCAAGCCCCGAAGGAGAACGGTCTCTCCTGGACTTCTTCTTACGCCGGCGGCCAAACCTCTCCCACTGGGAGGCAGACCACTCCCTGCACTCACGGCACATGTTCTCCTGGTCACACCGTCGGCCCCGACATTGAGGGCAAAGGGTGTGAGGGTCCGTAGCTACGTCCGACATAAAGGTCCCACAAGGACGACCGGCAACACCAGGGCATGTACGCATTGTAATATAATAATAATGAAGGTCAACTTCCAACCAACACACACGCTGTAGAAAGAAAAAGCAGAAAAATTAAAGGCTGTCACGAGGACGATGAACAGACATGTCTGATCACCGCCGAGCCAAAAGTGAAGTGAAGCAAGTCACCGGTGTGTGGGGGGGGAGGGGTAGCAAGCTACCCTTCCCCTACCCCCCGCTAACTAGCGCGGGGGTAATTAACCCTCGTTAAAACTATTGGCTCGTCATTTCAGCTGCGTTAAAAGGTAAACCCAATGTAAATAGCGTGGTTTGTATTTCGGTTACGGAACAAATAAATATTTCCTATATAAACTATAAAAACTTTACCAAAATAAGAGAAAAAGAAGTTGGATAGAATAGCGTGCCCGAGTGTACCCTCAAGCAAGAGAATTCTAACCCAAGACAGTGGAAGACCATGGTACAGAGGCTATGACACTACCCAAGACTAGAGAACACTGGTTTGATTTTGGAGTGTCCTTCTCCTACTCCTAGAAGAGCTGCTTATCATAGCTAAAGAGTCTCTTCTACCCTTACCAAGAGGAAAGTAGCCACTGAACAATTACAGTGCAGTGGGTGAAGAAAAATTGTTTGGTAATCTCAGTGTTGTCAGGTGTACGAGGACAGAGGAGAATCTGTAAATAATATGCCAGACTATTCGGTGTATGTGTAGGCAAAGGGAAAGTGAACCATAACCAGAGATAAAGATCCAATGTAGTACTGTCTGGCCAGTCAAAGGACCCCATAACTCTCTAGCGGTAGTATCTCAACAGACGGCTGGTGCCCTGGCCAACCTACTCAGCTATTTATTAGGGGTTATACTTTTGACGGAGCTGAAATGACGAGCCATTAAAATTTAGCGAGGGTTAACTACCCACACCACTAGTTAGCGGGGGTAGGGGGGGTAGCTTGCTACCACTCCCATTCACACACCTGTGATTTAGTCACTTTGTTTGGAGGTAGGACTTCAAGGGGGATAAGGATGGCGGGCAAGTTTGTATAAATAGCTAAGGTTTATATAGTTAGGAAAAATACAAATTATCTACGAATTTGTCATTTGTTTCGTAACTGGAATACAAACCACGTCATTTATTAGGGGTGACTCACCCATTAGGAAGGGTGGACAATCTGGCTTTTGGCTTTGCCCGGGGGCTCCTTATCTGAGTATGTTATTACTCAAAAAATAAGGAATCCCTGCCCTCACTAAAACCTTGCTACGCAAGGTCCGCAGCCTACGCAAGCTGTGTGTTGAGACGTGCAGAAGTGTGACTATCTAGGTAAAGTTATTCCGAGTCTATGTAGGAAAAACCTGATGTAACCAAGACTTTCCTAATACCACCTCGCCAGGGTATGGGGACGCAACAGTATTAGCTTAATACTAGGTACACAAGGGAGCATGGTTTACCTGCAGTGGTTTGTGGTCAGCTTATGCAGAGAACCCAGGATGTTGCTTTCCCCACGAGAGGGTAGGATGAAGAAGAAAAAAATAAGAACCAGTCAAATCTTTTCATTCACGCAGACTAAAACTGGGTAACAGTGCCCTCAACCTTCTGCTACTTGTCCAATAAGGAGCTTGAGGTACAGTATACAACCAGCTGTTGTGCAGCCACCACCGGACCGATAGAGATCGTATCGAGTTCCTGTGGGTCACGTCTTGCAGGAGAAAGGTTGTGAATGTCACCTGGAGCATTCACATCCTTTCTTATAAAACTTGCGTCACAGAGTAATCTGCTAAGAAGGACCAGGGGCATAGTTATGCTCCTGACACCGTGAGTCGTCATGTCAAGATGATGTTTCGGTGATCCTCCTCTAGTCTCTCCCAGTGCTGGTGACAAGAAAAGGGACCCGGGTGGGCTGTTGTCATTTTCTTTAGGTAAAGTCTCATACCTTACCCTGGGTACAGTAACGGATGATCTGGATCATCCGTTACCGAGTTGAGACGTGTAGGATCCGTCACCTCTGGAGACTGTGTCTGGTGACATACTTAGGGACGAAACCGAACATTGTCTTTCGCCCTTCTCAATAATGGGCGATGTCGAAAGAGAGACCATGAAGTTCCTTGACTCATATGATTGCTGACCGAGTGTGTAGGAACATTGTGTTCTTAAATCAAGAGAAAATTTGTTGCCTGGTGAAGTGGAACATAAGGAGGTCCCTTTAGGGATCGGAGAATTTGAACCATGTTCCGAGAGGAAGGTCTCAATTCCGACTGGGGAAAGGCAAGTTATAAGTCCGTATGAGTTAGGAAAAGTCTATTGAAGAGAGGGTGTCCCTTTCTTTCAGTTTGAAGGTGAAGGATCAAGGTTGAGTGACCATCTTTACCTGTCGAAACTGAATAGGGGGTCTTTTCCTCTTGTATATGCTCGAGGATTCCGCTATTGCTGGTATCGAGTGGAGACACACTTTCACATGACACCAACCACACAAGACATTATACTGCCTGGTAGACTGATGCTGAGGAATTCCTCAGATATCTAGACTACCTTTTTGCAAAGAGGTATTGGGTAGTCTCCAGGCGTACGATCATAGCAAAGCTATAGCTTGTGGTAGGTGTCGAAGTGGGTTGTCTGTGATGTGGAGAGGGTTCTCTTGGAGAGACTATCAGGAGCTGCAAAAGGTTTGGAAACCGTTCTGCATAATGCCATAGCTGAGCTAGGAGAGCCCTTGAAAGGCTGACCGATGTTCTAGCCTTCTTGAGTGCCCTTCTCCAGACAAAAGGTTGCGCTGGTAGGTCAGCTGGTAGGACGATCAGGAACTGATGACGCCCATGAGGGCCGGTGGACCAGCAAGCTGCCCTTCAGCAGTAGCGATCGTCCTAAGAGAAGTCTCTATGAGTGTCCCCTCTCGTGAGAGAGGTGATCACTTCGCAGGAGAGACTTGCCTAAGACTATGCTCTGCCCCCGAAGGAAGAGACTCGGCAAGGGGGGAGTGTTGTCTAGGCGAAGACAGCAACAGTAGTCGGAGTCTGTGAAGTGATTAAGATGCAGGCAAATCACCCTCAGAAGGGGGAAACAACCTTTCCTCGAAGATGAAGTGCTGATCAGGCGTTGCCACGGGCGTACTTTTGAGAGAAGGGATGATGCCCATGAGGGCCGGTGGATCAGCAAGCTGACCTTCAGCAGTAGCAATCCTCCGAAGAAGAGTCTCTATGAATGGCCTCTCTCGTGAACGAGAGACTTGCCTAAGACTGAAGGAAGAGAGACTCAGCAAGAGGGGGAGAGTAGTCTAGACGAAGGCAGCAACAGCAGTCAGAGACGAAGTGATTAAGATGTGGGAAGTTTTCCCTCGGAAGGGAGAAACAACCTCACACCTGGGGAGGAAACTTTCCCTCGGAAGGGAAAGTTGTCCAACCTCTAGAGGCGAGCCTCCTGGTAGCGTTCTACGATGATCTGAAGTGCTGATCATGTTGTCAAGGGCGTACTTCTGAGAGAAGGGATGACGCCCATGATGACATCCTCTGAGGGACGGCAGTGACCGCAGATTCCCCGGGCATGAACAGAACAGCTCTGCTTCGTTGGCACTCCTAGTCGAATAAAGAAAACTACATAGCTAACTGAGGAAAAATAAAATAAATTATGTAACAGAAAATTCCCTAGGGAGGAACTCCAAAGAGGACCACCGAGGGAACAACATAAAGTAAGTATTGCGCCCTCTCTTCCCCAGTCGACATTCACGGGACAAGGGGGAGCAGAGTAACTGTAATAAAAACAAGAATTTAATTTATCTAAATCAGCTAAGAATATTCACTAATAGTGAGAACCACTGATCTTTCGAAGGGCAGTGTTCCCCACGGAGAAGCTGAAAAGTTAAAATTACAAACAATTATTTCACTAAAGTAATTGAGAAAAACAATCAGAAGCGCAACCTAACCCGAGAACGGGAAAGGTGCTCCCCATTAGTGCACTGTCGTTGAAAGGGGAACGACCTTGAGAAGACAAAGACCGTAGTCAATCTCTGAGAGGCCACACTCCCTTTGCTCAGTAATCAATGTTTCCCATAAGAAAGGGAAAAGGCGAAGACAACACTTGAATGACGAGTGTCCAGATGATGACGATTCCCCTGCGGCGGCCGAGTCAACAGTTATATGCCGACGGGAAGACCGATGGACCAGAGGGGGAGAGGTCTTTCCCCATGAAGGGAAGTGTCCTGGCCTTGCGCAAGTGTCATAAAAGCCTGTCGTATACGTATCACACGCACAGCACAAACACTGAAAAGGAAGCTTACAACACTTCTATACACATACATATACAGTACATAAACATTAAGAATGTTTTCATATATATATATATATATATATACATAAGAAAAAGTAAGTTAAATGACAAAAATTAATGGCAGTCCAGAATAGGCGAGGAGGAAGAGCGGAAAGAACCGCTCTCCATCTGAGCCAAAAGTAAAGTGAGCTAAATCACAGGTGTGTGAGGGGGGAGTGGTAGCAAGCTACCCCCTCTACCCCCTGCAAACTAGCGGTGTGGGTAGTTAACCCTCGCAAAATTTTAATGGCTCGTCATTTCAGCTCCGCCGAAAGTAATACCCCTAATAAATAGCGTGGTTTGTATTCCAGTTACAGAATAAACTTAGATTAATAAAATATTCCTGATATTTAAACCAAAAGTACATAAATGTTTCATTAAAGCACAATTAACAATTCAAATAATTGTAATCTTTTAGAATGCAATAATGCTTCCGAAACAAAATTGAATATTTTAAGCTTGAGAGAGAGAGAGAGAGAGAGAGAGAGAGAGAGAGAGAGAGAGAGAGAGAGAGAGAGAGAGAGAGAGAGAGAGAGAGAGAGAGAGAGGCACTATATATCAGCTGTTGAAAAGTAATCAAATGCACTGTTTTTTTGTTTGTTTATTTAAAAGAAATAATTAATATAAAGATATTTTTGGGCTCAGGCCATGTCGTCCTGATGGAAGTTCCTTCTTAGTAGCTTCCTAGGTTATATTTAACTACAGTGATATATCCCAGAGAATTTTACTAAAGGTATCCAGAATTCTAACTCCTAGCGCGAGTATCCCTTGTATTATCTTATAGGGATATCGCATAAGATCAGAGGACGTATTCTTGACACGCCACATAGCTATCTACACCCCTAATAGCGTTTACACTTCGAGAGGGGAAAGTGGCAAGAATTGTAGGAGAGCCGTTTTTAAGGCAACACTCCTACTCGTACTGTGATTGAGCGCCAGCACGCCGCCGCGTGGCGCCATCTAGTCATTCTTTCATGTGTAGCGTTCCTGACCGGTGTTTATCCCGTGTTAACTCTCGCTATTTTGGATTGTTTTGCTTCGATGATGTCTTCCCCAGCCTCATCTGCTTCTGGAAAGTTAAATACAGTAGTAGCAGCTGGTCTGGGTCGCTTGTTACAGAACGGAGACTCGCGATCCTGAAAGAGTCGAACCGAGGATCCGGCACTCCAGGATTCTGAGTCTTGGCTACAAACTCAGGGACGAACCTGGACGTTACCTCCCCCCATCCCCTTGAATGGGCAATGTCGTACGAGAGACCATGAAGTTCACTAACCCGCTTGGCCGAAGCCAAAGCGAGTAAGAAAGCCGTCTTCCAAGACAGGTGGCGATCGGAGGCCTGGCGTAATGGTTCGAAGGGAGGTCTCTTAAGAGCCCTGAGGACTCAAACCACGTTCCAAGGAGGTCTCACTTCCGACTGGGGGCAGGTAAGCTCATAGCTACGTATGAGTAAAGAGAGTTCTAGCGAGGAGGAAATATCCACGCCCTTCAGCCTGAAGGCCAAGCTTAAGGCTGAGCGATAGCCTTTCACTGCCGAGACAGAAAGGCGCATTTCTTCCCGCAGATAAACGAGGAAGTCCGCTATTGCTGGAATAGTGGCATCGAGTGGAGAGATACCCCTCCCACGACACCAACCACAAAAGACTCTCCACTTCGCTTGGTAGACTCCCTCAGAGGACCTTCGCAGGTGCCGAGATATTCTCTCCGCAACCTGTTGCGAAAAGCCTCTCTCCGTGAGGAGACGCTGGATAGTCTTCAGGCGTGAAGCCGAAGCGAGGCCACGGCCTTGTGAGGGACGCCGGATTGGGGTTGTCTGAAAAGCTCGTGTCGTGGAGGAAGTTCCCTCGGGAGCTCCGTCAGGAGCTGCAGAAGGTCCGGGAACCATTCCGTGTGATGCCATAGCGGAGCTACCAGAGTCATCGAACAGTTGACCGATAGTCTGGTCCTGTTGAGCACCCTTCTCATCAGACAGAACGGTGGGAAGGCGTACACGTCGATGTTGTCCCACCGTTGCTGGAAAGCATCTTGCCAGAGTGCCTTGGGGTCCGGGACTGGGGAGCAGTACAGAGGCAGCTTGAAGTTCAACGCTGTCGCGAACAGGTCCACAATCGGGGAACCCCACAAAGTCAGGACTTTGATGGCTATCTGAGGATCCAAAGACCACTCGGTACTCACTATCTGCGAGGCCCTGCTCAGACTGTCGGCGAGCACATTCCTCTTGCCAGGAATGAAGCGAGCTGATAGTGTTATCGAGTGGACTTCGGTCCACCTCAGAATCTCTACTGCAAGATGGGATAGCTGCTGCGAAAAAGTGCCTCCCTGCTTGTTGATATACTGTAAGCCACTACCGTGGTGTTGACGCTCATCACCACCACGGAGTGACCCGCCAGGGACCGTTGGAACTGCTAAAGAGCCAGAAAGACGGCCTTCAATTCTAGCAGGTTGATGTGCAGGCACTTTTCTGATTCTGACCAAAGGCCTGAGGCCCTCTGGTTCAGAACGTGCGCCCCCCACCCTTCTTTTGACGCGTCCGAAAACAGAGTCAATTCCAGGGGGAGGACGAGAAGACTCGCTCCCTTCCGCAGGTTCTCATCGACCAGCCACCACCACAAGTCCGTCCGTTCCAAAGACCCCATTGGGATCAGAATGTCCGGGGAATCGGATCCTTGATTCCACCGGGACTTGAGCCGCCACTGTAGGGATCTCATCCTGAGGCGGCTGTTTGGAACCAGACGAGCCAGGGAGGATAGGTGACCTAAGAGACGCAACCATGACTGGGCGGGGAGCTCTTCTCGCCTGAGGGAGGGTTCCGCCACCCTCCTCAGTCTTGCTATCCGGTCATCTGAAGGAAAGGCTTTGTGGAGATTGGTGTCTATCAGCATGCCTAGATAAACCAGTCGTTGGGACGGCTGCAGAGAGGACTTCTCGAGGTTTACCACGATCCCCAGATCCTGGCAAAGACCTAGAAGCCTGTCTCGGTGCCGAAGAAGGGTCGACTCCGAGTCTGCTAGGATCAGCCAATCGTCCAGATAACGAAGGAGACGAATGCCGTTCCTGTGCGCCCAAGATGAAATCAGGGTGAACACTCTGGTGAACACCTGAGGAGCTGTGGAGAGACCGAAACACAGCACCTTGAACTGGTAGATCTTGTCGTCTAGGCAGAATCTCAGGTACTTCCTGGAAGACGGATGGATTGGGATCTGGAAGTACGCGTCCTTTAGATCCAGTGTGCACATGAAGTCTTGTGGTCTCACCGCAAGTCTGACCGTGTCCGCTGTCTCCATGCTGAACCGGGTTTGCTTGACAAAACCGTTCAGAGCCAAGAGGTCGATGACAGGTCTCCAGCCTCCAGACGCCTTCTTTACAAGAAAGAGTTGACTGAAGAAGCCTGGGAAGCCATCGACGACCTCCTGGAGAGCACCCTTCTTTAGCATGGTCTCGACTTCGGCCCGAAGGGCCAGCCCCTTTGCCGACCCCGTGGCAAAGGAGCTCAACAACACTGGATTCGCTGTCAGGGGAGGTTGAGATGTCGTGAACGGGACGCGATAGCCTTGGCCGATCACTGAGACCGTCCAAGCATCGGCCCCGTGTTGCTGCCACCTGGGGACGCAACGCTGAAGGCATCCCCCCACAGGTGGACACGCAGGGGGACTGCCACCCCTAGGGTTTGCGGCCGCGGCCGCTACCCCTAGGAGTCTTGCCTCCCCTGGAGGACTTGCCGCCCCTCTTGACCTTGGCTGGAAAGGGCTGGGGCTTAGACACCACCTTCTTAACTGCCGGTGCCTGCTTCGAAGCCTTGCGAGGCTGCTGCTGCTGTTGCGGCGGAGCTGGAGGCTTATAGAGCCGAGCTGTAAGGGCCCTATGGAGGAGGGAGTCCGTGCTAGATTTCCTCCACCTCTCAGCCGTTCGCTCCATGTCCTGTGGCTCGAACAGATTCTCCCCAAGAAGGGAAGCATGTCTGAGCCTACACACATCCACGGCGGGGACCTTCGGATGGAATCTCTCATTCACCGCATCGCGCCGCTTCAACACTGAGTTGGCCCACAGGGTGGTGACCTGGTGCGCCAAAAACTCGATGGAGCGGGTGCCCGAGAGTAAGAAGGTCTCCAGGGCCTTCCTGTTGGTCTCCTTAGACAAGTCCTCGGAGCGCAATAGGATGCCCAGAGTTCCTAGCCAAAAATCCAGCCACGAAGTGGCCTGCATGGCACACTTCGCGACCTTCTCATGGCTCAGGATCTCCGCCGCCGAGAACGACACCTGCCGGGCAGAGAGCTTCTCAAGGGGAACTCCCTTCGCCAGCTCCTCCACGGAGTGATGGAGAGGAAGAGCGAGACTGGACTCACCCAAGATCTCAAAATACCTCCTCTGCTGAAGACGAGGAGGAGGGATGAGGTTGTTCCCGGCAGAGGAACGACTGGAGGAGGCAAGAAGCGCGAGCTGGGCGTTGGCCCTGGCTTTGGCACTCTTCAGACCCCGAGACCAGGGCAGAGCCGCACTGGACTTAGGGGCCTTCCGAACGTCGAACACTTCGTCCAAGATAGTGTCCTTGCCTTCACGGGGGGCGATCACGGGGTCCATAAGCCCGCTGAGTTGCCTCATCAGGCTCAGGACCTGCCAGAAGGCATGTTCAGATTCCTGCTGATCTCCTCCTTGCGGGCTGGCAGCTAAGTCTCCTTTCCCCGGAATCTCTTCCTGGGGTGAAGCGTGGACGTTCCCCCGGGGAGCCGCAGGTTCCTGGCGAATCCTTGAAGAAGATTTCGGGATGGTCTTGGAGTCCTTGGATTCCCTCCTGGGAGGGATACAGGATCTCAACAAAGAGGTTCGAAGAGCCCCTTCCGCACGAGACGATTCTCCTCCATGAAGAGAAGGCTCCCCCCTTTGTGCCGAGGGGAAGGCTACCGCTTCACTGGACTCACCCGAGGACGGAAAAGCCTCGTCCACGGGAGAAGGAGAAAACGCTCGAGCAGGAGAAGGGGCCTTCCCGACAGACCTCTTGGGAACCAACTTCGCCCTGGGGGAATTTACCACGAAGTCCACTCCTCTCTTTCTCTTCAGCGTAGGAGAGGCAGCTGTTGGTTTGTTGCCCTGATCGGCGAGTGCTGGTTTCATTACCCTCACTAACGCCCACATCAGAGGACCAAACCAAGTCTGTTGTTCCAAGGACACAGAGTCCGAAATCCTCGCTGGAGGGAAAGGGATCGGGCGATCCTTTGGAGTGGACACCACTGGACCTGCCTGAAAAGAAGGGGGGGAAGAAAGACGCACTAACCTCTCTGCAGTGTCTTCCCTGCCCTGCACAACAGTCCTGCATTTAGATGGAGGTGATCCAGAGCGCTGTCTGGGAACACGCATTCCTGCTGCTATCACTGGCTGCGAAACTCGCCGCGAACGATGGTCGCGCGAGGGCGAACGGTCGCACGGGCGCGCAGGCGAGCGGTCGCGCGGGCGCGCAGGCGAGCGGTCGCGCAGGCGAGCGGTCGCGCGGGCGAGCGGTTGCGCGGGCGCGAGGGCGTACAGGCGAACGAGCGCGTGGGCGAGCCGGTGAGCGAATGCGTTGGCGCGATGGCGAGTGAGAACGCTCCGAAGATCGCTGGCGACGTAGGTCAGGAGACCTGTAGCGCGAGGGAGAGCGATTGCGAGCAGGCGATCGGTGGCGCGCTGGCGAACGCTGGCGCGCAGGCAAGCGATGGCGCATTGTCGCATGGAGACGTGTTGGCGAGCGATAGCGCGTAGGACGCGCAGGTGAATGATCGCGCGAGGGCGAGCTAGCAGAGGGCGAACCATGTCCTTCCAGAATCTCTGGCTGACGACGCGTTGGAGACCGCGTAGGCTGTAAGTCACACGGGCGGTCCGGAGATCGCCGATGATCAGGTGATCGCTGACGCGTAGGAGAACGCTGACGAGCAGGCGATTGTAGGATCGTCTGTGAACGCTGGCGAGCAAGAGGGCGACGCGTGAAATCCTGTGAAGGAACAGGTGGCGTGGCGCGTTCACAAACAGGAACAGGAGGAGCGTAGGCGCGTGGGCGAACATGTGCTTTAGAAACGCGCAGGAGAACGCGGGCGATGTTGAGCAGAAACAAGCTGAGGATCGTGTGAGAGCTCAGGAGACTGATGGCACGCAGGGTGCCCAACAGGGACTGCAGGATATCCAGAGACCACAGGGGAGCGCTGGCGAGCAAGAGGGCGATGATCCTCAGAAGAGTGCTGGCGAACGGGAGAGCGCTGACGAGCAGGAGAGCGCCTGTGCGCTAACACTGCAGAAGGGCGAGCAGGGGAACGCTGGCGCGCTGAGCGCTCTTCAGGAACCACAGGATGGAGGATGTCCTCAGGAGAGCGCTGGCGAGAAGGAGGGCGAACATCAGGAGAGCGCCAGCGAACAGGAGAGCGCTGACGAGCAGGAGAGCATTGACGAGCAGGAGAGCGCTGACGAGCAGGAGAGCATTGACGAGCAGGAGAGCGCTGACGAGCAGGAGAGCATTGACGAGCAGGAGAGCGCTGACGAGCAGGAGAGCGCCTGTGCGCTAACGCTGCAAGTGTAAGGGAAGAATCCCTTTGCCCCGAAGGGACCGTTGCCCGTCGGGTGACGAGGTCCCCAGAAGGTGAAGTTCTAGCAGGAGTAGGAGACCGGTCCCCAGAGAGGTCTAAAGCAGCTGGAGCTGTAGGCTGAATACGACGAGGAGAGTCCCCTACGGAAGAAGAAGATCCAAAAAGGCGCCTCTTAACACCCTTATAAGGGGATGGGAGGCCCTTGCGACGCAGCGGACGGTGAGC
This sequence comes from Palaemon carinicauda, assembly GCF_036898095.1. NCBI lineage: Eukaryota > Metazoa > Arthropoda > Malacostraca > Decapoda > Palaemonidae > Palaemon > Palaemon carinicauda. Next base: position 20,274,427 of record NC_090746.1, read on the forward strand.
CTTACGGCGAAGGCGGCCACGGGGAAGATCATCAGGACCATCAGTCCTCCGAAGGGGAGTCTCAGTCAAGGCACTCCCCATAGAGGGAAGCTGGACAGCAGACGAGCCCGTAGGACTCCCTTCCCCCTTCGAAGGATGTACGGAAGGGGGAGGAGAGCCGTCAGCACCAACATCCTCAACTGCGCCTGCAGAGGATTGCCCCGCCCCGTCGGAGGCCTCTGCCACCACGACGTCGACGATAGACAGAGGGTCTACCTCTGCTACCAACGGCGACTGCTTAACGGCGGCGCCCAACGAGACAAGGTCAATCAGGGCAACCCTGGAGCGCAAGCCCTTAAGCCCCAGGGAAGCCCAAATCTGTAAAAGATCATCATTAGACAGTGAATTATCAATAACTTCCCCTGGAGGAGGAGGGGGAAACGCCCCGCTATGGGAGGCGACGCCCTCTCCCCCCACCCAAGGTCGGGAAACAGAACTAGGGCCTGCGCTACCACTCGGCCGACTCTCCTTAGGAGCCAAACGAGGGGGAGCTTCGGAGGAGGTTTGGGCGACGAAAGAAGAGTCCCGAGAACCTTCCTCCTTCAAGGCAACCCCAGAAGGAGAACGGTCTCTCTTGGACTTCTTCTTACGCCGGCGGCCAAACCTCTCCCACTGGGAGGCAGACCACTCCCTGCACTCACTACACATGTTTTCCTGGTCACACCGTCGGCCCCGACACTGCGGGCAAAGGGTGTGAGGATCCGTATCCGTGGCCGACATAAAGGTACCACAAGGGCGGCCGGCAATACCAGGGCACGTACGCATAGCAATAACAAACAGTAGTCAACTTCAAACACACACAAAAGCCGTAGAGAAAAAGCAGAAAAGAGATTAAAGGCTGTCAACGAGGACGATGGAGAGACACGTCTGTTCATCGCCGGAGCCAAAAGTGAAGAGAAGCAAATCACCGGTGTGTGTGTGGGGGGGGGGGGGGGATGGGTAGCAAGCTACCCTTCCCCTACCCCCCGCTAACTAGCGCGGGGGTAATTAACCCTCGTTAAAAACTATTGGCTCGTCATTTCAGCTACGCTAAAAGGTAAACCCAATGTAAATAGCGTGGTTTGTATTTCGGTTACGGAACAAAAATGGTGTTAGAGCTACTTTTTATCCTCTTATTTTGGAAAAATATTCAGAACAAAGGTTATTACTGTTCCAAGCAAACAATCATCAGAATATATGTTATGCTATTGAGTTCACTCCCTAGTAATGACTGATTGTACCAACCTGTTTACATTACTGATTTAAAGTTTCCTACATGAATGTAAACCTGTCTATCTTGTCTCCAATGAACAAACAGACAAGGGAGGTATCAGTAACTTACACAGATCAATTCCATTCAAAGTACAAACTTTGCTTTATGTATATGAGGACACTAATATACACCTTGTTTGCTAGACTTGTTCCTTGAACTCACAATCCTCGGGTTTTTCTCCTAGAGTCTTCCAAGACTCTTCCCTGTAGGGGGCAGGAAGCACTGATATAGTCCATGATCAGTTGAATGGTGTATGACGGTAACACCAGGTGCTCTGGGTCTAGACGACCAAGGAAAATTTATCTCGAGATGATTGGCACTATTGAAAAGCCACAGATACATTAATGCTCTGGTAAACTTCCATCAGGACGACATGGCCTGAGCCCAAAAAACCGATTTTGAGCGAAGCGAAAAATCTATTTTTGGGTGAGGTAGCCATGTCGTCTTGATGGACCCACCCTCCTTTGACAAAGGATAAATGATTCCCTCCCTAATGTACTGTATCTGTAGCACCTCATTAACGCTACAAAGAATGACTAGATGGCGCCACGAGGCAGCGTGCTGGCGCTCAATCACAGTATGAGTAGGAGTGTTGCCTTAATAAAGGCTCTCCTACAATTCTTGCCACTTTCCCCTCTCGAAGTGTAAACGCTATTAGGGGTGTAGATAGCTATGTGGCGTGTCAAGAATACGTCCTCTGATCTTATGCGATATCCCTATAAGATAATACAAGGGATACTCGCATCAGGAATTAGAATTCTGGATACCTTTAGTAAAATTCTCTGGGATATATCACTGTAGGTAAATATAACCTAAGAAGCTACTAAGAAGGAACTTCCATCAGGACGACATGGCTACCTCACCCAAAAATAGATTTTTCGCTTCGATCAAAATCCGTTTTAAGGTTTTAGTTTATAAAAATAAGCTGTGTTTCTCTTTAAGAAAGTATAGATAAAACATACTGCACAAGAGACGACACATAAGAAGTTGCATCATGCTTCAAGAAAACGCATAGGTCACAAGACGTATGAACGAAAACACCGAACACTTACAGTAAGTACAGTTAAATTGTACTAAAGTAATATTACTGTACATATATTACAGTAATTACACTAGAGTATCAGTGAGTATTAGGTTACAGTACAGTATCACCAAATAATCAACTTTTTTTATACAGAACAGTTAAGGGATGATGATAACTCTGTAAACCTTTACCTTACTACAATACTGTACTGTACTGTGTCAAGTACGTAGTGTACATGTGTGCAAATGTACTGTACATTGTACATATGATTACAAACTTGTAGAAACCAAACTAAAACATTATTAGGCAGTTTTTACTGTGTTATTCATCAGGTCGGGCACCGGCTCGTGGCAAGAGGCAGTGACTTTAAGTTGAGAGTTAGCCCAGCATTTATTTGCAAAAATTCCCTTTTTGGGCTCAAGCCATGTTGTCCTGATGGAAGGTTCCTTCAGTAGCTTCCTTAGGGTATATATGACTACAGTAGATATTCCCAGAGAATTAAACTAAGGGTTTCACAGAATTCTAACTTCTGGCACGAGTACCCATAAGTTTTCCCTTTAGGATATCGTATAATAACAGGGGACGTATGCTTGACACGCCACATAGCTATCTGCACCCCACATAGCATTTAGGCTTCGAGGGGGAAGTGTGGCAAGTTATGGGAGGAGCCGTTACTAAGTTCTCCTCCTTCGTTACTGTTACGGTACTTTGTGACGTCATAACCGCCGCCATGTTGGCCGCCATCTTGGTTGACGTCATCGTTGCTCGCCTTCCTCATTCCTTCTTACGTAGCATTTATGACCAGGTGCTTTTTCCCAGTTGTTCGCTTGTAATATCATCATGTCGCAATCTTCTGCCTCGCCTTCTTCTGGAAAGTTGAGTACCATATTCTTGTATTGTATAAATCAGCTCTGGCCGTAAAGTAACGCCCTTTTATCTCAAAATACCGTGTTTTGTGGCAGAGCTGTGCCTTGACCGGATACGTCATGACGCCGACGCTGTTGTTCGCTTCGCATGCTTTATTTAGTTAGCCAGAACAACCTACCCGGTCTTATAACTAATTATCAGCATCAGTTATTTAGTCTTCATTGCTAGGAATTAATTATATTATGCCATTAGTATTCTTTTACGGCGAGTGTAGGTAGCCGAATTCGTAAGCTAGATTGTTAGCCTAGCCCCTAGGCTTGATAGCTTAGGCGTTATTGTTTACTTTCATGCATGATGTAATAAGTGTTCCAGGTGTTAAATTATGAAATGAAGATGTTAGGCATTTATACATATAAGATTCTGTGATTGCACATGTTTTTCTCCTTCTAGGAAGTATACAAGGGGTTTCGATGATCTTGGTAGTCGACTCCCTTGCCCCTAACCTAACGCTTAGGGCTTTTGTATACTTTCTCACCTCCCCAGTTACCTTATTCAAGGTAATCTCCTCCCTCTGAGGTAGCCTAGGCTACATCCTAGCCTTCCTTCCTTGAATCATATTCAAGTGAGGTTAGGCTAGGATTTTCTTCCCCCACTTATAGCCATAGTACATGAGCTTTGAGTTTGGGACAGAACCTCAGAGTTCCAGTCGTTTTCCCCCCAGCTACCCCATTAGGTGAATGAACTCTCCTTTTGGTCCCTGCTGGTCGGCAAAGGTGGGGGGGCTTTGCCCTTCCCCCTAGACCACACCTGGTAGGGTTACGACCCTTCCTCCCTGTGGCCTAGCGACTTGTCCTACACCTGCCTTCCCTGGACTGCGGGACATGTTCCCCTAGCCTAGGTTAGGCAGGCCATGGGATTCTGTTTCTTTATAGTTTAGGACGGCACATTAGTGCTGTTCCTTCACTGTACTAACCTACCCTAGGCAGGAGAACAAATTCTTCCTACACCTGGGATAGTGTCAGTACTGAAACAGAACTCCCCCTCTGGAGTGTCGGTGAGGGCTCACGCCTTCCCCTACACTCCTCCCCAGGACCCTCTCCCCTCCCCCTCTGTCTTTTAGTGATGGCCTAGCCATCACACCTCTGTCCACCGTCTTACAACTCGACCGTGTGCCAGCGGGTTGTGGGGTCGGCCCGGTCCTTTCGTTGGTTAGTCCGATCTGCTAGGCTTCCCGCATATAGTTGAACTATGGGATAGCATACGACAGGTCAGTCTGCCGGCGGAAGACCTCAATATCTTAGGGTGTTCTTCGGTCCTCCCTTGGGCTGCCACCCGCAACTCTAGCCGACTGCCGGCTCTGTTGCGGCTGGATGAAAGGTTGCCATTCTCTCCCTTCCATTTGAACTCTCCTTCCGGAAGAAGACGAGGTTTGGGTAGTGAGCTAGCGCCCTTCCCTCCTTCTTCTTCTATACTTTCTCTCTATCTCATCAGTGCCGGTCCACTGCCACACTACTCTGCCGGCAACAGCCGTCAGCTTAGTCCCGGTATCCTCTCTGTCTCATTGATTGACGTCAGGGTTGGAGTACCTAAGCCGGTTGCTTGCCGACTGCCGGGGGCCGCCGACTTGCCGGCGATCTGCCATCATCTTGAGGTTTCGGCCTCTCTCTGCCACATAGACTGATGGCTGGGAGGGGTTCCCCTCAACGGAGATTTGCCGGCGCCCGGCGCGCTTCCGGCACGCCGTCATGCTGCCGGCACCACCTAATCATTCTACTTCAGTGGACTGTCACCTCTACCCTGCCGGCACATCGCCGGCAGTGTCTATTGTATAGCTATATACGATAGCCAGTACATCTATGGTATAGTACATACCTTAGTCAGAAAACTATGGTATATAGTTATGCAGTAAATTCTTCTAGCATATTCTGTGCATCCATGCGCAGTCCCTTGCCAGGACCTACCTGAATCGGGGAGATTTTATCTCCCCCCTTTCTCTCTATGCTGAATGAACTCAGCTCCCCCTCTCACCATTACCAATACCCCGGAGGAAGTCTAAGCTGTGCTTTATCCCTTGTGGATATTCCTTCCCCCTCTTAGGGCGCTTTTAAGGAGCCCCTAGAATTAGTTATGGTGTGAGGTCACGGCAATTGGCTGGGCGGGATGCACAAGTATGTGTCTTTTCTGCTTCATTTCCAGCTTACCTATCCTAAGCTTACACTTGGAAAGGAATCTTATATTGTAAGAAAAATTACTTTAAGACTAATCTAAGATTACTTTAAGTCAATGATATAGACTTCTGTAGACTCATGTACCCCTTTCTTCTTTACAGGAGGAGTACATCCGGTGTGAGAGCGCCTTCTGCAGCGTTCGGAGCCCGGACTTTTATGGCCACCTGGCGTGCCGAACCCACGACAGCTGTTCCATTGCCCAAGGAGCTCTTCGGTATTGGGACCCGCAGGTTTGCACTGTCTGCAAAGACCTGCCCCATGAGGCGTTCGAGGAACCCCCCCCCCCGTCTGCGGAGGCCAGGGACATCGCTCGGGAGAAACTACGCAAATGGGTGCGTGGTTTCCAGAAGAACGCCACGGGGCCCTATCTCCCTAGTGAGAAGATGAGAGCTCTGCTCTTTCCCAAGGCATCAATGCTATTATCCCCAAACCAGAGATCCCCTGCGTCAGCTGATGGTCAAACCGGACGTATCGGACGCACTTCAAGACTTCCATCTTGACGAGGTGGAACGGATGTCGGAAGTGTCGGACACCACCGAAAGGACCCTGATGGCCGAGGGTTGAGAAGAGGAGGAGCATACGGAGTCTCCTGATTCCGAGGGTGATGGCGCCCGCGCCCCCTGTTACTTCCATTGCTATTTCGGAACCCGTCCCCTCTACCTCTTCCACTCCTACGCCTGTGAGAGTGGACACCCAAGATAACCTCCAAGCCTTGGTGGCACTCCTGGACGAAAGGCTTCGCCAGAGGGACGAAGACTTTAAGAGAGAGATCCCACGTCTATCGAAACAGACCCCGAGGAATATCACCGTTAAGGATCTTCCCCATTGCTGAGTAACCAACCTATGGAGGCATGTAGAACACATGCCGATAACTAGTGGACGTATCTTTGTCAACGACAAGTTAGACACCATTCCCCTTAAAGAGGTGGAGTTTTCGCCTAGCTTTGAAGCCTATCCGGACTGTTACATCCGTTTCAAGTCCGAGCCAGTTTCCAAGGAGGAAACCGAGCCTAAGGAGGCCATCGTCTTCGACCACGCAAAGGCTCAATCTCTTCTGGCCAGCTGCCTGAAGAGTAAGGGCTACACCAACTCCAAGGTGCCGGCCCTAAGCAAGAAACACCCGTCTTTTCTTGCTTCTGCCACCATGGTCTTCCCCTTCACCGAGAAATCCCTGTTGGCAGTGTTGAAGGCGGTGGAGGAAGGGAAACCCTGCCCTACATTGGAGGAATGTAGGCCCCTCTCCCTCGCCCTCCCTCCTGACGACAAGAACTGGAAAGACATCTAGTTAACTTTCTCCGTGGGAAAGTTGGAGGCTGACATCGCTGGACGGCAGTTCAACGAGAACCTCCCCAAGCTCTCCGAATACCTTCTGCGTCGGGAGCTGGACACGAAAGAGAGGCTGCCTGCCTCCCTCTCCCTTCAAGTCCAAATGGAGACGATGGCTGGGGACACATGGACCCCAGGCTTCTACATGGTCTTGGCTAAGACCCATCTCGCTATCCTGACGAAGGACTTTTATAGCTTCATCAGGGCCCGGAGAGCCTGTAGAGAATTCGTGTTTGCGGATGCCACCGTTAAACACGAACCCCGGAAACTGATTTCCTCCAACATTTGGGGGAAAGATCTCTTCCCCAACGACCTCGTGAAAGAGATCGTCGACAGAGCCGCCACGGAGAACCGGAACCTTCTCCAGAAGTGGGGCATGTCGAAGAAGAGGAAATCTTCTCAGGATGAGGGCCCCCAACCTAAGAAGAAAACGAACAAGCCCAGACCCCAGCAGCGGCAGGCTGAGCGCCAATTTCTGACATCCGCTGCTCCCCAGTTGGTGGCTCAGCCCCAACAGACCTTTCGGCTGGTACCCCAGCCGGTAGTGGTTCAGTCACCAGTCTTCACGCCAGCCTACGAAAGGCAGTTGACTACCTTTCGTCCCAAAGGTAGAGGCGCCGGCAAAGACTCCTCTCGACGTCCATCCAGAGGGAGAGGAGGAAGGGGAGCAAGCGGCCGAGGTGGTAAACCCTCGGGAAACCAGAAGCAATGAGATGCTTCCGGTGGGAGGAAGACTCCGCCTCTTCCAGGATCGTTGGACCTTCGATCCTTGGGCTCACAGCATCATCAAGAATGGACTAGGGTGGAGCTGGGTAACACCACCTCCAGCCTTCCACCAATTCTCCAACACTTCACCCCCGTCCTGGAAGAATACGTCCAAAAACTCTTGAACAAGAAGGTGATCAAGAGGGTAAAGTCCACCAGGTTCCAAGGAAGACTATTCTGTGTTCCCAAGAAGGACTCCGACAAACTCAGAGTCATTCTGGACTTGTCCCCTCTCAACAAGTTCACAGTGAACAACAAGTTCAAGATGCCAACTCTTCAGCACATCAGAGCCCTGCGGCCTCAAAAGGCATACACAGTCTTAATAGACTTGGCGGACGCCTACTGGCACATTCCAATGATTCGCCAGGCCTCCTTCTACCTAGGATTCAGGCTTCAAAGAAGGCAGTACGCCTTCAGAGCCATGCCCTTCGGACTCAACATAGCCCAAAGGATTTTGACAAAGCTCGCAGAAACGATCGTCCAACAGCTACGCTCACAAGGCGTCCAGGTGATGGCTTACCTAGACGATTGGCTGGTGTGGGCGGCACCCTCAGAAGAATGCTTGCAAGCTTCCAAAAAGGTGACCCAATTCCTGGAAATTCCTGGAACATCTGGGTTTCAAGATCAACACCAAAAAGTCTCGACTTTCTCCAGCTCAGAAGTTCCAATGGCTAGGAATCCATTGGAACCTTCAGTCACACCGTCTTTCCATCCCTCTGAAGAAAAGGAAGGAAATAGCGGGATCTGTCAAGAGACTCCTAAAATCCAAACGGATTTCAAGACGACAACAAGAACGGGTGCTCGGCTCCCTTCAGTTCGCTTCAGTGACAGACCCAGTGCTACGAGCACACCTAAAGGATGCATCGGGAGTCTGGAGAAGATACGCATCCATCGCTCGAAGAGATCTCAAGAGACCTCTGCCAACCAGGCTTCGTTCACTCTTAAAGCCATGGTCGGAGGCAAAGAACCTGAAAAGATCAGTACCTCTTCAACTACCGCCTCCATCGGTCGTTATCCACACGGATGCATCGCTAGAAGGATGGGGGGGTCACTCCCATCAACGACAAGTTCAAGGAACATGGTCTCCCCTATTCAAGACGTTTCAGATCAACATCTTGGAGGCTATGGCGGTCCTTCTTACTCTTAAAAGGCTGTCTTCACGTCCCTCATTCCACATCCGTCTGACTCTGGACAGCGACGTCGTGGTCAGATGTCTCAACCGTCAGGGCTCAGGATCGCCCCAGCTCAACCAAGTATTGCTACCCATCTTCCGCTTGGCGGACAAGAAAAGATGGCACCTCTCAGCAGTTCAGCTACAAGGATTCCGAGGACAACCCCGATAGAGTCAGAATGGTCCCTAGACGCAGACTCATTCTCCTTCATCTCCCAAGAAGTCCCGGAACTGCAGATCAACCTCTTCGCAACGAGCGACAACAAGCAACTTCCTCGTTACGTGGCCCCATACGAGGATCCCCGAGCGGAAGTGGTGGACGCCATGTCCCTGGATTGGAACAGATGGTCCAAGATTTACCTGTTCCCTCCACCCAACCTTCTGCTGAAAGTCCTCATCAAGCTGAGAACCTTCCAAGGAACAGCAGCCCTAGTGGCACCCAAGTGGCCCCAGAGCAACTGGTTCCCATTAATCCTGGAGTTACAACTCAAGCTAAATCCCCTGCCGGACCCAGTTCTCTCCCAGCAAGTTCAGAAGTCGACTGTCTTCGCTTCATCAAGGAAAACCCGAGACCTTCATCTCATGATTTTCTCTCTCTAGCCGTCAAGAAGAGGTTTGGGATCTCGAAGAAATGCTTGGACTTCTTAGAGGAATACAAAACAAAATCTACCAGAAGGCAATACGAGTCATCCTGGAAGAAGTGGGTGTCCTTTGTCAAGGCTAAAAATCCTACAGAAATCTCTATAGACTTTTGTCTGTCCTTCTTCATTCACCTTCATGGACAAGGCCTGGCAGCCAACACGATTTCCACCTGCAAATCGGTCTTGACAAGACCATTACAATATGCCTTCCAGATAGACCTGTCCGATGACATCTTTAACAAGCTGCCAAAGGCATGTGCTAGACTCAGACCCGCAGCCCCACCGAGACCCATCTCCTGGTCTCTTGACAAGGTGCTCCACTTTGCCTCAAGTTTGGACAATGAGTCTTGCCTTCTGAAAGATTTGACTCAAAAAGTCATTTTCCTATTTGCTCTCCCCTCGGGAGCCCGAGTCAGTGAAATTGTGGCATTATCAAGAGAAGAGGGCCAGATACAGTTTGCTGAAACAGGCGAGCTTACCCTCTTTCCTGACCCAACGTTTCTCGCCAAGAACGAGCTACCCACTAAAAGGTGGGGCCCCTGGAGAATCTGCCCTCTGAGGGAAGATGTCTCTCTATGTCCAGTGGAGAGTCTAAAGGTCTATCTTCGAAGAACTTCAGACTTTGGCGGGGGACAGCCCTTTAAGGGGGAAACTTTGGGGTCCGACTTGTCACTTAAACAATTAAGGGCGAAGATCGCCTACTTTATTCGCAGAGCAGATCCTGACAGTACACCCGCAGGTCACGATCCCAGGAAAGTCACCTCTTCCCTGAACTTCTTCCAGTCGATGGACTTCGAAAGTCTTCGCTCTTTCAGGGGCTGGAAGTCCTCAAGAGTGTTTTTCAAACACTACGCAAAGCAGGTGCATGAACTCAAAAGGTATGTGGTAGCTGCAGGTAGTGTACTAAAACCTGCTGCTTAGTGCTGCGTAGAACAGTGAGTTATTCGGGACTCTAACTCCAAGGGTGCCTGTGTTGACCCTAGTGCAAAACATGACAAATTCGTAGATAATTTGTATTTTTCCTAACTATACAAACCTTAGCTATTTAAAGTGGGTAATTACTTTCGCGTAGCTGAAAGGACGAGCCATGAAATTTTAACGAGGGATTATTACCCCACCACTAGTTAGCGGGGGTTAGGGAGGGTAGCTAGCTACCCTCCCCCCTCACACACCTGTGTTGTAGCTCCACTTTTGCTTAGAGGTAGGACTTCATGGGGGACAGGGCTGGCGGGCAAGTTTGATTAAATAGCTAAGGTTTGTATAGTTAGGAAAAATACAAATTATCTACGAATTTGTCATTTGTTCCGTAACTGGAATACAAACCACGCTATTTAAAGTGGGTGACTTAACCCTTAGGAAGGGTGGAACAAGTCCCAGCCATACTGGCTTTTGGCTTTGCCCGGGGACTCATTATCCGAGTGTGTCAGCACTCAACAATAGAGAGTCCCTGCACCTCGCTCGCACCTTGCTATGCAAGGGCTGCGGCCTACGTACGATGTGTGTGAAGGAATATGTGTGACTCGTCCTAGGAAGTTGACCTGAAGTTCTTTAGATGGAAACTTAGGGCTAGGACTCTCCTAATACCACCTCGTCAGGGTATGGGGACGCGACAGTATTAACTTAATACTAGGAACACAAGGGAACATGGTTTACCTGCAGAGGTTTGAGGTCAGCTGTGCAGAGAACCCAGGATGCTGCTTTCCCCAAGAGAGGGGAGGATGAAGAAAAGAATAAGGACCAGGCATACCTTTTCATTCATGCAGACTAAAACCAGGTAACAATGCCCTCAACCCTCTGCTACTTGTCCATTAAGGAGCCTGAGGTTTAAACCAGCTGTTGTGCAGCCACCACAGGGCCGATAGAGAACGTATCGAGCCTCCTGTGGGTCACGTCTTGCAGGTAGTAGGCTGTGAAGGTCGTTTGACGCTTCCACACCCCTGCTTGCAGAACCTGCGTCACTGAGAAGTTTTTCTTGAAGGCCAGGGAGCTAGCTACTCCCCTGACATCATGAGCTCTAGGGCGACGTGATGGAGGAGGGTCAGGATTCAGGGACAGATGGATGGCATTGCAAATCCATGCTGAGATGGTGTTCTTGGTAACCCTCCTCTTCGTTCTCCCAGTGCTGACAAACAGAGCCCGCACTTGGGGACGAACTGCAGCTGTTCTCTTCAGGTATAGCCTCAGACTCCTTACTGGGCACAGTAGGAGATGATCTGGGTCATCTGTTACGGGGCGAAGACTCGAAATCTGGAAGGAGTCAAAGCGAGGGTCCGGCACTCCCGGATTCTGAGTCTTAGCAATAAACTCAGGGACGAAGCTGAACGTTACCTCCCCCCATCCCCTTGAATGGGCGATGTCATACGAGAGACCATGAAGTTCGCTAACTCGCTTGGCTGACGCCAAAGCTAGTAGGAACACCGTCTTCCAAGTCAGGTGGCGATCTGAAGCCTGGCGTAATGGTTCGTAGGGAGGTCTCTTAAGAGACCTGAGGACTCGAACCACGTTCCATGGAGGTGGTCTCACTTCCGACTGAGGGCAGGTAAGTTCATAACTACGTATGAGTAAGGAAAGTTCTAGCGAAGAAGAAATGTCCACTCCTTTGAGCCTGAAGGCTAGACTTAAGGCTGAGCGATAGCCTTTCACTGCCAAGACTGAATGGCGCATTTCTTCTCGCAAATACACGAAGAACTCTGGTATTGCTGGAATAGTGGCATCGAGTGGAGAGATACCCCTTCCACGACACCAACCACAAAAAACTCGCCACTTCGCCTGGTAGACTCCTGCGGATGACTTTCGCAGGTGTCCAGACATCCTTTCCGCAACTTGTTGCGAAAATCCTCTCTCTGCGAGGAGATGCTGGATAGTCTCCAGGCGTGAAGCCGAAGTGAAGCTACGGCTTTATGAAAGATGTTGGGTGTGGTTGTTTGAGTAGCTCGTGTCGTGGAGGGAGTTCTCTCGGAGGCTCCGTAAGGAGTTGCAGAAGGTCCGGGAACCATTCCGCGTGATGCCACAGCGGAGCTATGAGAGTCATCAAGAGGTTGAGCGATAGTCTGGTCTTGCTGAGTACCCTCCTCATCAGACAGAATGGGGGAAAGGCGTATACGTCGATGTTGTCCCACCGTTGTTGGAAAGCATCTTGCCAGAGAGCCCTGGGGTTCGGGACTGGGGAGCAATACAGAGGCAGTTTGAAATTCAACGCTGTCGCGAACAGATCCACAATCGGGGAACCCCACAAAGTCAGGACTTTGTTGGCTACTTGACGATCCAAAGACCACTCGGTACTCACTATCTGAGACGCTCTGCTCAGACTGTCGGCGAGCACATTCCTTTTGCCCGGAATGAAGCAAGCCAAAAGTGGAATCGAGTGGACTTCGGTCCATCTCAGTATCTCTACTGCAAGATGGGATAGCTGTTCTGAAAAGGCACCTCCCTGCTTGTTGATGTAAGCCACTACTGTGGTGTTGTTGCTCATCACCACCACAGAGTGACCCGCCAGATACTGTTGGAACTGTTGAAGGGCCAGAAAAACGGCCTTCATTTCTAGCAGATTTATATGGAGGCACTTTTCTGATTCTGACCACAGGCCTGAGGTCCTGTGGTTCAGAACGTGGGCCCCCACCCTTTCTTTGAGGTGTCCAAAAACAGCATCAAATCCGGGGGGAGGACGAGAAGATCCACTCCCTTTCGTAGGTTCTCGTCTGCCACCCACCACTGAAGGTCCGTCTGTTCCACGAGACCCATAGGGATCAAGAGGTCCGGGGAATCGTGTCCTTGACTCCACCGGGACTTGAGTCGCCATTGCAGAGATCTCATTTTGAGGTGACCGTTGGGAACTAGACGGACCAAGGATGAGAGATGGCCGAGGAGACGTAACCACGATTGGGCTGGGAGTTCGTCTCGTCTGAGGAAAGGACTTGCGACTTTCCTCAGCCTTGCTATCCTGTCGTCTGATGGGAAGGCTCTGTGGAGATTGGTGTCCAATATCATGCCTAGATATACCAGTCTTTGGGAAGGAAGCAAAGAAGACTTCTCGAGATTTACCATGATCTCTAGATCTTGGCAAATTCCCAGAAGTTTGTCTCGGTGTCGAAGAAGGGTTGACTCCGAGTCTGCTAAGATCAGCCAGTCGTCCAGATAACGGAGGAGATGGATGCCGATCTTGTGTGCCCACGAAGATATCAGGGTGAACACTCTGGTGAAAACCTGAGGTGCTGTGGAGAGACCGAAGCACAGCACCTTGAACTGGTACACTTTGTTGTCTAGGCTGAATCTCAAGTACTTCTTTGAAGACGGATGGACTGGGATCTGGAAGTACGCGTCCTTCAGATCCAGAGTGCCCATGAAGTCTCGCGGTCTCACTGCGAGTCTGACCATGTCTGCCGTCTCCATGCTGAACGGGGTCTGCTTGACAAACCTGTTCAGAGCTGAGAGGTCAATGACTGGTCTCCAGCCTCCAGACGCCTTCTTTACAAGAAAGAGTCAACTGTAGAAGCCTGGGGACCCGTCGACGACCTCTTGGAGAGCGTCCTTCTTCAACATGGTCTTGACTTCTGCCCAAAGGGCTTGCCCTTTTGCCGATCCCATGGCAAGAGAGCTCAACGACACTGGATTCGCTGTCAGGGGAGGAAGAGATGTTATGAACGGGACGCAATATCCTTGGCTGATCACGGAGATCGTCCAGGAATCGGCCCTGAGTTGCTGCCACCTGTTCGCGCAACTTTGGAGGCATCCCCCACTGGTGGACATGCGGGGGGACTGTCAATCCTAGCGTTTGCGGCCTTGGCCACTCCCCCTAGGATTCTTGCCTCCCCTGGAGGACTTTTTGCCTCTCCTGTCTTTGACGGGAAAGGGCTGTTTGGACACCGCTGCCTTTGCTGCTATTGCCGGTTTTGTCGTCTTTGCAGGGCGAGGTTGTTGGGGTGCTGGAGGCTTATAGGGCTTTGATGTTAAAGCCCTCTGGAGGAGGGAGTCCTGGTTGGACTTCCTCCACCTCTCAGCCGCCTGCTCTACATCTTTCGGCTCAAACAGGCTACTCCCCAAAAGGGAGGAATGTCTGAGCTTACTGACCTCGGTGTTGGGGACCTACGAGTTGAATCTTTCAGACACTGTATCACGGCGTTTCAGGATAGTGTTAGCCCACAAGTTCGAGACTTGGTGGGCCAGAAACTCGATGGTACGAGTGCTTGAAAGAAGGAAGGTCTCCAAGGCCTTCCTGGTACTCTCCTTAGACAAGTCTTCGGATCGTATCAGGATGCCAATAGATCCCAGCCAGATATCCAGCCACGAAGTGGCCTGCATGGCACACTTCGCTACCTTGTCCTGGCAGAGAGTCTCCGAGGCCGAGAACGACACTGGCCGGTTGGAGAGTCTCTTGAGAGGGACTCCCCTGGAGAGCTCTTCCACCGAGTGGTGGAGGGGAAGAGCTAAACAGGACTCCTCGATGATTTCAAAGTACAGTACCTCCTTTGATGGACATGAGGAGGTGGGAGGAGTTTGTTTCCGGCACTGGAACGGCTGGAGGAGGCTAGCTCGGAGAGCTGGCTCTCGACCTTATCTCTGGCACTCTTGACCCCCTGGGACTAGGTCAAAGCCGCGCTGGATTTAGGGCGCTTTTGAGTACCAAAGACTCGGTCCAGAACCGTGTCCTTGCCCTCTCGAGGAGGAATCTCCAGATCCGAAAATCCGTTAAGGTTCCTCATCAGAGCCAAAACTTGCCAAAAGCCATGCTCCGACTCCTGGGGCTCTCCTCCTGATGGACTAGTAGCAAGGTCTCCAGTCCCCAAAGGCTCTTCTTGGGGGGACTCGTGGACGTTCTCCACGGGCTTGGCTGGTTCTGGTCTGATCCTCGACGAAGATTTCGGGACCGTCTTGGAGTCCTTCGACTCCCTCCTGGGAGGGATGCAGGATTCCAACAAAGATGGTGGGGGGCTCTTCTCCGCCTCCACCCGAGGAGACTTCTCGGCACGAGGTGAGGTTTCTCCCATTGGTGCGATGGGCAAACGCCTCACCTCACGAGAATCCCCTGAGGACGGAAAACCCTCGTCCACGGGGGATGGAGAGAAAGTCTGGGGAGGGGAAGGAGCCTTCCTCGATGGCTTCCGAGGAACCAGTTTCGCCCTTGGAGAAGTAACCACTTCATCCACTCCTCTCTTCCTCTTTAGGGGGGCCGAGATAGCCGCTGATTTGAAGCCTAATTCAGAGAAGGCGGGATTGAAAGCCTGCGCAACCCCTCTGATGAAGGGGCCAAACCAGGCCAGCCGACTGACAGCAGCGCTGTCAGAGACACCCTCTGGAGGGAAGGGGATCGTAAGATCCCTAGGAGTAGAAACTACAACTGGGTCTGCCTGAAAAGAAGCTGTAGAAGAGATCCTGGACCTGTCCAGAGATTTCCCTCTCTCCGCTGGGCGTGCTGTCCTGCGCTTACGGGGGGGGGGACGCGATGAAGATGACCTGACGCGTACTGCCGGACCCTGTGTGGGCACGCGCTGTGGTTCACGCTGGGAATCGCACTGTGTACGATAGGCCATTGCCTTGCTCGGGGGGCGATTGCTCGCGCGCGCGCGCGAGCGAGCGATGGCGCGCGGGCGAGCGATGGCGCGCGGGGGAGCGATGGCGCGCGGGGGAGCGATGGCGCGCGGGCGAGCGATGGCGCGCGGGCGAGCGATGGTGCGCAGGCGAGCGATGGCGCACAGGCAAGCGGTGGCGCGTAGGCAAGCGGTGGCGCGTCGGCGAGGGAGCGCGTTGGCACGCAGGCAAGTGTTTGCGCGGAGGAGAGTTCGCGCGTTGGCGAACGATGGCGCACAGGAGAAGGAGCTCATAGGCGCACAGCGCGTGGGCGCGCAGGCGACAGGGCACGTGGGCGCGTAGGTGTCAGGGCGCGTGGGCGACGGGGCGCGTTGGTGCGCGTTTCGGAGACCTCGGATGGAGTGCAGCCACAGGATGATGAAGGGCCCATAAGGGCGAAGCCGTAGGGCGCGTGCGTGCAGGGGGAATATCCCTAGCGCCCGGGCGCGCAGAAGGGCGCTCATCAGGAACCGAAGTTCTGGCAGTGGGCGCGTGGATGCACGATGGACACTGCGGGCGATGGCACGTAGGCAAGGGATGGCGAGCAGGCGAGGTCTGATGGCGAGTCGGCGATCGTGGAGGAGAGGGCTGGCGAGCAGGAGAGGAAGAAGGTTTCTCCTTGGAGCCCTGATCCGAAGATCGAGGGCGAGCAGGCAAGCGTTGGCGAGCAGGAGAGCGCTTGCAAGCAGGAGAGCGCAGCCGAGCGGGAGAGCGCTGGCGCGCAGGAGATTGCTGACGAGCAGGAGAACGCTGACGAGCAGGAGACCGAGGGCGTCCATGGCGTGTATCAGGCCGAGGGCGCGCAGAGGTCCGTTGGCGAGCAGGAGATCGTGGGTGCGTAGTCTCTGGAACTGCAGGGCGTACAGGAGATCGTGGGCGTGCAGGAGGGCGCTGGCGAGATGAGGCAGCAACCGGTGAGCGCTTGCGCGCAGGCGAACATTGGCGCACAGGGGAAACCTGGCGCTTAAGGGACTTACACACAATGTGTGAAAGCCCCGAAGGGACCGGTGCCCGTTTGAAAACGGGATGAGTGGGCGCCCACAGCGTGTCAGCAGCCAGGAAAGGTGAAGGCAGGTCAGCAAGTCTGGCAGGTGTAGGAGATCGTGAACGATCTGCGGAGAGGTCCAGGTCCAAGGAAGAAGCAGGAACAGTAGCTGAAGGACGAGGTTCCTCTGCGGGGGACTGCGAGGATGAAGATCCGAAGAGGCGCCTCCTAACACCCTTGTGAGGAGAAGGAAGACCTCGGCGACGAAGAGGAAGGCGAGCCTTACGTCGGATGCGTCTTCTGGGAGCAGCAGGCAAACCATCGGCAGTCCTCCGAAGAGGAGTCTCTGTCAGTGAACTCCCCCGGGGGGGAGAATCACCCGCAGGAGAGACTGTTGGACTTAAATCCTTCCTCGAAGGATGTTCGGAGGGGGGCGCTAAGCCTTCAGCTACTACAGGAGCAGGGGTTTGAACACTCTCATTGGAAGCGTCTGCCACAACAGCCCCGACAATAGACAGAGGGTCAACCTCTGCTACCGCCGGTGACTGTTTGACAGCTGCTCCCAACCTTATCATGTCAAACAGGGCTTCCTTGGAGGGCGAACCCTGAAGCCCCAAGGAAGCCCAAAGCTGCAAAAGATCATCATTAACAGGAGAAATAATTAAATCCTCCCCTGGGGGGGGAGGAGGAGCTGCCTCGCTATGGGAGGCAACTCCCTCTCCCAAACCCCGAGATCGGTCAACAACAGTACGGCCTACGCTACCACTCGACGTCCTCTCACGAGAGGCCGACTGAGTGGAAGCTTCGGAGGAGGTTTGGACTACGGAAGAAGAGTCCTTAGGATTTTCCTTCTTCAAAGAAACCTTTGAAAGAGAAATATCCCGCCTGGACTTATACTTCCGGCGCCGAGAAAACCTCTCCCACTGGGAGGTAGGCCACTCCCTACATTCCATACAAACATTATCACTTTCACACCGCTGACCCCTATAATAAGGGCATAAGGTGTGAGGATCCGTCTCGATGGAAGACATGAAGGTCCCACAAGGGCGGTCAGGTAACCCAGGCACTTCCGCATTGTAGAAGCCAACTTCACAACACTCTGAGAAAAAGAAAGAAAAATTAATGATTAATGGCTGTCAAACAGGCAAGGGTGAAGGCGGACACGTCCGATCTCCACCCGAGCCAAAGTAAAAGTGGAGCTACAACACCGGTGTATGAGGGGGGAGGGTAGCTAGCTACCCTCCCTAACCCCCGCTAACTAGCGGTGGGGTAATAATCCCTTGTTAAAATTTTATGGCTCGTCCTTTCAGCTACGCGAAAGTAATTACCCACTTTAAATAGCGTGGTTTGTATTCCAGTTACGGAACAAATAGTGATTTTAGTGCCACCTTGTGACACTACGGACTGTTCTTATACAAAGGTGAAGTCACATAGACAAAAACACGTGTGCCACATGTTTTTAACATGAAGTGTATATAAGACTTTCTAGAAAGACTTTATAGTTCCTCTGGAACTAATGTGCGTAATGGCAGGTTTTCCTTTTCAGATTCCACACCCATTCTATTGATTTCTTAAGTCTATGTTACTGATTGCATTCCATTACATTTTATTGCTTATTGTATGCTAATTCTTATTTAACTAAATAAAATAGAATTTGTTTACCTGTGCGTCTTATTTTGCCCTCACATTGGAAATAAAAAACACTGTTAGAGAGTTTTACTTACCTCATTATTTGAAAAATGGTATGAACAATGTTATAATATTGTTCCTTATTGATACAAACTCATCTAGACTAAGATAATTTATTCCAACACATTGTACTTACCTCCTTCTATCTGACCCTGGGACCGGCAAGTATCTCCGATGCTAGGTAAGTTCCTATATCAAGTAACTTCAAGATGTTCCTTACGTCCAATAGGACTCTTCACTGCCGGGGGGGGGGAAGAAGCGGTAACATAGTATATGCTTATCTGTAGTGACATGTAACGGAAATGTCAGAGGTCTCTGTGGTCATCAGACCAAAGGAATATTGTCTAGAAGTCGAAGGCACTACAAAAGGGAAAAATCCACGATACATTAATTCTCTGGTACACTTCCATCAAGACGACATGGCTTGAGCCCAAAAAACGGATTTTGAGCGAAGCGAAAAATCTATTTTTGGGTGAGATAGCCATGTCGTCCTGATGGACCCGCCCTTGTTCTCTATTCAGGCCTTGACAAGCCCCTCCCAATCTTGTATCATGGAGGCTGGCCTAAACGCCGGAAGGAATGAGGAAGGCGCGCAACGATGACGTCAACCAAGATGGCGGCCAACATGGCAGCGGTTATGACGTCACAGAGTACCGTAACAGTAACGAAGGAGGAGAACTTAGTAACAGCTCCTCCCATATCTTGCCACACTTCCCCCTCGAAGCATAAACGCTATGTGGGGTGCAGATAACTATGTGGCATGTCAAGCATACGTCCCCTGTTACTATACGATATCCTAAAGGGAAACCTTATGGGTACTCACGCCAGAAGTTAGAATTCTGTGAAACCTTTAGTTTAATTCTCAGGGAATATCTACTGTAGTCATATATACCCTAAGGAAGCTATTGAAGGAACCTTCCATCAGGACGACATGGTTATCTCACCCAACAATAGATTTTTCGCTTCACTCAAAATCCGTTTTTCACGCCTGTGTCTGTAACATATCTATCGCAAAGTAGGAGGGCTGACTGTTATACAGATAGATACCACTTAACGTCCATTGGTATCCATGTTCGACTGAATATTTCAAAATGGAAAAAAACAGTGTTCAGTTCATTTGTGGTTGTGATTCGTGTCCAAAGTCAGTCTTGAAGTCCAATGAATTTAGGGAATTTTCCCAAAATTTAGAGTATTTTCCCTGAATTTAGGATATTACCCCAAAATTTAGGATAATTCCCCCAAATTTAGGGCAAAGGCTGTCTTTTGGATTTTTTCGATGCTATACTTAAGTTTCATGGTACTCCTGGTGTAGTTAATAATTTTTTAAAAGCTTATTGGGTTTTCCTTAAAAGGTCAGTGTCCCAAGTGCAATACTGACTTAGATTTTTGGGGAGAGAAGCACATCATCTAATGCAACACTTCTATAAAGATTGCCAAGACAAAAAGAGATGTAGGTGTCAATCATAAGGTATGGAATTCTTTGTGATTTACTTTATCATAATGTAAGGATTTATTTGAGATTTACATTTAATTTGTGACCTGGGAAGGGGGGTTCTGGGGGGCAAGACCTCCGGGCTAAGGGTTGTGACCTGAGGTTTGTGACCTGGGAAGGGGGGTTCTGGGGGGCAAGCCCTCCGGGCTAAGGGTTGTGACCTGAGGTTTGTGACCTGGGAAGAGGGCCTGGAAAGGTCTTGGGGTTGTGAACTGAGAACTACTAAGGTAGGGTAGGTGGGTTTGTTGGGTTCTGTAACCTTTAACAAACCTAAAAAGAGTTAAATAATCACGTTTTGTGACCTGAGAACTACTAGGTTAGGTTAGGTGGGTCTGTTAGGTTCTGTACCCTTTTACAAACCCCAAAAATGTTAAATACTCACGTTGTTCTGTTTTTGCACAACACAAATCCCAGGTTCCCTCCTATGTCCATTTGGAAGAGGAGGTCCATAACAGTAGAACAGCTTATTAGTAGTGGAAATAAAGGTCCAATTCATTGAAAGCACATGATTTACCGTACGAATTTTTTTTCTCTAAAAATTTTTTTCCTGTTTTTCTATAAATTTACCTACTGCACTGACAAAATCTTAGGCCAGAATTAGTATTATTTTAATTCTAGGGTGTTCAAAGTTTTTTGTGGAACCTTTTTTTAATTAATGCGTTGGTTCTGTAATTTGTTAAGTAAACTTTTCCAGTCCATAACCTTGAAAGAAAAACATCGCATTCTGTACTTCCACATACATGAATAGTAGGCCTAATTCACAAATCAGCACCAGCTGCAATTCCTCATCAATAAGCCGAGGCTAATAAGCATACATACTGCACTTACATATGTGGTTTATTAAAGGGTTTAGAAATGAGGTCATGAGTCACTTGTTGGGAATAAGTAAAGGCCAGGCACCCAAGGTTACATCAAGATTTATCCCAGTACTTTACTCGTTATAAGTTTCCTTTACACACACAAATGTTACATTCATTCGAACATATTACATTAACTTATTAAATTACCAACTTATTTTCTTATTGCACCAAACCCCGCCTAGGCCTAAATTGTTGAATTTATTAGGTTAACCTCTCTCTCTCTCTCTCTCTCTCTCTCTCTCTCTCTCTCTCTCTCTCTCTCACACACACACACACACACACAGAAAGACAGTATTTATCAACAATGTAATTAGGAAATTTCAAATAAATATGCTACCTACCTCCCATATTAGGCGTTACCTCATCTGCTTACATCAAAGTATGGTTATTTTCCCCTATATATATAACGCACAGTATTCACAAAAAAAATACGACAGTAAAAGAGTAAAAGAATTATTCGCAAACTAATCAGAAACTATGAAAGTGGAAACGTTCAGTTTTGCACATCACTAAACCACGAAGACTGAATTAACAGCTTTACCACTATTAGCTTCAGCTTCGCGAAGACATTGTTACCACTTGCTGCCAGTGAGAAAATTCAAATGGATAGCAAATTTTTTAAGGAATATATATATATATATATATATATATATATATATATATATATATATATATATATATATATATATATCCAATGTCAATTAAGAAAAAGTGTCTGAAAATTATACTTTATTCTTCCCCAATGTATTTTTCTATTTTATTAAACAAACTTTATTTTGCTAATTTTTTACCAACCATACAGTAAAACCTACCCTTAAGTTTTGTTTCGTCTTGACTTTTGGTAGAGTGCCGACGTGCTGTTTCGCTCTCCTCACCTGGAAATCTTAAAAATTACTCTGGCTGTTTGCTGGTTTTAAACTCTAACCGTGGAAGGTGAACGTGTGCGCTCCGGGAGACTAATTCAGTGTTTATTTTCGTGATTGCCGTGTATGATTTGTCAAAGGTTCCTCGATTTATATATATACATTTATATGGTGTTATTTGTGTTTAATGACTTGTTTAAACTAGTTCCCCAAGACATACAGTAGTAGCAACTGCTGTCCTGGTTTATAGACTCTGTTCATACTAGGACCTACAAGATTAAAAATTCAAGGATTTGTTATACAATTTGTTCATAAATACGCATTGTGCACGTGTCCATGGAAATGGCTACAGGCAATATGTTATGTTTGTGATGGACAGGACAGGAGGCGGTAGCTATGAAATGGATTGAATGTGGAACATGCAGTAGATGGACACACTTGAAATGTTTTCTTAGGTGGTATGAGCAAAGAAAATATTACCCTCATAAATTGGGTCTGTACACCTTGGTATAACAAAGTTAAGGTTTTTATTAAAGAGTATGAGATCAAGATAACTATGACTAAGAAATTCAGTGAAGTATCTGATAAAATAGAGGCCAATCAAGAGATGATGCAAGCTGCAAGTCAAGTTGTGAGTTGCATGGCAAGGGTTGGAGAAGCAAGCGTTGTTTTGGCTCGTACTCACATTGGCTGGACTGAAGTTGTGAAGAGGAAGCTGTCAACAAGAATATTGCCTGTCGTTAAAGCGACTGACGTGGAGAAAGCAGCCGAGATGAAAAATGAATTATCACAGGATTTAGTTTAACGCAGATATCTGATACTAGATTAAAGTGAAAAGGTAAGGAAATTATTGTTTACAAGACCACGCTCTCCATTTTCTCCCAAATTATGCTGTCCCAGAGCTCTCTTCTTGTAGGCCACAGTAATTAGGAGGTTCTTTAAATGCTGGGAAAGCAAAGAAGGCAAGATATGTTGAGCAAGCGGGAGGATTTATAAGAAAAACGAGCTTGGTTTCCTCACTAAATGACCTGGAACTAACAGCGTCAGTATGGTCAACCTAAATTAGAAGTTCATGGTGCCAGCGTACATAAACAGTTAACAGTTCGTGATGCCAGGGTACATTTGATATAATGTATATTCATATATATACTACTGTAAATTAAAAACTGAATAATTACTCCAAAGTGTCCATAAAATATACAATTCATAAATAGTGACACATTTGAGTAATCACTCCATTTTTAATTTAGTATACATTTTCAATATACAGTATATCAAATGTACGCTGGCATCACAAAATTCTGTTAGGTTGACGATGTCAGTTCCAGATCGTTTAGTGAGGAAACCAAGATAGCTTTTTTTATAACTCCTGCCCCCTTGCTCAACAAATCTTGCCATTTTTTGCTTTCCCAGCATTTAAAGAACCTCCTAATTACTGTACAAGAAAAGGAGAGCATAATTTGGAGAAAATGGAGAGCGTGGTCTTGTAAGCAAATGCCAACGGGAACATCATTTTGAACTTAGAGAGAGAGAGAGAGAGAGAGAGAGAGAGAGAGAGAGAGAGAGAGAGAGAGAGAGATGGCACCGTAAAGCTTAGTAATATTGATAAAGTAACACCAAAAAGTGTCAGGAAATTGAAACCCAAAATCATGATATGCAATGTGCATAAATAGGAAGCCCAAGATAAGATAATTGAAAATTTAATTGAGAGAAATACTTATTTACAGTCTATTAAGGATATTGAGGATAGAATTAATTTGATCTTTGACAAGCTTGCAGCTGGCGGTACAAAACATTACATCTCGAAATGTGACTCAGAGTCAGGGAGATAGTCTTATCTTGGTATTCACAAATACCAAGATAAGGTGAAGCTGGAATGGGTTATACTGTATATATGGTAAGAGACAGGTATCCTGTCCTTATCTGTTATTTCTGTCAGAGATTTGGCCACCTGGAACAAAATTGTTCATCTAAAGTTAGAAAATGAGGATCCTGTCTGTTTTAGATGTGTAGGAAATCACAAGTCTAGAGATTGTCAGACTGATGATAGAAAGTGTATAAACTGCCTAAGATTTAAGTAGTTAGTAGACCATTTTTTTCTGCGCTCCATCGATTTCTAGCTTTGCTATACAGAATTCGTGCTACTTCTGATGGAAAATAGCTAGTAAAATAAACGTACCTCATGGCCTATTGCTTGAGACGTTTAATGATACTGGTAGTTTTATCATAGCACAGTGTCGTAGCTTAGCGTACACAATGTTTTGCAATGGAAACGTCAAGTATTTCATGTCCTTAACTAATCTCAGTAGCATCGTTTCTAACAATTCATCTCATTTCTGTTAACAGTCTTATCTATAGCTGTATTAATCTTCATAAACAAATTGCATTTAGCTTATTTACTTTTTTTTATTATTTTTTAGAATATCATGCCCTTTAACCGCCTTTTATCAAATATTGAAACCACTAATAGTTTGATAATCGGTAAAGGTATATAAATTTATAGTTGGGGTTATCTATAAAAGATATTGCTATCTTATTTAAACAGTTCACACAATCGCACTAAGTAACTTCATCAGTAACGCAATGTTACCAACATCCATTATAATTTTGACATAACTGCTTTATCAATATGTTCTTAACGATAATTTATCTATTTAAATGGAACATTGTTACAAGAACTAACCACAAAAATAGTATCATATTTTCAATATAGTGATCGTGACTTTTTTTTTTTTCTCGAGAAGAAATACTTCATGTCTAAACTTATTGTACTTGTCATCTAAACACAACTGCACTGTTAGTAACCAAATATTGACACAAAAAATATCACAAATATTATTATATCCAACCCTTTCTAGCCTATCCTCTCCCCTTGCTTCCTCAAATATCAGTCAAATTCTCTTTTCCCTAACCTAATGTCGCCCTTTATTTCCACATGACCAAACTATTTCAAAACAAGATTAGCGTCATGCATGCTATCGTAGACTGCGTTGATGGGCATCATTTTGCTCCCAGGTGGCAAGTTACCAGCCAAAACCAGTCTCTCAGTGGCCAGTGTCCGACAAGACGGATTATTATGGCCACACTTTTACTTTCTGTTTTATATATAATTAGTGACGTGATTGTACACAATGCCATGCTATTCTGCTTATAGATCCGATAAGGCATCTAAAATCTTTAGGTTTTCAAGTAATCCTGCATCTCTCTTAACTTAATAGGAATGCTTTCCTTCAGTTCCTTTTACATTCTCTCTCTTTCTCAGTTAGAACCTGATATTCCTGCGTGGCTCTTTCAATTATGCTTTCCTTTTTATTACGAATGCTTTTCCAGTGTTCCCTGAATTAAAACTTGTAGCAAGTGTTTTAGTGTTGAACAGGTTTAGAATAAGTCTTTTTATGTTTTTGAACAGGTTTAAAATAAGCCTCTTTCTATATTTTATATATGGAAGACTGTTTTAACGTTGTTACTGTTCTTAGAATATTTTATTTTAATTGTTCATTACTTCTCATAAATTTTATTTATTTATTTTTTTTTTTTATTTCGTCACTGGGCCATTTATTTCGTGTTGGAGGTCTTGGGCTTATAGCATCCTGCTCTTCCAACATAATGACAACAACAACAACAACAGCAACAATAATAATAATAATAATAATAATAATAATAATAATAATAATAATAATAATAATAATTATATTGATAAAACGGAATCAAAGTATCCCCTCATTTGATTGCCATTATTTTTCATACTGTATCGTAATTTGCATCACATGTTCAATAATACATCTTGCCTTTACTACTATATCACATTATATCAGCACATTATATTTCAATAATATCCACAAGTTCCACAACTATTTTTTACTTTCACTACATATGTTGCATCTCGAATGTAGCCTATCATAACTTCACAATTTCATCACATTTCTATAACTTAAATCAATACTACTTACTATTATCTTACTTTCAATACCTACATCACGCTCAAACATAAAGGTGTCTGGTTTCATTTCTAGTTTCATCAGAATAGATGTTCACCAGAACGTCAGCCTACCAAGGCCAATCCCCCACTGTGGTGCCCAAGCATAGCAGTATCCTCCCCGGTAAACAGCTTCAACTCACGGTTCCAGGGGTGGGATTGATCTGCTGCCATGCGAATGCTAGGCAAACACGTTACCACTGTACTAACCAGGAGGCTATAATAGTAAATCAATATTAATTATCTTCAATGCTATATCATATCTTCACTATTCATTTTACTCGTTAGTTATTACTCACTAATAAATAATATTTCAACTATTATAATACTATATGTATCTTATACTGATATCGTCTCTTAAGTAATATGGATTTGCACTGAACATATTAAAAATTAGTGAATGTAAATATATTAGTAAAGATATAAAGATTAGTAGATAATGATATATAAACTCACTACTTTATCTTATTTTCGCTATATATATATATATATATATATATATATATGTATACATACATACATATTTATACATATATATATATATATATATATATATATATACATACATATATACATACTCCTCCTACGCCTATTGACGCAAAAGGCCTCGATTATCGATTGATTGATAGATTGATTTGAGGTTTTCTGGCATCTTGACATCTAAGATCATTGACGCCGATATCGTTTATTGTAAATAGAAAATAAAAGAATATTCAATTAAAACTATAAAAGCAAAGTGGTCATTTTAAAAGTTAAATATCTTTCAGAAGATCTGCTTATGAAATAAAGCTAAAGATACGACTAGCATGGTACAAATATGTCCAAAAATCTTGGCAAAGAAGAACCTGCCATCCTTACCTCGAGCCTCAAACAGATATGTATTACTCTCACTACTATATGTGGGGCATTCGGTTAACAAATGCCTCACTGTCAATGGTACCAAACAGTCGTTGCAATATGGTTGATGTTGGCCAGCCAACAAAGTGTCCTGCGAGTGTGACCAATGCAGAGACGACAAAGAGTAGTCTCCCACTTTCAGGGCATCCCGTCATACCTCCAAGGGGGTATAACATTACTTATTTCTCTCATCTTATTTTCAAGTAAATTATCCCAATGCTGTTACCAATTATTATAAATATAATTTTTAATTGTAGGTAAAAAATCATTACTGGGAACGGGATACCTTCTTGGAAGTAACTCAGCTGCCGCACTCTTTGCTAGAGAATCTGCCTTCTCATTTCCAGACACACCTACGTGTACCGGAACCCAGCAAAATCTAACTTATACCTTTCATACCAATAATTAAAAGCCAACCTAAAATCTTTAAAACTAAAAGATTATTGGAATTAAAAACTTCTAAAGCTTGTAGGACACTTCTTGCATCACTGAAAATGGTAAAATTGCCCTTGTATCGCTATTTTCGCAATAGCGATTAGTATGCCATATAGTTCGGCAGTAAATATAGAGGATGCTAGAGGAAGTGCACCTCTACAATTAAAAGCTCTACTAAATACTCCAAATCAAACGCCAACATCGGATTTGGAGCCATCAGTATTTATAAAAGTGGATTCCTTATATTCTGGAACATATTCCATAAAAAGAGACATGGCTTCTAAGTCATATTCTTTTCAAATCCAACAAAATATTTACAAAAAGATACCTCTGGTAATTTCCATGGAGGCATTGATGATATCTTACATGGAAGCACCTTAGTTCTTACTGTATCAAGACCGTATATCAGTTGCTTCAGCCGAAACCCGGAAGGTTGCCATCTGACAAGCTAAAGAATTGGGAAGCCTTTGCAACCTAAACCAATACCGAATAACAGAAGACTTTCGGTAAAGGTCTTAACGGTAATTCTCCAGCATCAACAAGGAGGCTTGGAATAGGCGAAGTTCTAAATGCTCCTGTTGCCAATCTTATACCAGGATGGTGTATAGAACCTATAATCTTTAGTTGACTTGGGATGGCTGAGGATTATATCTCACACCCATAACAAATTTTTGAAAAAAATAAGCCCTTGTATAACTTTAATAGTTTTGCAGTCTGCCCCATGCTGTATGGGATAAAAATTTTAAAAGCTTCAAAGCCTTAAGAAATTTTCCTTTACATGATTTTAAGTGAGAATCCATGTCAACCTACAATCAAATATCAAACCCTAAAAACCTAGCTTCACTTGCACATGGGATCCATTGACCTTTGATGTACATATTGGGGTATGGATGTACTCCCCAAATACAACAGAAATGGACAATAGTAGTTTTGCTTGTTGAAAACTTAAACCCAATTATATCAGCCCACTGAATAATTTTGTCAATTGTGAGTTGCAGTTTTCTCTCAACCATTGCCAATATAGCTCCAGCAAATGATATGGAGAGATTATCTACAAATAGTGTTGAAAGAATATCTTGAGGAATGATAGAGGATATCCCATTCATTGCTAATACAAATAGGGTTACACTTAGCACACTACCCTGGAGAACTCCTTCTTCTGGACATTATCTCTCGGATAGAGTTTCCCCCACTTTCACTTGGAAAAATCTATGTGAAATAAATGATTGAATGAACAATGGTAACTCTCCTCGTAATCCCAAATTATGGATGGTTTTAAGTATACCAAATCTCCATGCAATATCATATGTTTTTTCAAGATAAAAAAAGACTGTTACATGGTGCTGTTTGGAAGCAAAGGCTTCACAATGTGATGGGCCGAGAGAAGGTTGTGACTCAAAGGCAGGATGAAAGCAATTGAGTCACAACCTTCTCTCGGCCCGTCACATTGATGACCCCGGAGTGACTCGCTCCTCCCGCCTCCCCCCGCCTCACCGTTACTATGACGCCGTCAACGCATACCTTCTGCAGCAGTACTCGCTGTCGCCAGCCGCCCGTATAGCAAAGCTTTTTCAGCTCTCTCAACAACCGTTGGGGGACCAAAGGGCTTCGCTCACCCTCGGGAAAATGACCAGTATCACTCACCTGCAACCTGCCACAGACGGCTCTCCTCGTGAGGTGAACTTACTTCATGCCCTTGGGTAAGCTATTTACCCAAACCTGTACGAGATGCCATACCCGATATCGATAGTTTACCCATAAAGGACTTGATGACCAAAGCCGACGCCCTTATGGACAGCCACTTCATGACCATCAAAACCTCCATCAACGCCTCCACTCGTGACGAAGAGGACACCTATTCAACTTCAACCGAAGCTGACGTGAATGCCGTAGGACACACACGCCTGTGAATGCCGTAGGACATACACGCCTATGAATGCCGTATGACACGCACGCCTATGAATGCCGTAGGACACACACGCCTATGAATGCCGTAGGACACACTCGCCTATGAATGCCGTAGGACACACACGGCCATGAATGCCGTAGGACACACTCACCTACCCCGTGACGAGCCGGAGCGGCAACAAAGCCACCCATCATCCACCACTCGCTAACGCCTCAACCAACGACTTCTCTCGCCCCCGTCACAACAAATAGAGGAATCAAGTCGTATCAACACATCAGTCGTCAAGTGCATTTTTCTAAATCCACACTGGATAGGGAATAAAATACCCTTCTTTTCTAAATACCATATAAGTCTTGCATTGACCATCTCCTCCATGATCTTACATAAACAAAATATCAATGCAATTGGGTGATAGTTTGCAGCTAAAAACTTATCCTTACCAGGTTTTAAAAAGGCTTAAATAATGGCTAGTTCCCAAACACTTGGATAATTATGGTTATGCATTATTCTGCCGATAGTGCTTGTAATAAACTTGTTATTAACACGTACATGTTTAATAATTGCATATGGAATTCCATCAGGTCCGGGGGCTGTATCATTACCCGTAGCAAGTGTGGAATCAACTTCTCTTTCAGTATAAGGAGAATTTTATGACTTCCCTTCCTGTTGCAAAATTTTAAATTTTCTTTTCTTCAATGCTACTTTACTGGTGACTAGGAGCTGCTTCACACTTGCATGATACATTTGAGAAATGATCAGCCAGGGCATTGGTAACCACAGTTGTTCCAGTCATATACTGTCCATTAACCTTCAACACGTGGTGGGTTTGGGGTGAATTTGCCTGCTATCTTTTTTTCTTTCCTCTATACAGTAGATGGTGACGCTCTACTGTTAATGGAGGAAACAAAAACACTCAAGACTGGCGCCTAGCTTTCATGGCACGACAGAACTGTGCTGTACATTTCTTGTATACAATCAAATTCTCCTCGGTAAGGCGTCTGCGCAATCAAGTTAAAGACTTTCTTGTGGTTTTGTGCAGGGTAGTTAGTCTGAAGACCACCAAAGGACTGGTTGTTTGAATATCCTTGTCGTTTTGGGTATTGAATTGACTCCTGCTGCATGGAGGGTTTTACTGCCGAATTGTATGGCATATTAACCGCTATTGAGAAAATAGCGTTGGAGAAGGAGGGTAATTTTACAATTTTTAGTGATGCAAGGAGTGTCCTTCAAGCTTTAGAAGTTTTTAATTTTAGCAACCCTCTAGTTTTAAAGATTTTAGAATGGCTTTTTTATTATTGGACAGAGAGGTTTAATGGTTAGATTTTGTTGGGTTCCAGCACATGTAGGTGTGTCTGGGAATGAGAAGGCACATTCACTGGCAAAGAATGCTGCATCCGAGTTGCTGCCTAGAAGGTATCCCATTCCGTGTAACGATCTCCTATCTAACATCAAGAAATTGCCCTGTAATAAATGGCAACAGTACTGGGATAGTCTAGATGGCAATAAAATGAGAGAAGTAAAAAATGTCATACCTCCATGATGCCCCAAAAATGGAAGACTTCTCTTTGTCATTTCCGTATTGGTCACACTCGGTTGACACACGAGTTTCTGCTGAAGGGCCAGCACCAACCGTTTTGTGACGACTGTTTAGTACCTCTAACAGTGAGGCATTTGTTGACCGAATGCCCCAATTATAATAACTTAAGGAATAAATATTTGTTTGAGGCTCGAGGTGAGGGTGGCAGGTTCATCCTTGCCAAGATTCTTGGACATGATGTGTCCTACTATGCAAGTGGCATTTTTAGATTTATTTCAGAAGCAAGTCTTCTGAAAACTATCTAACTTTTATAATGACATTCAACTTTTATGGTTTTAATTGAGTATTCTTTAATTTTTTGTATATATAAACTAAATGATATCGGCGTCAATGACCTTAGATGTCAGGATGCCTGAAAACCTTAAATCAATCAATCAATCAATCAGCATGGAGGGTTCCATTCATAAGTTTATGTCATCATCAGTATTCTCAAACTGTTCTGCATTCCCTTTGATTTCACTTAGCTCAGGAAATCTAACCAAGTCCGCCTTGTCAAGATTCCATATTGGTGATTACTGTAAAGCTGGATCTTTGTTGGTGTTTACAATAATGTGTGCATGATCACTAGTATCTAATGTCCTCTAATCAAAATCGAGGAGGCAATTAGAGCTAACAATTGATAGGTCAATGCACGAGAAGATACGTGTCTAAACATGGAAGTGTGTGGGCTCTCCTGTATTAAGTAGTCCCACATCTTCATTTTTCACAATTGATGATATAATGTTGCCCCCTTGTGTGTGCTAAAATATCGTCCCATACAGGATATCTACTATTAAAATCCTCCAACAAGAGAAAAGTTTGAGGGAGTTGTTGAATCATTTCTACTAAATCACTATTATTATTATTATTATTATTATTATTATTATTATTATTATTATTATTATTATTACTAGCTAAGCTACAGCCCTAGTTCGAAAAGCAAGATGCTATAAGCTAAGGGATCCAACAGGGAAAAATAGCCCAGTGAGGAAAGGAAATAAGGAAATAAATAAACGATATAAGATGTAACAAAAATTAAAACAAAATATTTGAAAAAAAATTAACAACATTAAAGCAGAAATTTGATAGATAAACTATAAAAGGACTTATGCAAGCCTGTTCAACATAAAAGCATTTGCTGCGGGTTTGAACTTTTCAATTTCTGATTCAACTACCCGATTAGGAAGATCATTCCACAACTTGGTCCCAGCTGGAATAAAACTTCTAGAGTAATGTGCAGTATTGAGCCTCATGATGGAGAAGGGCTGACTAATAGAATTAACTGCATACCTAGTATTACGGGATGGAACTGTCCGGGAAGATCTGAATGTAAAGGATAGCCAGAATTATAAAAAAAAATTATGCAACATGAATAATGAACTAATTTAACGATGGGGTCAGAGATTAATATCTAGATCAGGAATAAGAAATTTAATAGACCATAAGTTCCCGTCCAACAAATTAAGATGAGAATCAGCAGCTGAAGACCAGACAGGAAAACAATACTCGAGACAAGGTGAGATGAAAGAATTAAAACACCTCTTCAGAATAGATTGATCACCATAAATCTTGAAAAACTTTCTCAATAAGTCAATTTTTTTTTTAAATTGAAGAAGACACAGACCTAATGTGTTTCACAAAAGTAAATTTGCTGTCAAGAATCACACATAAAATTTTAAAAGAGTTGTACAAAGTTAAAGAAACATTATCAATGCTGAGATCCGGATGTTGAGGAGCCACGGTCCTTGACCTACTTTTAATCATACTATGTGTTTTGTTAGGATTCATCTTCATACCCCATAATTTGCACCAAGCACTAATCTTAGCTAAATCTCTATTAAGGGATTCAGCAACCCCAGATCTACATTAAAGGAGATGGAATTGATGCAAAGAGAGTAGCATCATCTGCATATGCAACAAGCTTGTTTTTTAGACCAAATCACATGTCATGTGTATATAGTATGAAAAGTAATGGGCCAAGAACACTACCTTGAGGAACACCAGATATCACATTCTTATACTTACTATGGTGCCCATCAACAACTTTTTGCTATCTATTACTTAAAAAAATCAATAATAATGCTAAGAAACAACCCACCTGCTCCCAACTGTTTGAGTTAGAAAACAAGGGCCTCAAGATAAACACGGTCAGAGGCAGCACCAAAATCAAGGCCAATCATACAGACTTCATGACCACAATCAAGGGATTTCTGTACAGCAATGAAGATTGCAAGAAGGGCATCACATGCTCTAAGGCCTTTACGATAAACAAATTGCAAACTAGGGAATAGATGATTACCTTCAGCAATCCCATTAAGAGGTTTTGCCAAAAAATCTTCAAAAACTTTAGATAATATGAGAGTTTTGGAAATTGGGCGGTAATCAGTTGGACTTGAACTACCACAAACACATTTACATAGTGGAGTAACATTACTAATTCTCCAACAAGTGCTAAAAGTGCCTCTTCTTGCTAACTTGCGCAAAATAACAGATAACTTGGAAGCTAAGAAATCTGCAGTCTTTATAAAAAACAAAGGAAAGATGTCATTTGGATCTACATCTCCATAATCATCAAGGTCCATCAACAGAGCTTTAATTTCACGAGGAATGAGGAAGTACGATTTTCTCATCACTCTGCTTGCTGTCAAACATTTCTACCAAAAGGGTTGCCTTTTTCTTTGGATAGTGAGTGACAGAGCCATCTGGTTTAAGTAAAGGAGGAACTGTTACATCTACACCAAAGAGTGCAGATTTAAGGGTAGTCCACCACTTATTCTCATGGGTTGTACCAGAAACGCTTTCTTTTATGGTTAAATTGTATTCTTTTTCAGTTGAAGAATAAACTCTCTGAGCAAAAGCTTTAAGCTGAGTATAGTTATTCCAGGTCAAATCTAATCTGTTACCCTTCCAAAGATGATAGGCCTCTTGCTTCTCCAAATAAGCACGTCTACAATCATCATTGAACCATGGTTTGTCCTTCACTCGGTACTTTAGTACACGAGAAGGGATACACCTATCAATTATGATGACTAGATTCTCATTCAAAGGGACTACAGGATCAACACTACTATACAATTGTGACCAATTCAAGCCCAAAAGATCATGCAAAATCCTATTCTAGTCTGCATGAGATTTCATATGAATCTTACATGAGTAAGATACATCAGGGACAGGCTGCTCAGTCTTGTACCAACTGTGTGTCACACGATCGTACATAGTAACAACATTTCTTTTTTTGTATATATTATGTTTTGTATCTTCGCTCTCCCCTCGCATTGATAAGGATCTGAATAAACATGTCTGTTTTTCTCACCGTTAACTGTTAACAGCAACTGTTGTCAGTTGAACATGAAATTGCCTGTTATGTTCTTATGTCCTTTTTGCCTGTAGTTTATGTATATATAAACGGATGTTCTGTAATAAAGTTACTCAGTTGCTTTCATCCTGCTTTCTTAGTCACAGCCTCTCTCGGCTCGTAACATTGGTGACTTTGGAAGTCAACTCGCTCCTCCTGCCTTCCACCCCCCGTCATTGGTACTATAGCGGACTTCACGGAAGTTGGCGCCGCCCCATTGAAACTTTCGTCGTTCGCCAGCGGAGAGGCGTTTGCTTGGTTTTAGCTCGCAGAAGTCCAGTTCCGTATCAAGGGCGTGACTCGCTCAACCATCACAGCAGATTATGTTCTCGCGGCGATACCCGAGGACACCTTCCCGGAAATATCCGACTAGCTTTGTGAACAAGGAGACACCCCAATAGTGTATGATGCCCTCAAAACATACCTTCTGCAGCAGTACTCGCCATCGCCAGCCACCCGTATAGCAAAGCTTTTTCAGCTCTCTCAACAGCGATTGGGGGACCAAAGGGCTTCGCTTGTCCTCAGAGATATGACCAGTATCGCTCGCTTGCAACCTGCCACAGACAGCTCTCCTTGTGAGGTGAATCTACTTCGTGCCCTTTGGATACGCCGGTTACCCGAACCTGTACGCGCTGCCATACCCGATATCGTTAGTTTACCCATAAAGGACTTGATGACCAAAGCTGACGCCCTTATGGACAGCCACTTCACGACCTTCAAGACCTCCATCAACGCCTCCACTCCTGACAAAGAGGACGCCTATTCAACGTCAACCGAGGCTGACGTGAATGCTGTAGGACACACACGCCTACCCCGTGACGTGTTGGAGCGGCGACAAAGCCACCCATCACCCACCACTCGCTCGCGCCCCAACCAACGACTTCTACAGCCACTTACTGCCGCCCATCGGCTGCAGTTTTGCCACTAACACTACAGATTCGGGGCAGCTGCGAAGAAATGTGCCAAGGATTGTCAGTGGCCAAAAAACATGTAAGTAGGCCATCGCTCATGGCGGTGGCCTCCCATGTTTCTAATCTTTTCTTTTTACATGGTGCAGGAATGGGCGTGCGATTTTTGGTAGACACGGGTGCTTGTCGTTCTCTTTTGCCAAGGGAACTCTTCAGGACACGACGTAGTCTGTCTACGTCTGCCGACGTCTGCCTGGTAGCTGCCAACGGATCTGTGATACCCACCTACGGTTAGAGAACCTCACATTATCGTTTGGAAACTGTAAATTTAATTGGAAGGTTCTCGTTGCTGACGTCACATTGCCAATCCTTGGTGCAGATATCCTGTCTCATTTCCACCTTCTGGTCGATGTCGCCCACCGACGATTGGTCAACGCAGACTCGTACTTGTCGACACCTCTTCAACCCGCCCCCTCCAACCTCGCTCACCACATCAGCGCACCCATGGATGCCTACGCCCACCTCCTCACGTTGTACCCGGAAGTTTTCCGTCCAGAACTTTGCCAAACGGCCACGGCTCCTGCCAAGCATGGTATTTATCACCATATCAAGATGACGGGACCCCCAGTCTTCGCAAAATTCAGACGTCTGGCACCGGAATGATTGGTAGCCGCCAAACAGACATTCGCCAAAATAGAGGAAATGGGCCTTTGCCAAAAGGCCTCCAGCCCATGGTCGTCACCCTTACACATCGTTCTGAAGAAAGACGGCTCCCTCCATCCGTGCGGGGATTACAAGCGCTTGAACATGCAAACAGAACCGGATCACTACCCCCTCCTAAACATTGCCGACGTAACCTCCTACCTGCACAAAGCGAAGGTTTTCTCCACGCTCGACTTCCCGAAAGGGTATTATCAGGTGCCTATGAACCCAGAAGACATCCCCAAGACCCCCATTACCACTCCGTTTAGTACATACACCTTCAATTACTCATGTTTTTGCCTTCGTAATGCTGGGGCCACTTTTCTACGTCTCATGGATGGCATCTTAGGGGACCTCCCCTTCTGTGTATGTTATGTGGACGACATACTTGTGTTCTCTTCCTCAAAAGAGGAACACCTCCGTCACCTGCCGTGCTCGACCGCCTGCAACAAAACGGCCTTGTAGTCCGGCATGACAAGTGTACCTTTGGCGCCAAAGAAGTGTCGTTCTTAGGGCACCGTATCACTCCTGAAGGAGTCCATCCCCTCCCTGAGAAGGTAGCAGCCGTTCAGAACTTCCCCAGGCCCTCGACCGTCAAAGCTCTGCAGGAATTCTTGGGCATGATCAACTATTATCACCAATTTCTGCCCGCCATTGCTGCCACTCTTGCTCCCCTCTACGCCTTCCTTAAGGGCAAGCCAAAAGACCTGAAGTGGGGTCCCCTTCAAGAAGCGCCCTTCTGCAATGCAAAGAAGGCCCTATCAACTGCTGCAGCTCTCACTTTTCCCATCTCACATGCCCCTTTCCTTCTCTCTGCCGATGCCAGCGACGTCGCTACCGGTGCAGTACTTGAACAGGTGATCAACGGCTCGCCCCACCCATTGGCCTTCTTCAGCAGAAAACTGTCCAAAGCAGAATCGGGTTATTCTACCTTCGATTGCGAATTGCTGGCGGTGCACTTGGCTGTTCGTCATTTTTGCCATTTCTTAGAAGGTACGTCCTTCACCATTCACACAGACCACATGCCTCTGGTGCACGCCTTCACTCGACAGTCTGATGCCTGGTCCACCTGTCAACGCCGACATCTCTCCGCCGTGGCTGAATACAATTGCACCCTTCAACACGTCCCTGGGGAAATGAATCCCGTTGCCGATGCCCTGTCAAGAAACACGTTGGCTGCCGTTCAATTGGGATTGGATTACAACGCCTTGGCTGAAGCCCAACGACAGGATCCAGAGTATCAAGCATGTAGGACATCCTGCACATCCCTCCGTTAGGAAGACATCCCCCTCGATGACTCCAATGCCACCCTCCTCTGTGATGTCAATACTGGTAGACCGCGACCTTGGATTCCTGCTCCCATGCGCCGACAGGTGTTTGATTTCATTCACGGCCTTTCACATCCCTCGTGCCGTCCTACTGCACAGCTGCTGAAGACAAAGTTCATTTGGCATGGCATTTCTAAGGAGGCTAAGGATTGGGTCTGCACCTGTACTTCTTGCCAAACTTCCTAAGTACATTGACACACGGATTCAGGAGTGGGCACCTATCCTCAACCTCAGCGTCGTTTTGCCCACATTCACGTCGACGTTGTAGGCCCCCTATCACAAGGACATCGTTACCTGTTTGCCGTCATCGACCGCTCCACTCATTGGCCTGAAGCCATTCCCATGGAAGCTGTAACGTCCGCCTCATGTACATCTGCCTTACTCTCAGGATGGATTGCAAGATTTGGTATCCCTGAGCATATTACTCCTGACAGAGGTACCACTTTCACCTCTCAATTGTGGACATCATTAGCGAATCTCCTGGGCATCACCCTACATCAGACAACTGCCTACAACCCTGCTGCCAATGGAATGGTTGACCGTTTTCATCGCACCCTCAAAGCAGCTTTGATGTCCCCTTGCAAGGATTCCAACTGGTTTACTCAGCTTCCCTGGGTCCTCCTGGGACCAATGACCACTTCTAAAGATGCCCTCGACGTTTTGGCAGCTGAAATGGTGTATGGCAACCCGTTGATCGTCCCTACTGCAGTTTTTCTTTCTGCATCCTCCTCCGACGATCTCCAATGCATACGTCACGTCGTGGGAAAATTTACTCCATGACACCAGACTTACAAGCCCCCAGCAAAGCATGACACATAGACAGACTTGCACTCTGCAACGCACATCTTCCTACGCAATGACAGTAGCAAGCCACCGCTAACGCCCCTATACACGGGCCCTTTCCTTGTGATCCAACACAGTCTGAAAGCATTCCTACTAAACATTCGTGGCAAAGAAGACTGGGTCTCCATTGATCGTTTAAAACCTGCTTATCTCCTGTCAGATGACCCACCTACAGTTCGTCTCTCTAGATGAGGACGCCCTATTTAACATGTACAGTATGTTATTTTTAGGTGGGGGGGGGGGGTGGCATGTACCAACCGTGTGTCACACGATCGTACATAGTAACGACACTTCTTTTTTTGTATATATTATGCTTTGTATCTTTGCTCTCCCCTCTCTTTTGCCTGGAATTTATGTATATATAAACAGATGTTCTGTAATAAAGTTACTCAGTTGCTTTCATCCTGCCTTCTTAGTCACAGCCTCTCTCGGCCCGTCACAGTCTTCACAACTAATGAAATCAAAGCATGATCAGATGTCCCAACTGGAGTACCAGCCTTACTTGTTATAATGCCAGGGAAGTCAGTGTATACGAGGTCTAATCGGTTACCAGACATGTGAGTAGCTTCACTTATGATTTGCTCACAGTCTGATATATATATATATATATATATATATATATATATATATATATATATATATATATATATATATATACATATACATATACATATATACATATATATATATATATATATATATATATATATATATATATATATACTGTATATATATATATATATATATATATATATATATATATATATATATATATATACTGTATATATCATCATCATCATCATCATTATTATTATTATTAATATTATTGTTATTATTATCACCAGCCATGCTACAACCCTAGTTGGAAAAGCAAGATGCTATAAGCCCAAGTACTCCAATAGGGAAAAATAGCCCAGTGAGGAAAGGAAATAAGGAAATAAATAAATGATGAGAACAAATTAACAATACATCATTCTAAAAAAAGTAACAACATCAAAGTAGATATGTCATAAAGACTCATATATAAACTATTAACAACGTCAAAAACAGATATGTCATATATAAACTATATAAAGACTCATGTCAGCCTGGTTAACATAAAAACATTTGCTCCAATTTTGAACTTTTGAAGTTCTACTGATTCAACTACTCGATTAGGAAGATCATTCCACAACTTGGTCCCAGCTGGAATAAAACTTCTAGAATACTGTAATGTGTAGTATTGAGCCTCATGATGGAGAAGGCCTGGCTATTAGAATTAACTGCCTGCCTAGTATTATGAACAGGATAGAATTGTCCAGGGAGATCTGAATGTAAAGGATGGTCAGAGTTATAAAAAATTTTATGCAACATGCATAATGACCTAATTGAACGACGGTGCCAAAGATTAATATCTAGATCAGGAATAAGAAATTTAATAGACCGTAAGTTTCTGTCCAACAAATTAAGATGAGAATCAGCAGCGGAAGACCAGACAGGAGAACAATACTCAAAACAAGGTAGAATGAAAGAATTAAAACACTTCTTCAGAATAGATTGATCACCAAAAATCTTAAAAGACTTTCTCAATAAGCCAATTTTTGTGTGAAATTGAGGAAGACACAGACCAAATGTGTTTCTCAAAAGTAAATTTACTGTCGAGAATCACACCTAAAATTTTAAAAGAGTCATAAAAATTTAAAGAAACATTATCAATACTGATATCCGGATGTTGAGGAGCCACCGTCCTTGACCTTTATACAATCATACTTTGAGTTTTGTTAGGATTCAACTTCATACCCCATAATTTGCACCATGCACTAATTTTAGCTAAATTTCTATCAAGGGATTCCCCAACCCCAGATCTACATTCAGGAGATGGAATTGATACAAAGAGAGTAGCATAATCTGCATATGCAACAAGCTTGTTTTCTAGGCCAAACCACATGTCATGTGTATATAGTATGAAAAGTAATGGGCCAAGAACATCAGCTGTAACTAGTCCACTGCAGGACAAAGGACTCAGACATGTCCTTCCTCTCCTCTCTTTATGGTCTTTCTACGCCAGATGACTTCAGTTTAATGATCTTGAGCTTCAACTTTTCCAACTTCTTGAGTTAATTTTCCATCTGATGTTTTGATTTTCTTAAAATTATGACTGAAAGTCACTTTGCGGCAATATATGTGGTACTTAACGTAGTAAAGTTTATACAGCATACTAAACGAGAGCGTTAAGATTGACAAATGTCAACTTAGATAATTAAATGAATGAAACCCTAGAGTGTTTAGATGATCGCACTTAATATATGGCAATATCGTGATATTCATATTTTTGTGTTAAAAGATGATTAGATAATAATCTATGTTTAACCAATTTATAAAAAAAAATAGTGACTTTGCTACATGACAAAAGAATGCATAAAAAATTTGGAAACTGATAACATACTGTACTGCAATTTGTAGTAACACTACTGATAATTTTTTTAAACAAAGTGACGCATTGTTCTGAATTCAGAGTACCCCACAAACCCACACCGCCACACGTATCCGTGATTTATCTATCTGTCTACCTATCAACACACACACATATATATATATATATATATATATATATATATATATATATATATATATATATATATATATATATATATATATATATATTTATGTATGTATATATATATATATATATATATATATTGAATTTTGCACAATGATCACATGTTATTTATCGTATCACTAGACATGTAAACGTACTGAGCCGGTAAACAGACAATATTAAAAGACCAAGGTCAACGTCGGTTTACAATTGTCTGAATGACTTGCTATCTAACGACATGTCAACAACTATGACTCAACTGAACGCACCAAACAGATATGAGACTGCCGTCATTGGCAGACCAAAGCTACGTTCAGCTACTGGAGAGCTTTAGGTAGCAGAGTTAGTTTAATTCTTCCTTTCTACCGGGTGGGAAGGGTTGCATAAATAGGTGGTGAACTACACTTGGGCAAGGTGGACGGCGGATATTATTATGGAAAATCAGTGGACCAGAAAAATGTGAGTTGGAGATCATTGTATTCAATATTCATACTGTTACATATATACACAGCCACATATATGTACACACATATTTATATATATATATATATATATATATATATATATATATATATATATATATATGATTCTTTAATTCTAAAGTCCATCTATTATGTCATTCTCATTATATATCCTGCCCATGTCCATTTCTTTTCTTACGCGGTAGAATATCCTCTATTTTGCTTTCGTATCCATGTTGCTCTTTTTCTGGCTCTCAGTGTTATTCTCGTCATTATTCTTTCCATTTCTCTTTGATTTGTAACTAGCTCATGTTCTGAGGTTTTAGTAAGCAGGGAAGGGGAAAAAAGACGATGGATTGACGAGTTGAGAAAATTTGCAGAAATAGACTGGCATAGAAAGACTATAATCAGGTGGGAGTGAAAGGTTATGTTTGAGGTCTTTGTCCTACAGTGGACTAGGAACAGCTAATGATATATGTATATATATATATATATATATATATATATAGGTAACAATGTACATAGTACTATGATTATAAAACACCATTTAAACGGAAATCATATATTTTTTGCACTTAGTTTTCGACCATGAAATATATATATATATATATATATATATATATATATATATATATATATATATATATATATATATATATATATATATATATATTAATTAGGAATTTACTGCTTACTCACTTTGATATAACTTACACATTTTCATAATTTCCCATTTGTTATATAATATTGTTTAGAAAATAGATTTTCTGTGCATCACGAATAATAGTTTCATTGATCGACAGATGAGAACAGGTATTGCTGGGTTTACTACACACACACACACACACACACACACACACACACACACACATATATATACATATACTGTATATATATATATATATATATATATATATATATATATATATATATATATATGTACATATATATATGTGTGTGTGTGTGTTAGTTATATTCAGCAGATGGAAAGTGTAAAAGGCAACAATCATTTCTTTATACTATATTACAAAAACTTCCACTTTTACGTGACCCTCAAAACGGCAATTTATTTTATTGAAGTTTGTTTTACAAGGTAATATGATCTACTCAGATATGAGGAGTAAAAACTATTGCAATTCTTTGTCGTATTAGATAAGAATATTTGAAGTAATTTTACGATTTTAAAAAGGAGTAAGTTAGAGGGAGAACGATGAGGAGGGGCAGCAACGGAAGGGCTTCATTTGGCGACAGACGGTGTTAAGGAAGTTTGAATTTGGTCCTTAAGTGAGTGGAGAGTAATCGAGCTGCGTCAGATGCCTTTGAAATATACTGTACATTCCTTCAATGGCCTTTGGGCTGGGATCGGGGCCAGCAATCAATTTCCAAAATTAATTGGAGCGACGGCTCCAAGGTAGAAATGATTTATATATATATATATATATATATATATATATATATATATATATATATATATACATATATATATATATATATATCATCATCATCATCATCATCATCATCTCTTCCTACGTCTATTGACGCAAAGGGCCACGGTTAGATTTCACCAGTCGTCTCCATCTTGAGCTTTTAATTCAGTACTTCTCTATTCATCTCCTATTTCGTGCTTCGTAGTCCTCAGCCATGTAGGTCTGTGTCTTCTAACTCTTCTAGTGCCTTGTGGAGCCCAGCAGAACGTTTGGTGAACCAATCTTTCTTGGGGAGTGCGGAGAACATGCCCAAACCATCTCCATCTACCCCTCATCATGATCTCATCCACATATGGCACTCGAGTAATCTTTCTTATAGTTTCATTTCTAAACCTCTCCTGACATTCAACTCCCAATATTCTTCTGAGGGCTTTGTTCTCAAATCTACTTAATCTATTGGAGATGATTTCATTTTCATACCATGACCCATGTCCATAGAGTAACACCGATTTCACTAAACTTATATATAGTCTGATTTGTATATGTAATTTCAGGCGATTAGATTTCCAAATTTTACTTAACCTAGCCATTGTCTGATTTGCTTTTTTTTCAATTTTTCACTAAACTCTAATTCTAAAGACCCTGCATTGGAGATCATAGTTCCTAAATACTTAAATGATTCTACTGCTTTAATCCTTTCTCCTTCCAATGATATTTCATCTTCCATTGCATACTCCGTTCTCATCATCTCTGTCTTTCTTCTATTTATCTTCAGCCCAACCTCGTGTGATATTTCGTGCATTCTGGTAAGTAAGCATTGCAAATCGTGTGATGTTCTGCTAACAAGGACAACATCATCAGCGTACTCTATTTCTGCTAATTTCCTATCACCAGTCCAATCCTTCTCTACCATCTCCGACTGTTCTATGCATTACAAAACCCACGAGGAGGATAAACAACATAGGTGATAACACCTTCCCTAGAAGTACTCCGCTATTCACTGGAAATTAATTTGATAAAACTCCAGTAATATTAACTTTGCATTAGCTATGCTCGTGAACAGACTTAATCAAATTTACATATTTAAGGGGAATTCCATAATAACGATGGACTCTCCATGAAATTGGCCGGTGCTCACTATCAAAGGCTTTTTCATAGTACACAAATGCCATCAAAAGTGGATTTCTATATTCTACGCATTGCTATACAACAATTCTCAAAATAAAAATTTGATCAGTGCAACTTCTACCTTTTCTAAATCCTGCTTTTCATCAATTTTTCTCTCCAGTCTCTTTAGAATAAGTATATATACTATATATTTTCATAACAACTGATGGAAGTGTTATGCCTCTGTAATTATTGCAATCAATCAGGTTTCCTTTTTTTTTTTGCCATTTTCACCAACATTCCTAACTCCCATTCATCAGGTTTTGCCTCTTCGTGCCACATTCTAGAAAATAATCTTGTAAGTAGTCTGGGAGTCACTTAATTTTCGGTCAGTATCATCTCGGCAGTTATTGTATCATATCCAGGGGTTTTCCACCTCTAGTGTTTTTAGGATAGTTTCATCTTCTAACACACTGAATTCATTCATGGGCACATCAAGGTCTTCATCGGCTTCAGGCATATCAATCATATTATTCCCTTCATATCTCCTATTCACAACCTCACTAAAGTGTTCCATCCAACATTAGCTTTCTTCATCTTCTGTTGTTATAACAGATCCATCGCTCTTTTTGATGGGTATAGCCATCTTCTTCTTTGCCCCCATAGAGATTTCATTAATAATTCTATGAGCAATTCTTACACCATAGCCACTTCCTGAATTCATAGCTTTGTCAGCCTTATCTGCTTTACTGTCTGAATATTCTCTCCAGTCATTCCTAGCTTTTCTTTTGACCTCATTATCAATACCAGAATACTTAGCATGCTCTACCTTGTGATTTTTATTACTTCCTCGAAAACTTTCAACAATCAATTTCTGTTTTTGTCTCATTTTTATAGTATCCCAAGTATCATTCGATATCCATGGCTTCCTCCTTGTGACTGCATGTCCCAAGACTTCACTACCAACTGACTGATATAAGTTCTTAATATCACACAATTCTTCCTTGA
This sequence comes from Palaemon carinicauda, assembly GCF_036898095.1. Classification (NCBI taxonomy): domain Eukaryota; kingdom Metazoa; phylum Arthropoda; class Malacostraca; order Decapoda; family Palaemonidae; genus Palaemon; species Palaemon carinicauda. The sequence goes on from NC_090746.1 coordinate 20,318,703, forward strand.
TTGTCTGCTCTTCGTCTCTTAAAGTCTCTAAGATTGCAAATCAATGCCTACATTCAATTGCAAATGTTTCTCTGTGCTCTTCTTTTAAAAGTTTAGTTGTATCAAACCTATATATTCTATCTACCTTTCTGCTGGGTGCTTTCAGTTTTAAATTCAGTGTGGCAATGAGGAGCTGGTGATCACTACCAATATCTGCACCTTTATAGCTTCTTACATTTCTCAAAGTCCTCCTTCTCTCTTTATTAATGGCAATGTGATCTATTTGGTGTTTATCATTGCCACACAGGGAAGTCCATGTATACTTGTGGATGTTCTTGTGTTGGAAAACAGTAGCTCCAATGCCAAGATTGTTTGCTGAACAGAAACTTATGAAATGTGCTCCATTCTCATTTGCAACTTTGCCAAGACCCTCGACACCCATCACATTCTCTATCCCTTGATTATTGCTTCTAACTTTAGCATTGAAATCGCCAGTCACAATTTTCATATCTCTCTCTGAGATCTCATCTATTACTCTCTGCAGTTCTTCATAGTATTCATCTTTCCTTTCTTCAGGGGAATCACTTGTCGGGGCATAGAAAACTATAATACTCATGTTGCAGTGCTTTGATTTGAACTTTGCTAGTAACAATCTACAATTCACAGCTCTCCACTCGGTTAATACCTTTTCTGCTCTTGGTGTCGTCACCATTCCTACCCCTTCTCTTCCAACTCCATCTGATCTTCCTGAGTAGATTATATATATTGCCTTGGTCTACAGTTTCCTTCCTAATCTCCTTACGTGTTTCATTTAGCGCCAAGATATCCAAACTATATTTCATAAATTAACTCTCCACTTGCTGTAACTTCCCAATCTGATTCATGGTTCTAACATTCCAATATCCTATTTTCAATTTTTCTAGTATTTATAAACCGGGAGATTCTTAGTGCCCCGCTATGCCCGGGACTGGGGGCCATTCTTTCATCTTCTCTTTCCATGACTGATTAAATCCATAGAGAAATCATTGGCTATATGCACCAAAGGATTGCCAGTTCCTTGTGATGCGCAGTGCCTATCTAACTAAGGCAAGTGACCGCTGCCGGTCCATACTAATTCTAGTAAGATCAACTGCCTGGTATCAGGAGTAAAAGCCGAAGAGACAGTTTGTCCATCGCATTAAACTCCACCCGTCCCCCTTTAGCCAGTGACTTCTTCGAAATTTATTGGGTATTTCCTCCACACCCAAAGCTTTTATTACTCCACCAAGTTGCTCATCCGCTTACACAAGTATAACCGTTGGCATGGTATAAATATATATATATATATATATATATATATATATATATATATATATATATATATTGTGTATACATTTATACACACAAAAGTTTACATACATATATGTATATAATGTAATTCTTTTTCTATAAAATGCATATATATTTAACTTCTATTCACTAACACCTTTTATTCTTGTTAGTCATACTGTATAGCAGGGTCGGCTAGTTGAGTCAACTTTATCTATTTCTAATCCTTGCATCCTCTTCCCCGAGTCCCACTTCACCCAGATCCCTCCTTACCACATCCATGCATCTGATCCACTGACGCTCCACAGTCCTCCCCATCAATGGTATGTTCTTATCCCTCTTGATATTCGTTCCTCTTCATTCCTTCTTATCACATTGCCATAGTATCTTGACTCTCCTTTCTTTCCAGTAGTGATATTCCAGAAATCCATCTCACCATCCTCTTAAGGTTTGAAAGGTACTCATGAATGACAGAGGCAAGGAACAGTGAAAATCTCCTAGCTAGGAGGACAATGCTCCAGAGCTTGACCATATATGAATTTCTTCACCGTCCAAACCCTCTCTCTACCCAAGCTAGGACTAGGGAAGACCAGGCAATGGATGCACGGTTCTTTCCAAGTCTCCCCTCTTTGCTGTTAAGTGGTGAAGGTTCTGCCCCATATAATTGTACGGGCTTGGTAACGGTTTTATATATCGTCATGTTGAGTTTTAATGGCATTATCTTGTCTAAACAACTACAGTTACTTCTCTATTATCACCATACTTCTTTCACTCTCGGTTTACCTTTTCAATAGGCTATTTCCCTTCTTTGTTGTTAATGAACACACTAGTTAAACCCATTATTCTGTTTTAGCACAGTACCATCTTCCATTTGAATGTTTACTTATTTATGTTCTCTACATGTCAGTAGATGATTGACAGTGTTTCATCAAACGTAATACAAATTGAAAGTAAATCTATTGAGTACTATAAGTATAAAATGTAAATACGAAACAGTATAAAATTCTATTGGAAACTGACAACATTGCCAGTTCGACCTCGCACAAGAGGACCAGGGTTTTCCTTTATTGCTTTGTCGTCTATCAAATGACTTGACATTTGGGGGCTATGACTAAAAAGTAATATGGTCCGGCCCATATGGGTGTGCGTATGTGTGTGTAACTTCACTTGCGGGTGTGTAGAACGTACTGACATCTGAGTTCTAATTTCTGACTTCTGGTCTCTTCAGTTGAGTGTTGACTCCAATCGGTGTTACTGCGTACAACTGCTGGGAGAACGGGAAAAAAATGAAAGTAATCTAACGTTTCAGTTGAGTGAACGTGGCTTTATCGTAATTATTAGATACTTATTCCATGTTCGGTGACAAGATCTAAACTTTATTCATAACTCAAAGTGCGTTGTGTGAAGAGAAATACCTAAAACGAATAAGGAAATTAATTTTTGTGTACGTCAGTTTTCCTAGTTCATAATCACAATGGATGAAGATTCCAACCGGATTTTGGTGAGTTTCCTTTGTTCAAAACAATGAAGTTTTTCAACCTCAACAATATATATATATATATATATATATATATATATATATATATATATATATATATATATATATATATATATATATATATATATATATATATATATATATATATATATATATTTCTTTGAGGTAAAAACGCACCATTGGACGCCGATACTTGCTTATGCATTTATAAACACACACGTTCTGAAATTCCATATTTATGATTGATGTGCGTCTGGATCTGTATTCCATACACACTGGCTGATGCTCATCAACCAGCTGGATTTGGTTACTCCCCACATATAGGCATACTAGAGGTGATCCGAATGTGTAGGCTATTTTTCAGTATTTGCAAACCGAATGCGAATTTTTTGTTTGAATAGTCAATACGGTGACCTCAGCCTCGGGCAAAGGTTACGTTTGTTCTTGCAGTCTGCATGTGTGCAATATGGATGTGCAACTGTTCGTGTGTTTAGGTGTGTGATTACGGCAAATGTGATCGCCGGTTATTTTTTTTTTTCCTAACCGTAACAGTTTTAGCCACAGAAAATCGAACGAATAAATATAAATTAAATGTGCATGTTACGAGGACTCAAGTGTTACACACGCCTCCCTCACACCAACTTCTTCCCCCAACTTCCACTCATTCAAGGCGATTAATTTTCATGTATCATAAAAGACAAGGAAAAATATTGGATTATTCTGTATGAAATAAAGAATATGCATATTTTCACTTGAGCATAATGAAGCAAAGAAAAGATCAATTCTGACATGCATCACGAAAGAAGAAAAAAATATAACTTGTTTGGGATCTTTATTAGATAGAATTATTTATTGGTAAATTATGTGTTAACGATAAAAGATTTTCAGCTCTCTCAGCAGGAAGGTTGCTCCCTTTTTTTCATTAAAAACCTTGCTGCTGAAGAGGTGTTCGCTGGCAACAATTGGTGGATAGTAAGCCAAAGATGTGCGGCTCTAGTTTTTGTATAGCAGAGAGAATTGAAAATGTTTCTTGATGCTTTCTCCACCAAGTCAAGGGATCTTCAGTCACAGCGATGCGGGTCTGCGTGTTAACTGTCGATGATTTTTGACATTTCCTAATATGAATAGTGTTGAAATAGGGCTATAGTTTGATATTCGAAATGCGAAAAATCTTTGGTAGGCACCAGATTAATGCGAATCTGGGGGCTATGACTGATTGCCCGGGAATCTGAATGAACGAACGAACGAATGCGAATCTTAAAAAGAAAAAAAAAATGAGAATATTCGTTATTACGAATGCAATTAACGAATATTCGGACCATCTCTCAATACACACATACATATTTACATACATATAAATATGTATATGTGCCTGTATATATGTACATGTGTTTATATAGATATATAAATATTCCTTTATTCAATTTGGAATAGCGTACTGATGCTAGAAAGTTGCAGCGTTTTTTTTAATTCCTTAGCAATTCTTACTGGAAGATTTTGCTGGCTCCACGGCCATTTTCTTAACATTCCAAATTTGAGCCATATACAGTTGCTAACACTGAGGCATGGCTGAATATACGTTACAGATCCCCATCCTTAAATCGTATAGGTACATTGATACATATAGGCTACACACATACATGCACACAAATTATATATATATATATATATATATATATATATATATATATATATATATATATATATATATATACATATATATATATTTATATATATATATACATATTTATATATACATAAATATATATATATATATTTATATATATAAATTATATATATATATATATATATATATATATATATTTATATATTTATATATATATATATTTATATATATATATATGTATATATATATTTATATATATATAAATATATATATACATATATATATATGTATATATATATATATATATATATATATATATATATATATATATATATATATATATATATATATATATATATAAACCTTTCGGAGTCCCAATTCTGTCAAGTTCATTTCATGAATATTGGTCACAGTTTCAGTCCGTGATCGAGCTCAAGGTCTAAGAAATTATGAACAACCACCCGTCTGTGACGACTATGAGAAGAAGAAATTTATGCACAAGTACATATACAACTATCTTATAACTAGTGTACCCGAGCCGTCAAAAATGACGTCTGAATAATTAGATACATATGCGCACACGTGCACTCACATAGATTCAGCCCTTCCCCCTTTACCTTACTTGGTTACAACCTGCTGGCTCGGCAATTTATGGGAAAGTGTGGTTTCCGAGTGTCATATCCACTTTATGATAAAAAATAAGCCTCTGACTATACACACACACACACACACACACACACATATTGCTACGTTTAACTATCGTACACGACGTAGATTATGCAAATCTACTAAATAGTTTACTAAACAATGGCAAAACATTAACAGCAAATGAAAATGATAGCCAACAACAGAAACTATAACTATATTTGAGAATTTATATAAGTATTTACAGGATTACACAAGCAAGATCCACAGAAATACTAACGGCACACCAAAACTAAATAACATTATATGAATTCTTACGACGAAGTAGGTCTTGAGTTGACTTCACAAACTTCTCTGCAGCGAGGGACAGATGCCGTTGCGTAGTTTTAGATATAAAACGTTGAAACATAAGATCACAGCTTTTGACGGTGAACATGAAGTTTCTTTATGCTCTTCAAGATATATCGTTGCAAGTTCAGTAACAAATTACAGGTCACAGTAGATGTAGTTGAAATGTCTTCACTCACGAATAGTGTTCGGTCAAGTCTGCTTTTCTCCCGCTCGTCACCTGTCCTTTATATGTGAGGGATCAAATGCTCCCGAATGTTCTTGACGGAGCAGTTGTTCCCAAGACTGCGGTAGCATTACGCAACATGACGCTGCGCGACGGACCCATTATATCGAATCATTTTGTACTGTATAACTCACGCCCGTCAGGCAGCTGGTGTCGAAGTAGAATCTAGAACTTTCGTAGAACACAGCGATTTTTTTCATGTTGCAATTACATTAACATATTATTATTATTATTATTATTATTATTATTATTATTATTATTATTATTATTATTATTGGGTGGATCTTTTTAGCACCCTGTTTATTATATACACAAAGACCACTTTCTTCTTCACCTCCCCCATCTCGAACAAACACCGACAGGTTAGTATTCTGTTCCCTGATACAAAAGAACCGCATGGGAAACAACCGCTCGTGTGAACACAATGCTCGTTGACATGCGGGAATCCTCGCACGGTTTTAAACCGCTCGTGTGTAGCGAGCCGTAGGCCCGTAGTACAGTACATGGCTGGAACTGCTGTCGGCAATCGTTGAATAAATGGAACAGCACAGTAACAAAATTTATCCAGAAAGTCAAGAAAAGATAAAGAAAAGTAGAAAAAAGTGTTATCTTAGGTTAAGTGATGCCTCAAGTGTTTTATTATATAATGGAAATTGCCAAAGAAAAAGATTGTCCCAAGAGCATATACACTATATATATATATATATATATATATATATATATATATATATATATATATATATATATACAAGCCTCGTGGCTAGTACAGTGGCAACGTGTTCGCCTTAGCATTCGCATGGCAGCAGATCGATCCCTGCACGGGACTGTGAGTTTACACTGGTTACTTGGGAGGCCACTACCGTGATTGGGCACCACAGTTGGGGATTGTACTTGTCCGTTTGACGCTCTGGTATATATATATATATATATATATATATATATATATATATATATATATATATATATATTCACAAGGTATGTAGAGATACTATTAGGGAAGAAACTACTTAATTTCTTGCTGTAGATTTAGGTAATAATGTTACTTATAAATGAGACAGAAAGAACACTAGATGAAACTGTCTGAGGGAACTATGGTTACTGGTTCAATGCCGAAGTACAGGAGTGCTAAGGGCAGCATCTTCCAATCATGGCAAACTTGATTAGAAAATAATTTTGTGGATTGTTTTTTATCTATCTTTCATAAATTATTACTCACCCCTGTCATACCTTTGATGTATTCTTTTTGTCTGGGTGTCTTCTTTTGCACCTTCTGTTTCCGCTTGCCCTTGTTCGTCTTCAAGCATTTTCCCCCTCTAAATCCTAGGTACTTAACATTTTCATATTAAAATTATTTATCAATATTAGAATTATTGTTATTTAAATCATTAAGATTATTAATATTGATAATATTAGAATTATTATTAGATTTACTTGCGTTGACGTTTTGTATTGTAATTAACAAAGGAATGAAGATAAAAAGCTGAATGAATTTTCTCTGCAATTTTTACGAAAGTGACCTATTATTATTATTATTATTATTATTATTATTATTATTATTAGTATTATTACAAGCTAAGCTATAACACTAGTTGGAAAAGCAACATTCTACAGGTCCAAGGGCTCCAACAAGGAAAAATAGCCCAGTGCGGATAGGAAACAAGGAAAAAAATAAACTACAAGAGAAATAATAAATAATCAAAATAAAATATCCTAAGAACAGGAACAACGTTAAATTAGATCTTTCATATAAACGATAAAAACTTCAGGAAAAACAAGATTAAGAGAAATA
>NC_090746.1:20336122-20371122 GCF_036898095.1 Palaemon carinicauda
TTCTCTGGACCAAGGGAGGAAGCTATTTCATGGGCTGCAATGTAGCGGTAGTTCTTGCCTGTCCCAAAGGCTACCCAGAGTTCGTCTCCAGCTAGTAGTTTCTGGACTACCATCACTGCTAGGACCACGACGTCACTGTCTACTGTTCGAACCTGTATCTGGTGGTGACCATGTTGTGCATCATGTGCTACATGTAGCATCATGCGGGTGTCTGCCTCTTCTTGGTTGCATGGTGCGAGTGAGTTGACATCCTCTTGCTGTGGAACACAGATCACCTGCTCCCCATCAGTGACGACCAGTTCCTTGCCTTCTTCTTGAAAGGACTCTGCAAGCATGGTGGAGAGGTAGCTGAAGAGCTCCACTTTGTTGCTATCAACTCGCAGGAAACTTTGCCAATTTCCTGGTATGACTGCTGAGTCGACAACACGCCGACGTACTCCCTTTCCACGCTGTTCTCTGGTTGATGCCTTCAGGGAATCTGCTCTGTAGCTGTCCCACACAAGGTCAAGACGTGATACATGTTGGAAACGTTGTACAACGTATGGGATGAACACTTGCTGTGCATATTCCTCGAACGTGTTGGCAGTACCCGGCTTCAACATCTGTACGATTACTGCTCCATCGAGGACAACAGCAGTGACAGTAGGAGCTTCAAACTGAGGCTCAGCATGGCCTTCAAGGCACACCAGCAAGTCACTCTTGCTCCCTAGGTACAGTCTCCCTCCGTCAGATAAAGCTGGAGGGCATTGCTGATTTTCATGCCTGAAGAACTCTTCTAGATTCCCATCACGGGTCTGGCAGCCGATATATAATCATGCGAAGAGCGCAACATCATTCTTCAGAGATTTGACCTGTTCTTTTCCTTTGGGTATATTGGGTCCTCTCTTGGTCGCAAACAGTGGTAGCTTGTTCCGGTGGATTGCCACCTCAATGGACTCTGTTCTGTCCACGATGCATTCCTTTGAGAATGCTTCAAACTGGTCTTGGCCAATCTGCTTGGCGTTACGGACTGTTTCTATGACTGCAGGGTCTGCGATCTCCTTTGTGTCGAGCACCAGCAAGTCCTGACTGTCCTCCTCGAAAGGGTTGCCCAGCTCTTCAATGACGGCCACGAGTGAGCGCACATCTCTGGCAAAAGTGTTCTGCACACTTGGTGTCTCTTCGTGGTGACGTGTCTCCTCTTGATCGTGTGGATGCAGATTGAAGTCGTCAAATTCCACAATCACTCTAGCAACCTCCGGTCCGGCAACCATCCAGCGCCTCAGTGCAGTTGGATTGTCTGTGAGGCCGATGGCTCCTCCATCACCCTTGACATACGCGTTGTTCTGCTCATGTCCTTGGTCAAGAGGGATTGCTGAAAAGATCCTCTTGGACTGGGGTGGTGCCCTCTTCTAGGTGGGTTTCCTCGATATACAGGACCAGTTCAGCCAGTACGATTCTTGACATTACACCTTCATGGTCAGTTTTCTGCTCGGCTTCTACAGTGGTCTTTGCACGATAGTAAAGAGCCAACAAACACTTGGAATGGTACTTGGCCTCCAGAGCCACCATATCACCCATGCTGAGCCTGGCTATGAGTTCATTGTCCCCAACTTGCGCTGCACACTTCCGTACGCGTGTGTCCACCTGGAAGGTTGTTACTTCATGTAGGGTCTCTGTGCCAGACTTTCCACAGAAAAAGCAGGAGGTGCCGCTGGTAGTGGCTTCTGAAGAGTGTGTTCTGGCGCGCTTGGCCTGGACATTGTCAGTACTATCAAATGCTGAGCTGCTTGCGATGCGTCTCTTCTCTGCTCTTCGTAGCATTGTGTTATTGTATTTGAGCATACATGTTTTATGCCACTTGGCCTGGTGGGCAACCATTGTCGCCTCAACACCTTGTCCTTCATCTAGTCTCTGTAACTGAACAGTTCTTGGCAGTTCTCCGAGTTCATCAAATTTGACCAAGTTTGCAGCCATTGTCGTGTATCCACTCCCAGGGTCTCGGCGTTTAGACAGTACTGGGCAGACAAGTGACTCTGTTGTCTCCTCTTGACATACAAGACACAGCTTCCAGTTTGTCTCAGGAGGTGTTGTGGGAGTACGTTGCTCAAAAGTATCGACCAGTTGGAACTTCTTTGCCATGGCTGCAGTCTGGAACAACGCGTCTCTGATGTCAGGTGGTTTTGCTGATGCCTCACCTTCAAAGACACAAAACACCACCATGTTACCACAAGTTACTACTACAAGCACCATGACTATCAACACTATACTATTACTGCAGCCGCCGTCACTGCCACCAACGCTGCCGCTGCAAAGTAAAATTCATTTTCTTGTGAAATGGTAGCCAAATTATTTGGTAAGCACAGAAGTATGTGTAATTGTACAATACTTATCACCTCTAGCACACTTATCACCTTTAGCATCCACAAAAAGACAAATTATGGTACATATTCAATGACGCTAACGGTAAATAGCGGCCATTTTGAAAAATGGCCGCCAAATGTGCTACGGGGAGAATCTTGAATGCCTCCATATCCAAAATTGTTCAGAATGTATTAATCCACATGTGTGCCAATTTTGGTGCTTTTAGAACAATTTGAACAATTGGTTTCATATTTCTTACTATGCCGCTAGTAGTAGCAAGTTAGAGTAAGATGAATCCATGTTTTAAATGTTACAGTGGTACTAATTAGATTAATAAGATAATGTTTAAAGGACAACTAAATCAAATATTTCTTTGTAGTTTAGCTTGCATTTATTTATAGTTTTTATCAATTTTTTTCCAAGTAATGCGAATTTGGTTAGAACTGTGTCATTGTGAACTGTGAAAACAGCTATTGTTTACCGAGTGAAGGACAAACCTTGATTCAATGATGATTGTAGACGTGCTTATTTGGAGAAGCAGGAGGCCTATCATTGACCTGGAATAGCTATATTCAGCTTAGAGCTTTTGCTCAGAGTTTATGCTTCAACTATAAAGGAATACAATCTAACCATAAAAGAAACCCTTTCTGGTACAACCCAGGAACATAAGTGATGGACTACCTTAAATCTGCACTCCTCGGTGTAGATGCAACAGTTCCCCCTTTACTTAAACCAGATGGCTCTGTCACTCACCGTCCAAAGGAAAAGGCAACCCTTTTGGCTAACGTAACTATAGTCCATTTCTTTTAGCGATGCATATTTGCACCGACTCGCGGCGGTGCCCTTTTAGCTCGGAAAAGTTTCCGGATCGCTGATTGGTTGGACAAGATAATTCTAACCAATCAGCGATCAGGAAACTTTTCCGAGCTAAAAGGGCACCGCCGCGAGTCGGTGCAAATATGCATCGCTAAAAGAAATGGACTATAGTTTAGCTTTTCGATCTCGTGAAATTAAAGCTCTCTTGCTGGACATTGATGCTTATGGAGGTGTAGACCCAAATGGTATTTTTCCTTTGTTATTCTATAAAGACTGCAGATTTCTTAGCTCCAAAGTTATCTGTTATTTTGTTCAAGTTAGCAAGAAGAGGAGCTTTTAGCACTTGTTGGAGAATTGGTAAAGTTCCACCACTATGTAAATGTGTTTGTGGTAGTTCAAGTCCAACTGATTACTGCCCAATTTCCAGAACTCCCATATTATCTAAAGTTTTTTTAACATCTTTTGGCAAAACGTCTTGATAGGTTTGCTGAAGGTAGTCATTTGTTCCCTAGTCTGCAATTTGGTTTTCGTAAAGGCCTTGGAGCGTGTGATGCCCTTCTTACAATCTCCGTTGCTGTACAGAAATCCCTAGATTGTGGTCAGGAAGTTTGTATAATTGGCCTTGATTTTAGTGCTGCTATTGACCGTGTTAATCATGAGGCCCTTGTTTTCAAACTCAAACAGTTGGGAGTGGGTGGGTTGGTTCTTAGCATCATTATTGAATTTCAAGTAATATTTTTTTTACTTTACTTATATGGCTGCTTTTCCAGTCCCATACAGCAGGAGAACCCTACTCTCTACAGGACCTCTGCTGTCGTTTTACCTTGTTCGTTCAGAGTATTTAATGTTTCAGATCATGTATTGTTCATTTACTGTTTATACAGTATATTCAAAGCTTGTTACACTAATTCTTTTCAACGTTTTGAGATTTGAGTAACTTCTATGAATAAAGAATCCGAAAACCCCACCAGACCCACCTTCTATCGGTATGTGAAAGAAGGCATGTGTGGGGGGCGTCATGTCAGTGATATTTGCCTTGTCCAAGTTATTTAACCATGTTTCAGATAATGCTAGCATATCCAAATATTTCTCGTTTATCAATTCTCAAATTTGAACAGTCTTATTACCTACAGATTGTATATTTACATAGCCACAGTTTATGACATCCCTAGTAACCATGATCAGTATTTTCTGCTAGTCTTTTCAATTCCAAGTCATAAACTTTGCAGTCTCTAGAATTTACAGTGTGGTCACTTGGTTTGTTTAACTTTGCGCAGTTTATACACTTTGACGCTTACGAATTACACTCCCTGGTGGAATGTCTCCCAGAACATTTCCCGCAGACTTTATCTTCATTCTTAGACTTGCAGTCTTTTTCAAAATGTCCTTACCTTTGACAGTGGTAGCAGGTGATCACGTGGTACCTATCACACATGTTAAGGATACCCTATCGTAACGAAACTTTGTCCCCATTATCATGAATAGCCCTCCGAACTTCAGGATCACATTTCAGCACATGGTGGGTGGTCCCCCCCTGAGGCATTTTTCTTCAGGACTACACTTATCTTCTATATTTTGGATATGGTCCAGGCAGCTATTTCTTTGAATCAAAGCATTTACTACATCATCTTCATCATTGTATACATTGCATATCATTATTCTGGATTTTAGTTTTCCGATTTTTCTCGTTTCAATGTCAGCCACCAATGTCTGAATTTTGTTTGCCGCCTCTTTTCTGATCATATTGTTTGCAAAGTTTACAACATTTTCTTTCGTAGTTGACCTCGTGTTAAGTATAGGAATGTCTTTAAGTGCTTGTTCAACCTCACGTTTTCTTTCAGTAATTTTAGTTCTTGTATTAGTTGATTTAATTATCAACAGATTTTTTTCCTTAACTTTGTCAGCAAATGTCGGTTTCTCCAGTTTTGGGTCTATCAATGTTTGAAGTGTTGCTTTAATTGATTCCATATTCATGGCAAGAATGTCAACTTTCTCAGTGAGGTCGGTGGTCTGGGTGGAATTTGCTGCGTCTGTGCTAAGGTCCGCAAGTTTGTTTTCCAAGTCATCTATTTTCACATCTTGTTCATTCAGGGCCAGATCTCTCACGTTCACATCTTTCTTTAATTCTAATATTACTAAATTGTTTTGTCTAGCTTCACTTACGCAGTGTGGGCATAACCAATCTAGGTTATTCCATTCATTATCAGTGATGGGTGTAACTATATGCACACATTTCTTATGGTAGTCTATTACATTCACATACTATCCATTTTTTCCTTTCTCCCTCCGTGTTATTACATATGAAGCAGACATAGTTAGGAGCAGACATAGTGTACTATTTCTTATCACTTAGGTTTCTCCATAAGACTAACTAATATCTTTTCAATGATATTCTAAGTGAGAAACACAAAGCTAAACACGAATCAGGGCGTGTGTAACAGAGCTCTACACAATACGTCCACACTCTGGCACGGCCAGAGAGAGATTGCAAAGAGTTGTTGTTGATAGGAGTGTGATATCTGGTGTTCCTCAGGTTAGTGTTCTTGGCCCATTAATTTTCATACTATATACACATGACATATGGTTTGGCCTAGAAAACAAGCTTGTTGCATATGCAGATGAGGCTACTCTCTTTGCAATAATTCCATCTCCTGAATTTAGATCTGTTGTTGCTGAATCCATTAATAGAGATCTAGCTAAAATTAGTGCATGGTGCATATTGTGGGGTATGAAGTTGAATCCTAACAAAACCCAAAATATGATTGTAAGTAGGTCAAGAACAGTGGCTCCTCAACATCCTGATCTGAGTATTGATAATGTTTCCTTAACTTTGCATGACTTAAAATTTTAGGTGTGATTCTCGACAGCAAATTTACTTTTGAGAAACACATTAGGTCTGTGTCTTCTTCAATTGCACAGAAAATAAAATGCCTTATTGAGAAAGTCTTTTAAGATTTTTGGTGATCAATCTTTTCTGAAGAAGTGTCTTAATTCTTTCATTCTACCTTGTTTCGAGTATTGTTCTCCTGCCTGGTCTTCAGCTGCTGGTTCCAATCTTAATTTGGTGTACAGGAACATACGTTCTATTAAATTTCTTACTCCTGATCTAGATATCAATCTTTGACACCGTCGTTTAATTAGTTCATTATGCATGTTGCATAAGATTTTTTTTTAAATTCTGACCATCCTTTACATCCCGGACAGTTCCATCCTGTTCGTAATACTAGGCAGGCAGTTTATTTTGATAGTTAGGTTGAATACTACACAGTATTCTAGAAGTTTTATTCCAGCTGTTACCAAGTTGTGGAATGATCTTCCTAATCGGGTAGTTGAATCAGTAGAACTTCAAAAGTTATAACTTGAAGCAAATGTTTTTCTGTTGAACAGGCTGACATAAATCTTTTTATAGTTTATATATGAAATATCTGTGTTATTGTTAATGTTTTTAAAATATTTTACTTTAATTGTTTATTACTTCTTATATCGTTAATTTATTAACTTATTTCCTTTCCTCATTGGGCTATTTTCCCTGTTGGAGCCCTTGGGCTTATAGCATCTTGCTTTTCCAACCAAGGTTGTAGCTTAGCCAATAATAATAATAATGATAATAATTATAATTAGGAGTTAATATATATTGTTTTGTTGACGTTAAATTTAGTAACTAGTCCATTTATATAAAGCAATAATATCTAGATGAGTCGTAAATTTTGCAGAACTTTGTATTAGATAATAAAAACAAATTTGATTACTCGAAGTTATCCATTTCATGGCTATCTTAAACAACTTAGTAATGAGATTTCCTTTCCTCATTTAGTGCGAATAACTGTAAAATTAGTCCTCTGTTGGTCACACCTGTGTTTCTTTACCTGCATTTCATTAAGCTTTCTAACGTTTTTATATGTAGGCTAAATTCAAGTTATGTGGCGATAATACCTATATGCGTATTTTTTAGTTTTCTTGACATTTTTAAACAAATTAAGCCAGTCTTCTCTGGATAAATACTGTATTTAGAAAATGAATTATTTATCGAAGGTCACATTTGAAGAAAAGTGCAATATAGATTCAAAACATAAACTGTGCGTTTCTTCCCAAAATCAAATGGAAGTACCTTGGAAAGTTGACTGAGCAAGCTTTACACACTATTTGCAGTTGTTTAAAGAGCTATTGTAAGTGTTTAATCCTTTGGGTGCCATCCCGTGTTATAATTTTGAGGTTTTCATTTTTCTTCGTTAGTTAGTGCTGTTGTTTTACTTGAATCCTGATATTAATTTATATCTTACTAGAGTACCACTTCTACATTAAAAGCAAGTTTTTTTTTTCAATAACATTTTTGTTGGATATCTGTTAAACTGTTATAGCATGACAACTGTATGTACAACGAATATACCATTTAGTTAAACTTGGGCTGGTCATTGGTTTTTAGCCTAGGCTATTTTTTCTGTTCTCGTAATCCTGCTGTTATGTATATCAGAGAATGTACAGGCTTTTTTGGGGGGGAGGGGGGAGTATTTTGTAACGAACTTTCGTATCAGTAAGAGATTTCACGATGGTATATTACACACAGTATGAGAGAATTTATAAGGTTATCATGAATCACTAATAATGTAAAGAACAAAGAAACCTTTCCCCATACCAAGAGGCAAAGACTGGATCTGTCTGTCTAGCATGAAAATCTCTGCTACACTCCCCTCCAGGCTCCAACCCCTCTCCATTTCCATTCTTTCCTTAGAATACACCATACTTAGGTAAAGAGGTATACATTAATTGCTAGTGACTGCATGACGAGTTTGATGTTGATGTCCACTCATTGAATGAAGGCAGGCTTAGGCACCCTGTTAATAATAATAATCACCATGACTGTTGGTAGCGCAGTCAGTCGTTTTATGGTTTATGTTGTAGCGCCACAATCTTAGGGTGGCCCCGTGGCCCCAAAGTCTCCTTGGGGTAGCCATGTTCTGTACAATACTGATAATGGTTATATTGTTTTTTTATTGTCAATCTGTAATGAAAGCTATGGTATATAGACTATAGAGTGGTTGTAATGATAAGGAATGGTTGAAATGAATATTATGGCTTTAAAAATGACCTCGGACCAAAATTTCACAAAGAATATATGAATCATTGAGTATCTGCCACCCCTCCCCTAAAGCCCTGTCCACACGATCGAGCATGCCCGATGGGCAAACAGTAATACCAGACCACAATAGTTAGTAAGAATGAGGGTCAATGACGTCAGAAGCGGGAAAACCACAGACAGGGATCTGGCATCATACAGTGTTGCCAGATCCCTGCCTTTAGTTTTCCCGCTTCTGAGGTCATCAACCCTCATTTTCACTAACTATTGTAGCCTGGTATCACTGTTTGGCCGTGCCCGTCGGGCATGCTTAATCGTGTGGACAGGGATGCTAAATCTGTCTTCTTGAGAAAACCTAATTGGCTATTAGTCTTCCTTTGTAAACATTTAGCGCTGGACTGTGTCAGTAATAAGAACTACTAGTGAGTATCATAATCTCTAAAGTATAGTGCATTGCATCTAAAATAGAATGACTAACGTTGCTCAGTATAATTCTCAAGATACTTCTATTGAATATGTTATCTATGGAGGTCTAGAGACCGCTCATAACTGCCAGAGACAAGGGCCAGTGACAGTGCCCTGGAGGCAGCGGCGGATTTAGGGGGGGGCCGAGTAGGCCATGGCTTACGGCCCCGCGCCTGTGAGGCCCCGCGAAATTTGATTCATAATTCGGCGTGGGCACTTTATAAACAATGGAAAAAAATTTCTCCACGCTTGTGTCAATGAATTTCTGCGAAATAACATCTACACAGGCAATTACAACATTTGCAATTTGGCAATTAGGCATTTGCAATTTGGCAATTTGCAGCATTTGAGCTGTGCAATGAATGTGGCGTTTAGTATGCATGAAAGTGAGTTATATTCACTTCATCGGTTCAATGACATTGAATTTCATACAGTTTGCCTGCAAGCAACATTTCGAATTCGCAAGTTGATGCAATAATGCAAGCTCGGTTTTCTGTCAATCTATCATATAAATTGTGTAAATAATATTCATTGTGTGTGGACCAGTGGACTTTTCTTTGCTTCTTGTTGGGTCCACGTGGCGCGATTACTAACGTTCAATCTGCACTCTGATTGGCTGTTGAACCCTGTATGCACATGCTTACATGTATGCATTAATGACTCATGATAAATCTTGTGCAACTATTTTCACGAATACTCTCATCTGTGTGCTTTATTTTGTGCTAGCATGCTTTTTTTATCAGTTTGCTCTTTCTGCCTGAAGTGTTCACTCTCATTGTTTTCTGAGCGCAGTGGTCTCATCTGTCTTCTTGACGTAGCTTCCGGCTCATTTCTGCTCAGGTGTGAATTTCATTGATTGAAACCTTTTCTGTTTGCCTGTCGACAAAAACAGGAAAAGACTAACTTGTCAAACATCAGTTACAAAAAAAGGTTCAACCTCTCTTCCTGTCGAACACGTTTCAGTTTTCTCGTTGCTTCATCTCCTCATCTGTTAATGTTTGGAACACCCTTCCTAATGATGTCGTCAAGTCAAATGATTGTTATACTTTCAAAAAACACGTTCACGGTGGAGGATGTTACGCTGACAGGGAGAGACATGTTTAGAGTGACTGCTTTCTTGCCAATCATTGACAAGCTCTATGCTGCCCTAACACAACGCCTTGCAGCTTACAGCGACCTTCGAGAGAAATTTGGGTTTTTAACAGAACTCTCAAACAAAACAAACACTGAACATAAAGCAGCTGCTGAAAAGCTTGTGTCTTCATATCCTAATGACTTGGAGGCGGGATTGGAGTCGGAGCTTTTGCAGGTTGCACACCTCATGAAATCCATTCCAAGAGGTTCATCTGAAAGTGTTCCTTCATTAGGTGGTGTAAAAGCTGCACAAAGACAAAGTCCGGAACTAGAAATGTATAAGATAATTCACAGACATGACATGGTTGAAACATTTGCTAATGTTGAAATTGTATTACGACTCTATCTCTGCATGTTTGTCACAAACTGCACTGGGGAGCGATCATTCTCCAAGCTGAAACTACTAAAGAATTATCTAAGAAACACCATGGGGCAGAACCGCTTATCTTCACTCACCCTGTTGAGCATTGAGCATGAAAAATTAAGGGTGCTTGATTTTACTGATGTCAGCAAACAGTTTGCAAGTAAGAAGGCTCGAAAAAAATATTTTTTTTAATGAGAAATAGTTGAGTGTACCGTGCAAATTGCATGCAATAAACAAAACCCACTCATTTTGCCATTTTGCCACTCACTTCAGTCAAACGGTATTCTCTTTTGTTTATGGTGTATTATTGAAGTTATTATTTTTCAATGGTGCATCATTATCGTTGGGGATCTCCTTAGTTAATGGTGTATTATTATAGTAATTTTTTTGTTATGCTTCAAAAAAGCAAATGTGTAATGTTCAACTGTGAAATGGTCACTTGGATAATTATCAATAAATTGAATATTGTTTAAAAAGAAAATTTATTTCAACGCTTATCTCTTTAGTTAATGGTATATTATTATAGTTATTTTTTATTGTTGAGCTTCAAAAAATCATATGGGTAATGTTCAACTGTGAAATGGTAATTTGGTTAAATTTCAATAAATTTAATATTGTTTAAAAAGCTAATTTATTTTAACGCTTCGCTCGTACACTGATTTGAGGGCCCGGTAAGGTCACCGGGCCTAGGGCCCCGCACAACCTAAATCCGCCTCTGTTTTTAGGTTATCCAGTCTATTTTCAACAAACATCGCTGAAGCTGAATGGTGCCTCGGGGTATAGGTGAGGCGCCTTAGGATATCATTGTGAATGACTGTGATACGTCTCATTGATTCACGCGTATAGTTTGCCCATAGCGAGTAGCCGTATACGTTATAGCAGTAGGTTTGAAATAGGAGTTTTTTGATATCTTGGCGGCAGAAGGCAAATCTTCTCGTTACCATGTTCCCTAGACAACACAATTTACGTCGCCTGTTTTCAATGTCAGATGTGTCCTTTAAATCTTTCGTAATGATGTGACCTAGGTAAGGAAAATCATTGACAAATGCTAGCTGATGGTTTTGAAGGAAAATATGTGGATCTTCTACGAAACGGAGCGCTCTAGGAAGGACAGACATGCACTGTCTTCGATTCGTTATAGATTATGTCATGTTCATTAGCGTACGCGTTGCAGGTATCGATAAGACGTTGTAGGCCTTGGGCAGAGGGGGAGATGAGGACCATATCGTCAGCGTAGCAAAGGTTATTTATGGTAAAGCCATTAACCGTACAACCAATGGGAAGTGAATTCAGTCTGATATTTAAATCGTCTGTGTAAACATTAAATAAATATGGTGAGAGGATGCCTCCTTGCCTGAGACCGTTGGATGAACCGAATTGCTGGGATAGGACATTGCCCCATTTGACACAGAACTGTTGTGTTGTGAACCAACAGTATAATATACCGATGAGATATAGAGGAGTTCCCCTTTTGCGTAGTTTCAAAAAGAGTTTCAGATAATTTACTCTGTCAAATGCCTTCCGCACGTCTACAAAACATAAGTAGACAGGGGAGGCCGAGGATATATAGAAATTCAATAACTCCTTTAGAATATATATACAGGTGTCAGTCGAGTGGTTAGTCTTAAAACCAAATTGATTGTCTGCGGTGTGGATAAATGGTGCAAGGCGACGGAACAGAAGAGATTCAAATATTTTCGATGAAATTGTTGTGATGGCGATGGGGCGGTAGTTTCCTGGGTCACTGGCATCCTTCAGTTTGTTTTTTATGAGAGGTATTAAGTGGACAAGTAGAAGGGTTTCGGGGAGATATTGGTGTAATATACAGGCATTAAATGGTGCAGAAAATAGGATATAAATTATAGGGGGGCAGAATTTGAAAGCCTCGGCAGGAAGGCCATCGCAGCCGGGTGCCTTGTTACTAGGTAATTTCTTGATAGCCTCGCACACGTCACTCGGGGAGATACGGTCACTATTTTGAAAATCCATATTGACATTGATGAAATTATCCACTTCATTTCGGGTATCTTGGTCATTTATACAATTTAGGATGGTTCTAAAGTGATCCCCCCACATTCTTGCGATGGATTCTTCGCCAACTGCATCCCCTACTCTTTGGGATAATTTGTTTGAAACTGGAAGACACTCATAAGCTCTCCTCAATGAATATGATGTTCCAAACACTTATATTGAACAAATTTACAGATTTAAGACGAAAAATAATTCAGGAACAATCAGTTCATCCATATGGAACAAGAAATACAAACTCAACTCTTCCTTTCATACGTATCAATAGATGCGAGCAATCGTATCTATACCAAGGTATTAAACTTTGGAATACTCTGCCCGCTTATCTAAAGGCGTTGCTTAGCGTTAGTAACCACAATGCAAGTATCAGTTTTCATTGTTTAGAATATTCTTATTTGTAAAACTAATTCTTTTACTGAGTTTTTTACTTAATATCTACAAATTTTCAATGTATATACCATTAGTTTTCATATACCATCCATCTTTATCATATAAATATACATTTCCATTTGTTTTTAGGCTAAGAATCTCATTTATATGTATCTATGTGTATATATACATTTTTATATTATCTAGGCTATTCATGAGCTTTAAAATGATACTAATACCTTCTTTAGGCTTGTTATCCATTCAAGGACGGCAAAATATAAAAAAAAAAAAAATATCTTGTCAACCAAATACTATATTTATTACGAATATAATGTCGTGAACAGCATGCAATGCCCCTTCATCTTTATGAAAAGTGTGTAAATAGAAAAATGAACGATTTCTCTTTAACTGTAGGTATATATAGGTTTAATTTCTATTAATAAAACAGAGAAATAAATCAAAATAAATAGAATAGCTAGTAGCTTTCACATTCGAACTTAGCTACCAAATAGCTATTGTGTGAATATTGAAATTTAGCATATTAAATTAATTTTTATTAATTATATCCCTTAAATTATAATTAAAAGTCCTAAACATTAGTATATAATACTATTAATGGTCTATCTAGCCTAAATCTAATTAATCTTTAAAGGAGTTTTACAAATTTTGTTTGGTAAAATTTAAAGCAGACGAATTCTGTAACTTGTTAATACCAAAACAAGTTAGCAAAACATCTTTAGGATTTCTTGTTTTACAGTAATAAAGGATATCAATAGTACAAAATACTTTAGTATATAAAGAAATTTTATTATTTTAATGGCGTTAATAATAAGTCTATATTTTACAGAGGAATTTCTAAATAACTTAAACAATAGCTATTGATTATGATTGCTTTACGTCACAGCATTTTTAAAATATATTTTTTTATTCACAACCAAACACAATTATTATTATTTAAAAGGTGCTATTATTATTATTATTATTATTATTATTATTATTATTATTATTATTATTATTATTATTATTATTATTATTATTACTCTCTAAGCTACAACTCTAGTTGGAAAAGTAGGATGCTATAAGCCAAGGCCATCCTGTATAAGCCCAGGGGCCCCTACAGGGAAAGTATCCCAGTGAAGAAAGGAAATAAGGAAAAACTACAAGAGAAGTTTGAAAACATTAAACTAATGAGTCTACATCTTATAAAGAAATTTCTAAATAGCTTAAACAACAGCTATTGACTATGCAAGCCTTAGGTCAAAAGTTATTCATAGTTCTTCATAGTACTTTTAAAGTAGTTTTTTTTTCACAACCAATGTTTAGAATGAAAGTAATATAGGTTTTCAATTAATATTCAACATTTTTATATGAAAATGGATATATTATTGACATATATTACGTCAAAGACGGCGCATCATTTCGTGGTAAACAAAATTATTGCCCAAGTTGTGGAATGATCTTCCTAATCGATTTAACTTCAAAAGTTGAAACTTGCAGCGAATGTTTTTATGTTGAGCAAGCTGACATAAGTCTTTTTATAGTAAATATATGAAATATCTGTTTTGATGTTGTTACTGTTTTTAAATTATTCTAGTAACAGGACTACATTGCTGAGAACTATGAAGCGTGAAGTAGATGATGAATGGAGAAGTATTGAATTAAAAGCTCAAGATAGGGACGACTGGCGAAATCTAACCGAGGTCCTTTGCGTCAATTGGCATATGAGGAGATATTGAGGATGATGATGATGATGATAATGCCAAATTGTTCATTATTACTTACATCGTTTATTTATTTTCTTATTTCCTTTCCTCCCTGGGCTATTTTTCCCTGTTGTAAGCCCTTGGGCTTATAGCATCTTGCTTTTCCAACCGGGGTTGTAGCTTAGCTATTAATGATAATAATAATAATAATAATAATAATAATAATAATAATACGTTAGTAACTGCGGATAGAGTATGGAAGTATATACAGTAACCCTTTTCTTCAAAATAAAATACGTAACAAATTATTAGTATTGTCCCTAAATATTGAGTATTAGTAGTTCACTATAATCTAGAAATATAAAGATCTATATCTGATAAAAATTGAGACAAACACTCTCTCTCTCTCTCTCTCTCTCTCTCTCTCTCTCTCTCTCTCTCTCTCTCTCTCTCTCTCTCTCTCTCTCTCTCTGTGTGTGTGTGTGTGTTTATGAACAGTGACAAAATTAAAATAAATATTTTCTATATAAACTAAGTGTATGGTGTGCAATAAACTAATATTTTATAGCCTGTAAGTCCAGCCTTTTAAGCAAGTGTGTGTGTGTGTGTGTGTGTGTGTGTGTGTGTGTGTGTGTGTGTAATACACTATTAGCCATAACTAGTCCCCCTGTAGGACAAAGTCCTCAGACACCCCCTTCCACTCCCGTCTTTCTATGCCAGTCTACTCTTCAAAATGTCTTATTTCTTCGAAAAATTCGATCAAAATATTTCGTGAGAAAATATTTAAAATTAGA
This sequence comes from Palaemon carinicauda, assembly GCF_036898095.1. NCBI lineage: Eukaryota > Metazoa > Arthropoda > Malacostraca > Decapoda > Palaemonidae > Palaemon > Palaemon carinicauda. The sequence goes on from NC_090746.1 coordinate 20,351,213, forward strand.
TTTAGTACGGTATTAAATAAAAAAAAGAAACTAGAGATTGTTATATGTTAATCATGTGTCATATGATGGCTGATTTTAAAAGGAAGCCTTATGCCAGCAAGCACCCAGATCTACAGGAGATGGTGTGAACCTATGAGTGCGTCCCAACTCGGAAAATCATATGATTAATCTGGCAGATCTCTGTATGATTTATAGTTCCACTAATAGTTTCAAGAAAAGCTTGTGAATAGTAGTAGTAGTAGTAGTAGTAGTAGTAGTAGTAGTAGTAGTAATTTTATTTCTTCATCTTTCATCCAAGTGTTTACTGGTTTGCTTAATATCGGCCATATTAGCTGTAGCGTTTCCTAAAATTAATTGGGTAGATTTCAATCCTCGCCTCTCTCTCCCTCTCTCTCTCTCTCTCTCTCTCTCTCTCTCTCTCTCTCTCTCTCTCTACATACAAATAAATGGAACAGGTATCCAGCGGATGTAGTAATCAGTAACACGGTAAACGAGTTCAAGAATAAGTTGGACAAGAAACACGAATGAATTAAAATCATATTTAATACAGTTATTAATTTTTCTTGTAGAGACTTTTGTGTGTTAATTATGCTATTCATGTGTAGCTAGGCCTAAGTGGTTTGTTTTAATACGAAGCCTATGGTCAATAGGGGCTGTTGTAGACCGGTGAGAGCGGACCTATTTACAGAATCATATGATTCATTTAAATGAATCATATTTAATCGACTTCGTTTATAAACATACTAATGATTCAACAACAATAATAATAATAATAATAATAATAATAATAATAATAATAATAATAATCGTTCGTCTTTAGAATAGGCGAGATTAATACCCTCTCTCTCTCTCTCTCTCTCTCTCTCTCTCTCTCTCTCTCTCTCTCTCTCTCTCTCTCTCTCTCTCTAATGGGTCGCCAGATATATAGAAGTTAATTCATTTCAGCGTTCAGTAATTCCTATTAACATTAACAGTAGACGACAATGTACAGTAAGGACCAAAGAATTAGCAGATATAAAGAGAAAAGTGATATGTTATAGGTACATAATATAAGATGGTATAAAAAAGTTTTTGTTATATTTCAAATAAAGCTAAGGTTAACTGCGCTCTTCATAACGAAATGTCAATCCATTTTAGTTTCAATTTATGTCAAAATAATAAGCATTATGAAAATAGATATGGAATAAAAATAAGAAAAACGCATCGAATTATAGGAGTGGCTTCCACACGGTTGAGTCGAAAACAATTTGTGACGCTCGTTGGCCATCTTTCAGAGATAATGGATGTCAAAACAGGTGTTCCCAGGGATCGGTCCTGGGTCTGTCATTTTCCTTCGCCTCGGTCAGCTGGTAGGCTCAGCTCCATACTCTTTCAAGGTATAAAAGTTTAAAGGTCGCTCATGAATGGCAGAGGCAAGGTACAGTGTCATTGCCCTAGCAATCAGGACAATGCCCTACAGACTGACTATATATGGCCAGCGCCCAAGCCTCCTCTCCACTCAAGCTAGTACCAGGGAGGGCCAGGTAGTGGCTGCTGATGACAGCAGATAGACCTATAGGCTCCCCCAAACCCCCTAACCTTAGCTCACAAGGATGGTAAGGTTGCAGACACTAATGGCACTAGCAAGTCTGAGCGGGACTCGAACCTCCGACTGGCAAACACCAGGCAGAGACGTTACCAATCAGGCCACAGTCATGAAAATATCTACTCCCTCTGTATTACACTAACCGCGGATTTAACTCATTTAAAACACTGGCTAATAGCAAGTAATTTAACCTTATATGAAAGAAGGGCGTACTTCATAGTCTTCTCTTTGGGTAGAGTTCCAGACCACATAAAGGTTGCTATAGGAAATCACACTCTTGACCAGAAGTCCAGTGGTAGATTCTTAGGGGGTAATGCTTGATAATAAACTATCTTTTAGTGAGCATGTTACTATAACAGTTAATAAACTTGCCAAAGGAATGGGTATCATATATAGATTAAGAGAGTATTTCCATTTATATATTATAAAACTATTGTATCACTCGTTAGTATCTCCTCAAATAGATTATTGCATTACGTAAAAAAAAAAAAAAAAAAAAAAAACTGGTAAGAATCATAAGCTCCAGTGATTACTTAGCTCATACATCTCTCTCTCTCTCTCTCTCTCTCTCTCTCTCTCTCTCTCTCTCTCTCTCTCTCTCTCTCTCTCTCTCTCTCTCTCTCTCTCTCTCGATATTAATAATAATAATAATCTTTATTTCAGCAAAAGCCATATACAGAGTTACAATAAGGGTACAGTGATCTTACACTTTTGACATCAGTAATGAAAAAAAGATGAGATATGCAATAATATCAGTGATTATTATAAACATCAATTAGCAGGTTGATCACAGAGTTCTAAGGTCTGGGTAACAAAATCACAATAAAATTAACGCTTAACAATGATGATAACATACATATCAGCAAACAAAAAGAGGGGAGAAAAAAAAAACGGAGATGACAATGATAAATATGTTGGAACAGAATTTGCTTGAATAATGAAAGAACACTGGGGGAAAAAAATCTAGTCACTGAGCAGGTGGTGTGAAGGAAATACAGGACATCCAGACAACAAAGATGTAACATAATAAAACACGTTATCATAACAATACTGGGAATCATACCAAAGTTATTTAGTGATGAATATTTGGCATAGCCACACTATCAAATATTAGTGAATACAATTCATTGTACTGACGCTTCCGTATTCCAGGTTTCCCACATTTTGGATTTTATTCTCGCTGCACTTGCAAGCACATTTTGAATTAGGGGATTTTCACTAGATCGTAGGCGGGAGGTGAGACTTACTATAGAGCGACGAATTATGGTTTTAGCCATATATATATATATATATATATATATATATATATATATATATATATATATATATATATATATATATATATATATGAAGATTCCTGCAGGAAAACTATTGACGCCACCAAGAGTATCGCCTTCAATGAAAATTATATATATATATATATATATATATATATATATATATATATATATATATATATATATATATATATATACTTCTGAAGAAGTAACACGAAACTTATCAGGCCTTAATCTTATATTTCCTATTTTAATTTTCCCTGTGGTTCTTTTGCATATATATATATATATATATATATATATATATATATATATATATATATATATATATATATATATATATATATATATATGGCTTTAAAAATGGATGACGATATTCAAAAGAAATTTGTAAATATATAATTATTTTCGATAGAGAAATTAATTTCGAAACCTTACATTTTGCTTATATTGCATTAAAGATTATTATTATTATTATTATTATTATTAGTTATTATATTAATTATTATAATAAATATTATTACTACTACTACTACTACTACTACTACTAATACTACTACTACTGCTACTTCTACTACTACTACTACTACTACTACAACTACTACTACTACTACTACTAATAATAATAATAACAATAATAATAATAAAGATAATAATAATAATAATAATAATGATAATAATAATAATAATAATGATAATAATATTATTATTATTATTATCATTATGATGATGATGATGATGATGATGATGGTAACATCGTCTGCTGAATGGAGAGGAGAGAATTGTCAGGGAAATTTGCGGATGGCTTTGGCGATTCCAAAATGTCTCCAGGAATCTGGAAGTCTTTGGAGGGCTCGGGGCTCTTAAATTGCATCAAAGATTTTTATTATTATTATCATTATTATTATTATTATTATTATTATTATTATTATTATTATTATTATTATTATTATTATTATTATTAATTATTGTTATTATTATTATTAAGTTAACACCGTCTTCTGAACGAAGAAGAGAAGAATATCCGGGAAATCTATCGATGGAGTTGATGATTCTAAATGTCTTCAGGAATTCTGAAGTCTCCGGCGGGATCGTTTAGTGCCAAGAACACTTTCCTGAAAATATAGCTAATACACGCTCAGGATCTGCATCATTGAATATGATTTTCAAAGCAAACAAAGTGAGCGGAATGTGGATGGATATCATCAGAAATCTTACAATAAGATTCTACTGGCCTCAACAGGCAGGTTCGGCCCTTCTGGAGCGGAATCTTGCATGCAAGGACATGACGGTACAACTTCAGGGACAGCTGCGAACTCTCCAGGAGTTGTGGATCTTCAAATGGTTTTCGTGGCTACTCCCAGAGGCGCCGCGCTTTGAAGATTGCCGGACAGTCGCCTTTCAGGATGGATTCCTCGGCAGGTGGCTGCAGCGCTGTCCTTGGATAGGGGGCTGGTGGAAAGCCCGCGAGGAACTACAGCGGTGCGAACTGGGATTGCACCAGATGGAGAGAGAAGCTTTAAGATTCAAAGATGAATTGAAATCAACGTGGTTCGTTGGCAAGCTTCTCTCCGAATTTGACTTAGGAGAAATGAAGGAAGTCGTTTCGAATGGAAACCAGAACTTTTACATCGGCATAGTAGCTGCTGCTTCCGTCATTTTCGGCGGAATTATGCTAGCTCGAAGGAGGATGGCTGGAAACGATGTGGACAAAAACTCTCTTGAAGAATATGTTCCAGAAATGCAAAATGGATGCGATCTATTGGAACTCAAAATGGAAGACTACTTTCTTGCAAAATCTTGAGGATGAAAATAATAAGTTACATGGGCAACTAAATGAACTGAGAAGTATTGTAGATGAATTGAATAGAGCGATAGAGACTCAGAAAAAGATGACATTTGAGAAGGCATCTGAATACCAGAAACTGGAAGCTGAATGCGTCGAAAAAATCCTTCGGATGAAAGAACTGGAAACTTTGTTGGAAATTCTTAAAGTAAAGAATGAAGAAATTAAGAAAAATGAAAATGAGAAAACGGAACAAATAAACAAATGAAACGTGATGTTGATGAATTGAAGGATGAAAAGAAGAAATTTGAATCTGAATGCGTCGGAACAGACCTTAAAATGAAGGAACATGAAAATTTGGTGAAATTTCTCAAAGAGGAAAATGAGCAAAGCAAGAAAGCACTGAGTGGGGAAACGGAACAAGTTAATTATTTGAAACTTAAATTTGAAGAACTGAAGAACGAGAAGGACGAACAAAAAGCTGATTTGCTGCGTGACTATGAAAAAATGGAATTTGTGTGCAAAATAAAAGACCTTAAGATAGTGCAAGAGAAAAAGATTGTGGAAGAGTTTAAAACTGAAAATGAAGAACTGAAGAGGGCGCAGAGTAAGAAAACAGAGCAACTAAATAAATTGAAAAGTGAAGTTAACGAATTGAAGATAGAAAAGGAGAAACTGAAAGCTAAGCCAGAAATTCTCAAACAGGAAAATGAGCAAAGCAAGGAAGCACTGAGTGAGGAAACTGAACAAATTAGTAATTTGAAACTTGAAGTTGAAACTCTGAAGGAAGAAAAAAAGAAACTTGAATCTGAATGCGTCGGAAAAAAAACCTTAAAATGAAGGAACATGAAAATTTGGTGAAGATTCTCAAAGAGGAAAATGAGCAAAGCAAGAAAGCACTGAGTGAGGAAACGGAACAAGTTGATAATTTGAAACTTGAAGTTGAAACTCTGAAGGAAGAAAAGAATAAACTTGAATCTGAATGCGTCGGAAAAGACCTTGAAATGAAGGAACATGAAAATTTGGTGAAAATTTTCAAAGAGGAAAATGAGCAAAGCAAGAAAGCACTGAGTGAGGAAACGGAACAAGTTGATAATTTGAAACTTGAAGTTGAAACTCTGAAGGAAGAAAAGAATAAACTTGAATCTGAATGCGTCGGAAAAGACCTTGAAATGAAGGAACATGAAAATTTGGTGAAAATTTTCAAAGAGGAAAATGAGCAAAGCAAGAAAGCACTGAGTGAGGAAACGGAACAAGTTGATAATTTGAAACTTGAAGTTGAAACTCTGAAGGAAGAAAAGAATAAACTTGAATCTGAATGCGTCGGAAAAGACCTTGAAATGAAGGAACATGAAAATTTGGTGAAAATTTTCAAAGAGGAAAATGAGCAAAGCAAGAAAGCACTGAGTGAGGAAACGGAACAAGTTGATAATTTGAAACTTGAAGTTGAAACTCTGAAGGAAGAAAAGAATAAACTTGAATCTGAATGCGTCGGAAAAGACCTTGAAATGAAGGAACATGAAAATTTGGTGAAAATTTTCAAAGAGGAAAATGAGCAAAGCAAGAAAGCACTGAGTGAGGAAACGGAACAAGTTGATAATTTGAAACTTGAAGTTGAAACTCTGAAGGAAGAAAAGAATAAACTTGAATCTGAATGCGTCGGAAAAGACCTTGAAATGAAGGAACATGAAAATTTGGTGAAAATTCTCAAAGAGGAAAATGAGCAAAGCAAGAAAGCACTGAGTGAGGAAACGGAACAAGTTAATAATTTGAAACTTGAAGTTGAAACTCTGAAGGAAGAAAAGAATAAATTTGAATCTGAATGCGTCGGAAAAGACCTTGAAATGAAGGAACATGAAAATTTGGTGAAAATTCTCAAAGAGGAAAATGAGCAAAGCAAGAAAGCACTGAGTGAGGAAACGGAACAAGTTAATAATTTGAAACTTGAAGTTGAAACTCTGAAGGAAGAAAAGAATAAACTTGAATCTGAATGCGTCGGAAAAGACCTTGAAATGAAGGAACATGAAAATTTGGTGAAAATTTTCAAAGAGGAAAATGAGCAAAGCAAGAAAGCACTGAGTGAGGAAACGGAACAAGTTGATAATTTGAAACTTGAAGTTGAAACTCTGAAGGAAGAAAAGAATAAACTTGAATCTGAATGCGTCGGAAAAGACCTTGAAATGAAGGAACATGAAAATTTGGTGAAAATTTTCAAAGAGGAAAATGAGCAAAGCAAGAAAGCACTGAGTGAGGAAACGGAACAAGTTGATAATTTGAAACTTGAAGTTGAAACTCTGAAGGAAGAAAAGAATAAACTTGAATCTGAATGCGTCGGAAAAGACCTTGAAATGAAGGAACATGAAAATTTGGTGAAAATTTTCAAAGAGGAAAATGAGCAAAGCAAGAAAGCACTGAGTGAGGAAACGGAACAAGTTGATAATTTGAAACTTGAAGTTGAAACTCTGAAGGAAGAAAAGAATAAACTTGAATCTGAATGCGTCGAAAAAAGACCTTGAAATGAAGGAACATGAAAATTTGGTGAAAATTCTCAAAGAGGAAAATGAGCAAAGCAAGAAAGCACTGAGTGAGGAAACGGAACAAGTTAATAATTTGAAACTTCAAGTTGAAACTCTGAAGGAGGAAAAGAATAAACTTGAATCTGAATGCGTCGGAAAAGACCTTGAAATGAAGGAACATGAAAATTTGGTGAAAATTTTCAAAGAGGAAAATGAGCAAAGCAACAAAGCACTGAGTGAGGAAACGGAACAAGTTAATAATTTGAAACTTGAAGTTGAAACTCTGAAGGAAAAAAAGAATAAACTTGAATCTGAATGCGTCGGAAAAGACCTTGAAATGAAGGAACATGAAAATTTGGTGAAAATTTTCAAAGAGGAAAATGAGCAAAGCAAGAAAGCACTGAGTGAGGAAACGGAACAAGTTGATAATTTGAAACTTGAAGTTGAAACTCTGAAGGAAGAAAAGAATAAACTTGAATCTGAATGCGTCGGAAAAGACCTTGAAATGAAGGAACATGAAAATTTGGTGAAAATTTTCAAAGAGGAAAATGAGCAAAGCAAGAAAGCACTGAGTGAGGAAACGGAACAAGTTGATAATTTGAAACTTGAAGTTGAAACTCTGAAGGAAGAAAAGAATAAACTTGAATCTGAATGCGTCGGAAAAGACCTTGAAATGAAGGAACATGAAAATTTGGTAAAAATTCTCAAAGAGGAAAATGAGCAAAGCAAGAAAGCACTGAGTGAGGAAACAGAACAAGTTAATAATTTGAAACGGGAAGTTGAAGAACTGAAAAACGAAAAGGACGAACAAAAAGCTGATTTGCTGCGTGACTATGAAAAACTGGAATTTGTGTGCAAAATAAAAGACCTCGAGATACTGCAAGAGAAAAAGATTGTGGAAGAGTTTAAAACTGAAAATGAAGAACTGAAGAGGGTGCAGAGTAAGAAAACAGAGCAACTAAATAAATTGAAAAGTGAAGTTAACGAATTGAAGATAGAAAAGGAGAAACTGAAAGCTAAGCCAGAAATTCCTAACACTGAGAATAAGGATGAACATGAGAGGCGAAGATTATTGATGGCTGGATTATTTGCGCAGATGAGTAAAGCCTACCTGACACTTGCGTGCATTGATGCGTGCCAGTGCGTGCCACATGGTGTTTTTCCCGCACTGTTCACGACCAGTTCACTCCAGTTCGCGCATCGTTCACGCGACGTTCACGCGATGGCACGAATTGGCACGCGTAGTTCACGAGAAGTTCACGAAACGTTCACGCGAGTTCGCTCATCATTCCGCATCGTTTCTGCATCGTTCACGCCAGTTCACGCCGGTTCACGAATTGGCCACTCCATATAAAAACGGGGCTTTTCCAACCCGAGGACATTCTTGGATTGGCTTCGGAAGAGACAACAATGCTTTCTGTCAGAGACACCATTGCATTGAGAAGAAACGTATCTTTTTCGTTTGTATTTTTTGTTGTCCTTTATTTTTGTTTCAATAAGAAAGCATTTGATTTACATATAAATAGCAGACATAAAATATGTACAAGTATTAAGAAAGCATTTTATTTTAACATTAAAAGCAGCAAACATGAAAAGTTTTTAGGCTGTTGATTTTAAGGTAATAGAGAAAAAAGTGTGTTGAAATAAGAAATCATTTTATTTTTACATTAAAACAGCAAACAGAAAAAATTTGTTTTGCTCTTCATTTTAAGGTAATAAAGAAGAATAAGTATGTTGATGAAATAAAACATCATTTTATTTTTACATTCAAACAGCAAACTTAAAAATTTCTTGGGTTTATTTTTCAGTGCATTATTATTTAAAACAAAAGTTTTGGGTCTTGATTGGTAATAGAGGAAAATAAGTGTGTGCATGAAATAAGACATAATTTTTTTTTTTCACATTCAAACAGCAAATATAAACAATTATTAGGTTTATATTTTTCTTTCCTTTTCATTAATTTTTTCGTTTCCTTTTTGTTTCTCTTCATTATAAAGTTATAGAAATAGTTTGAAATGAGACATCATTTTATTTTTACATTCAAACAGCAAATATAGAAATTTATTAGGTTTATTTTTCTTTCCTTTTCATTATTTTTTTCGTTTCCTTTTTGTTTCTCTTCATTATAAAGTTATAGAAATAGTTTGAAATAAGATATAATTTTTTTTCACATTAAAACAGCAAATATAAAAATTTATTAGGTTTATTTTTCTTTCCTTTTCATTAATTTTTTCGTTTCCTTTTTGTTTCTCTTCATTATAAAGTTATAGAAATAGTTTGAAATAATATATCATTTTTTTTTCACATTAAAACAGCAAATATAAAAATTTATTAGGTTTATTTTTTTTTGCTTTTCATTAATTTTTTCGTTTCCTTTTTGTTTCTCTTCATTATAAAGTTCACGCCACTTCCCGCATCGTTCACTCCAGTTCACGCCAGTTCCCGCACTGTTCACTCCAGTTCACTCCAGTTGGAGCATTGTTCACGACTATTTCACGACTATTTTGTGCGTGCCAATGCGTGCCAAAAACTTTAAACATTTCAAAGTTCTGGGCACACAGGGCACGCATTGGTACGCTCTGGCACGCGAGTTCCCGCACTGTTCACGACGTTTTCACGGCTCGTTCACGCGAGTTCGCGCATCAATGCGTGCCAGTGCGTGCCACGAATGCGTGCAAGTGTCAGGTACCCCTAACACGCCAAAAGAGGCGTTAAATATTTTCACCGAGGCCTTGACCATGAAGACGGACAATGAAGAAGAAACAGCTCTTCTCCATTTCCTTCGTGCTGAAGCAAACGCAGCCACTGAGACGCCTCATGATATGGATATTGTATTAGACTGTTCCAAGGCTATAGAGAAAGGTCTTAAAGGGTGGAAAGCGTTCATGTTACGAGGAAGGCACCTCGTTAAACTTGGCATTTTCGACGCTGCCCTGAAGGACTTCGAAACGGTGAAACTAAAGAAATCTGAGAATTTCTTAAAAATCATAGACGATACTAAAGCACTACAGAAGCAGTGGGAAGACAAGGGTCACTATGAGGTTCTGGGTTTGGAACAGACAGCCACAAAGGCAGAAATCATAAAATCCTTCAGGGCCTTGTCCATGATGTTCCACCCAGACAGACATCGGGACAAACCCGAATTCCTAAAGGAAGCATTTGAGAAGAAGTACAAAAAGGTGGTTAATGCTAAATTGATTCTGGCGGACGAAAACAACCGAAGAGATTATGATGAAGAGCTACGCCATCAGAAAGAAAATGATCAATGGGAAAGGCATGGTGGCCAGTGGTATCACCAGGAGCCACCAAGGCATCAGTCAGGGCAGTGGAACCAACAACGGCAGTACAATCGATGGGAACATCGGCAGTACAATCAAGGACCCAGAAGGGAAGAGGAGCATCGGCAGTACAACAAGGGAGGACCAAGAAGGGAACATCATCAGAGGAACGACCATCAATACTATTATTAAGGCGTTCGCGTTATATAAGGGGAAAACCATTGCAGTTTAGTGCTGTGAACAAAAAAAAATGAAAATAAAAAATATAAAAAATAAAAACTGAAAAACCAAAAAAAAAAAATACAAAAAGAAAAAAAAAAATATATATATATATATATATATATATATATGTATATATATATATATATATATATATATATATATATATATATATATATATATAATATAATGGAAAAATATTTTTAGTATAAGTTTCAGTTGATTTTTGCAGTTTAGTGCTGTGAACATACAAAAATAAAGAAAAAAAAACGTAGTGGAAAAAATATTTTCAGTATAAGTTTCAGTTGAGTTTTTAGAAAATAATTAGTTTTAGTTAGTCAATGCCAAGTGGATTCCGGCCTTCCTGATGCAAATGGAATATTCTACAAGATGGACTCAGCAGAGGGAAAAAGTCTCACTTGCTTTGGAATGCACTGCTCCTTGACAAAGATTCACTTGTACTGTTTCTTTGTCGAGTGTACAGATGCTGAAGAAACAAGTCTGATTTCTTTTAGTACGCTGTTCCCTCAAGAAGTTTCCATTGTGCTGGAATAGTGGATCAGGAATATGTTTAGTGACGTGAGTTTTGCAGTTTACTGCTGTCAGAAAAAAAGAAAAAAAAAAGAATAAATGGACTCAGCAGAGGGAAGAAGTCACACTTGTTTTGGAATGCACTGTTCCTTGACAAAGATTCACTTGTACTGTTTCTTTGTCAAGTGTACAGATGCTGAAGAAACAAGTCTGACTTCTTTTAGTACGCTGTTCCCTCAAGAAGTCTCCATTGTACTGGAATAGTGGATCAGGAATATGTTTAGTGACGGAAGTTTTGCAGTTTACTGCTGTTAGAAAAAAAGAAAAAAAAAAGAATAGATGGACTCAGCAGAGGGAAAAAGTCACACTTGCTTTAGAATGTACTGGTCCTTGGAAAAGATTCACTTGTACTGTTTCTTTGTCAAGTGTACAGTTGCTGAAGAAACAAGTCAGACTTCTTTTAGTACGCTGTTCCCTCAAGAAGTTTCCATTGTGCTGGAATAGTGGATCAGGAATATGTTTAGTGACGTGAGTTTTGCAGTTTACTGCTGTCAGAAAAAAAGAAAAAAAAAAGAATAAATGGATTCAGCAGAGGGAAGAAGTCACACTTGTTTTTGGAATGCACTGTTCCTTGACAAACATTCACTTGTACTGTTTCTTTGTCAAGTGTACAGTTGCTGAAGAAACAAGTCTGACTTCTTTTAGTACGCTGTTCCCTCAAGAAGTTTCCATTGTGCTGGAATAGTGGATCAGGAATATGTTTAGTGACGTGAGTTTTGCAGTTTACTGCTGTCAGAAAAAAAAAAAAAAAGAGTAGATGGAATCAGCAGAGGGAAGAAGTCACACTTGTTTTGGAATGCACTGTTCCTTGACAAAGATTCACTTGTACTATTTCTTTGTCAAGTGTACTGATGCTGAAGAAACAAGTCTGACTTCTTTTAGTACGCTGTTCCCTCAAGAAGTTTCCATTGTGCTGGAATAGTGGATCAGGAATATGTTTAGTGACGTGAGTTTTGCAGTTTACTGCTGTTAGAAAAAAAGAAAAAAAAAAGAATAGATGAACTCAGCAGAGGGAAGAGGCTGGAGGCTTAACATTTATCCAAATGATCAGCGCCCAAGTCCCCTCTCCATCCCAGCTAGGACGGGGAGTGCCAGGCAATGGCTGTTGATGACTCAGTAGGTAGACCTACAGGCTCCCTTGCTCACAAGAATGGTAAGGTTGCAGACACTACAAGAAAGTATTGAGCTTGAGCATGACTCGAACCCCAGTCCGGCGCTCTCCAAACAGAGACGTTTTCAATAGGCCACCTCAGAAATGAGAAACTCGTGCTGCCTCATTTCTGTTTTTCTAAGGCTAAACTAACTAGTTGAGCTTTTTGATCTCGTGAAATTAAAGCTCTCTTGAAGGACCTTGATGCTTATGGAGGTGTAGACCCAAATGGTTATTTGCCTTTGTTTTTAATTAAAACTGTAGATTTCTTAGCTCCAAAGTTATCTGTTATTTTGCGCAAGTTAGCAAGAAGAGGAGCTTTTAGTACTTGTTGGAGAATTGGTAATGTTACTCTACTATGTAAATGTGTTTGTGGTAGCTCAAGTCCAATTTTCATAACTCCGGTTTTTTAATGTCTTTTGACAAAACGTCTTAATAATTTGCTGAAGGTAATCATCTGTTCCCTAGTTTGCAATTTGGTTTTCGTAAAGGCCTTGGAGCATGTGATGCCCTTCTTCCAATATCCAATGCTGTACAGAAAGCCCTTCATTGTGATCAGGAAGTTAGTATGATTGGCCTCGATTTTTGTGCTGCTATTGATTGTGTTAATCATGAGGCCCTTGTTTTCAAACAAAAACGGTCGGAAGTGGGTGGGTCATTTCTTAGCATTATTACTGAATTTTTAAGTAATAGATCTCACAGAGTTGTTGATGGGCACCATAGGGAGTATAGGAATGTGATAGTTGGTGTTCCTCAGGGTAGTGTTCTTAGCCCATTACTTTTCATCTTAAATGCACATGACATGTAGTTTGGCCTAGAAAACAAGCTTGTTGAATATGCAGATTATACTACTCTCTTTGCATCAATTTCATCTCCTGAATGTAGATATGGGGTTGCTGAATCCTTTGATAGAGATCTAGCTAAAATTAGTGCAGGGTACAAATTATGGGGTATGAAGTTGAATCCATACAAAACTCAAGGTATGATTATAAGTAAGTCAAGGACAGTTGCTCCTCAACATCCGGATCTCAGCAATGATAACGTTTCTTTAACTTTGTATAACTTTTAGAATTTTATGTGTGATTCTCGACAGCAAATTTACTTTTAAGAAACACATTAGGTTTGTGTCTTCTTCAATTCCACAAAAATTGGATTATTGAGAAAGTCTTAAGATTCTCGGCGATCAATCTATTCTGAAGAGGTGTTTTAATTCTTTCATCCTACCTTGTTTTGAGTATTGTTCTCCTGTCTGGTCTTCAGCTGCTGATTCTCTTCTTAATTTGTTGGACAGGAACTTAAGGTCTATTAAATTTTTCATTCCTGATCTAGATATTAATCTTTGGCACCGTCGTTCAATTAATTCATTATGCATGTTGCATACGATTTTTCATAATTCTGACCATCCTTTACATTCAGATCTCCCTGAACAGTTACATCCTGTTCGTAATACTAGGCATGCAGTTAATTCTAATAGTCAGGCCTTCTCCATCAAGAAGCTCAATGCTACACAGTATTCTAGAAGTTTTATTCCAGCTGTGACCAAGTTGTGGAATGATCTTCCTATTCGGGTAGTTGAATCAGTAGAACTTCAAAAGTTCAAAGTTGGAGCAAATGTTTTTATGTTGAACAAGCTGACACAAGTATTATTGTAGTCTATATATGAAATAACTGTTTTAATGCTGTTATTGTTTTTAAGATATTTTATTTCAATTTTTATTACTTCTTATATCGTTTATTCATTTCCTTGTTTCCCTTCCTCACTGGGCTATATTCCCCTGTTGGAGCCCTTGGGCTTATAGCATATTGTTTTTTCAACTAAGGTTGTAGCTTAGCTAGTAATAATAATAATAATAATCAGTCAATTGATACCCTAAATGCATTCGGTAGGACAGTCTAGGTCTCCAGGGGATACTTTTGTCAGGAGCCTAACCCGTGGGAAGTGAAAGACCTACCTTGCAGGATGCATAGAAATAAAAGCGAGTAAAGGAAGTTAGTGCGAGTTAGGGAGTAATGTTTATGATTCAGTGTGGATGTGTAGATTGTTTAGTAGGTGTGACTAACATCTTTATTCTTCTTTTCAGAAAAGAGAAAAGCCTAAAGAAAAAATTAGCCATGCTATAGCGAGCAACATTATGTACTTTTTTTCACTCATAACTGATTCAGACTTTCGAAGGAAAATTCTCATCTGCTATTTTTGCTGGTTTGGCGTTTCTATGGTTTATAGTGGAGTCTCCCTTAATGCTGAAAACATGAGGTAAGAAATCGAAACTCAACTTGATTCCACAACTCAACTTTTTAATAAAACAATAGTTTTATTCTTAATTTTGAAACACATTGAATACTTCCCTGTGAGTGAATTCATGACTAAAAAAATACTTAAATGTAATGTAGATTTTTACGGAGTTTCAGAATTTGATTCTGAAAATTCCCACCAAAAGTTTCCTTTCTTATTATTTCTCTTTCTAAAATCTCGAACCAATTATACGGTTTCCTGTTATCAACTCGGCGAACTGCAGCGTCAATCTTTACCTGTATGTGTTTTTGGGAGGTGTCGTGGAAGTTGTATCTTATGGACTCTTAGGACTTATGCTGAAGTATGTTGGAAGAAAATCCCTGCTGATAAGTGTCTACCTTATGTGCGCCATCAATATCTCCACCATTGCCGTATTATTCGTCATTTATGACAAAGGTAAGTAACGCCATAGATTGATAAGTTTTTTTAGTCTGTTTCAATTTCGTATAAGGTATATTTTTATTATTGAATTTTTAAATAAATCCGGTGTTATCTGTCTTTAATTGCTTTATGTATGAAATCAATTGATGTTGACGTATTTCCAATCTTTTGCTCACTCTTCCTTTAAATGTGACATAACAGATTCGTCTTGTTCTTGCTTAACAGTTATTTTTAAATGTATATTCGTGGTAGGATTATGCATGCTTCTTTTAAGTTACGTAGCCTGTCACTTGTTAAAAGGTCACTCGTGAATGACAGAGGCATACCCTAGCTAGCAGATCACTTCCCTAAAAACTGACCATATATCCATATGAGCAGCGCCCAACCCCCCTCTCCACCCAAGCTAGGACCAGGGAGAGCCAGGCAGTGGCTGCTAATGACTCAGCAGGTAGACCTATAGGCTCCCCCAAGCTCCCCTATCCTTAGCTCACAAGGATAGTGAGGTTGCCGACACTACAAGACACTATCAAGCTTGAGCGGGACTCGAACCTCTGTCTGGCAATCGTCAAACAGGGACGTTTCCAATAGGCTACCATAACCCTTAGTTGTAATTAAATATATCTATGAAAGACTAACCCTCATCTCTTTAGCTTAGTATTTTAAGATATACAGTATGAACCCATCACTCGTTACAAAAAAAAAAAAAAAAAAAAAAAAAAAAAAAAAAAAAAAAAAAAAAAAAAACTAAAGAAATAAAAACTCGAACAAATTTGACAAATTAACTGTTATTTCGTGTGAACTCTAAATGTTGTATAGCAGTTGATCAACATTTTCACATCTTTGTCAAAGATATTACAATTCTTTTCTAACATGATTGATATTCAAACATTACCCCGTTGTTCAAAGATATATATGATTAATAGGTTATTGTAGCAAAATATAATGAATTACAAGCGAAATACTTTTGAGAAAATATATGTGACAGAAATGTATTGAACCCAAAATCATTGCAAAAGAGTAATAGCTTATCTATGAATCACAACATTATGTATAATCAATGGAAAAATAAAGTGCAATTGGGTCTAGATATTAATCTCTGGCTCCGTCGCTCTATTAGGTAGTAGGTTGGCCACGGCACCAGTCACCTGTGAAGATACTACCACAAGAGAGTTATTGGGTCCTTTGACTGGCGAGGCAGCACTACATTGGATCCCTGTCTCTGGTTACGGCTCATTTTTCCTTTGCATGCCTATACATACATCGAATAGTCTGGCCTATTCTTTCTAAATTCTACTCTGTCCTCATACACTTGACAACACTGAGATTACCCAACAATTGTTCTTCGTCCAAGGGCTTAACTACTGCACTGCAATTGTTCAGTGGCTACTTTCCTCTTGATAAGGGTAGAAGAGGCTCTTTAGCTATGGTAAGCAGCTTTTCTAGGTGAAGGGCACTCCAAAATCAAACCATTGTTCTGTAGTCTTGGGCAGTGCCATAGTCTCTGTACAAGAATATGTTTCATATAAGTGCTCTACTCTGTACCACAGTCTTGGGGGTAGAGTTCTCTTGCTTGAGAGTACAGTTTGGCACACTATTCTATATTTTTTCACTTCCTCTTGTTTTTTTTAAAGTGTGGAAGATCTAATTTAACGTTGTTACTGTTCTTAAAATATTATATTTTGGTTGTTTGTTACTTCTCTTGTAGTTTATTTATTTCTTCATTTCCTTTACTAACGGAGCTATTTTTCCTTGTTGGAGCCCTTGGGCATTTAACATCATACTTTTTCAACTAGGGTTGTAGCTTATATTATAATAATAATAATAATAATGATGATTATGCATGTTGCACAAGATTTTCCATTATTCTGACCATCCTTTGCATTCAGATCTGTCTGGACAGTACCATCGTGTTCGTAACACTAGGTATTCAGCTAATTCTAATAGTTATGCCTTCTCCATCACGAGGCTCAATACTACGCAGTACTCTAGATGTTTTATTCCAGCTGAGACCAAGTGTGGAATGATCTTGCTAATCAGGCAGTTGAATCGGCTGAACTTCAAACGCTCAAACTTGCAGCAAATGTTTTTATATTGAACAGGCTGACATACAGTAAATCTCTTAGTATAGTTTATATATGAAAGATCTGTTTTAATGTTGTTACTCTTCTTAAAATATTTTATCTTAATTGTTCATTACTTCTCTTGTAGTTTATTTAATTCCTTACTTCCTTCCCTCACTGAATTACTGGGCTTATAGGATCCTGCTTTTCAACTAGGGTTGTAGCTGAGCTAGTAATAATAGTAATAATGATATCCAAATCTTTCTACTTCCTACAAAATTTCATTTCATAAAGACCTTTTATATCCCCTTCAGTATTTTGTACCTTTTCGTGTCCTCTCCTACCATGAATTAAAAAAAAAAAAAAAGCTAACTCACTGCAATCCTTCATTGTCTTTTTTTGGTGTTCGTTTGGTTATAGATATCCATGTGACTGATTCGTGATGTTGGACTTCTGATACTTCTCTTCCTCCCTTTCCAGTGAGAGTTAGACACTCTCTCTCTCTCTCTCTCTCTCTCTCTCTCTCTCTCTCCAGGGACCTTCGAACTATTTCTACCTTTCTAGTAACCTACGGATTTCCAGTGACCTACCGATTTCCTACTCTCTTTCAAGTGCCTATCAGACTTTTTTTTCTTTCCAGTGACTTTTAGACTCCTCATCTCTCTTTCCTGTGGCCGTCAGACTCCTTTTTTCCAGTAACTTTCACACACTTCTCCTACCTATTTAGCTACAATTAGAGTCTTCACCTTTGTTTCCAGTGTCTTTCAGAGCCTTCCTTTTTCTTTCAGTGATCTTCATAGCCTTACCCCTCTTTCTAGTGACACTCCTATATATTTCCTTTGACCTTCAGAGCCTTCTCCTCTCTTTCCAGTGACCTTCAGAGCCTTCCCCATTCTTTCCAGTGAACTTTAAACCCTTCACATATCTTTCCAGTGACATTTAGAGCCTTCCACTCTCTTTTCAGTGACCTACAGAGCCTTCCCCATTCTTTCCAGTGACCTTTAAACCCTTCATATATCTTTTCAGTGACATTCAGAGCCTTCTCCTCTCTTTCCCGTGACCTTCAGAGCCTTCCCCATTCTTTCCAGTGAACTTTAAACCCTTCACATATCTTTCCAGTGACATTTAGAGCCTTCCACTCTCTTTTCAGTGACCTACAGAGTCTTCCCCCAACTTTTCAGTGATCTTCAGTGCCTTTCCACCTCTTTTCAGTGACTTTCAAAGCTATCCCCTCTCTTTTCAGTTACCATGACAAAATTTTTTCGATTTACAGTGACCTTTAAAGCCTTCTTCCTCTCTATTCAGTGACCTTTAGAGCCTTCTCCTCTGTTTCCAGTAACCTTCATAGTCTTCTTTTCTCTTTCAGTGACCTTTAGGGTCTTTCTCTTTTTCAGTGGCCTTCTGAGCCTTCTTCTCTCTTTCCAATGACATTTAGAGCCTTCTCCTCTCCTTTCAGTGACTTCACAGCCTTTTTCTCGATTTACAGTGACCTTCAGAGCATTCCCCTCATTACAGAGACCTTCAGAATCTTCATTTCTTTTTTCAGTTTCCGTCGGACTCATCATGTTCCTATCCCTGTCTGGAAAACTGGCCATCACAGCTGCTTTTCACCTCATATATATCTTCACAGCTGAGCTCTTTCCAACCAGCTGTAGGTCTCTAGCCATTGGGCAGTCTAGTGTGATGGCTCGAACTGGAGGCATTATATCGCCATACATCAACGATTTGTTGGTGAGTTCCAATATAAGAGAATGCATCTGTTTCCAATCCACTTGTTCTCAGTTTTTTTTAATGATCTTTGTTCAGTACTGCATCTCGGAATCTCATGATAAAGAGGAAGTTATTTACATGTTTAGGAATATGTTTTTTTTTTTTTTTTTTTTTTTATATATATATATATAAACTAGCTAGTTAAGGGACCTAGTATGTAAATTCCAATTCCATTTAGAACGTTGTCAGAATCTTGAACCTATTAAAGCAAAAACTGATTTTTTTTCTTTTACCAGGGTGATGCCATCAGTTGGGGTCCCTCTGCTCTCTTTGCCTGCGTGTCACTTTTGGCTTCTGCTTTAGCCCTGTTCCTGCCTGAGACGAAAGGAACCATTCTAACAGAGGGAAATAGAAAAACAGGGAAAACTGAAAGTGACAAAAGTTTGGATGAAAATAAGGCCCTAATAAACGATGAATTTGAAGAATAGATGTGACACTTTATTCATGAAAAAAGTGAAAAATGTCGGGGAGAAAATTTTCTTTAGGTTTTATTAAAAAGAATACCAATAATATGTCTATTTTTAGCTGTTCAACAGAAAATAAGTTCCTGTTTTTGTCAGAAAATTATAATTGTCTTTATTGATATTACTGTTTGTTCTGTTCTCTTGAAAAGGTTTTCACCTAAAACCTAATATTTTTCTTTAAGCAAAAACCCGTATTTGGAAATGAACACAGAATGAAAATACCTAAGTTATCTTTAACTCAAAAAACGATATTTGCGTCAGGTCTGAAGATGAAAAAATATAATGTAACAATGGAATTGATTTTCTATTGGGAATAACATGTTTGTGCTTCGCATAACTTATTTCCTTTAGGTCAGTATGATGATAATGAATACTTGGAATTTAGACATTATTTCGCAAGAGAAACAAACGTCAAGGGTCTGAAACCGAGAGGGACTAATGGAAACCTTACTCAAAACACGCAATTGTAGGAAGAATTTATTGTAAAATGATTATGATAAAGATTCACCTCACAGTTTTAATATCACCCATTTCGTATGG
>NC_090746.1:20376122-20408622 GCF_036898095.1 Palaemon carinicauda
TTTTATCCACATTCTCCTCTGTCTGCATACGCCTGACAACACTGAGATTACCAAGCTATTCTTCTTCGCTTAAGGGTTTAACTACTGCAGTGTAATTATTCAGTGGCCACTTTCTTCGTGGTTAGGGTAGAAGATATCCTTTAGCTATTACGGGCTGCCAACGCAAGAGCCCGTGTTTTACGTAAGGTATGGCATTCTAAAACGAACGAACGATCTTTAGCTATGTTTAGCGGCTCTTCTAGGAGAGGGACACTTCAAAATTAAACCATAGTTTTCTAGTCTTGGGTAGTGTCTAGCCCCTCTACCATGGCCTCCCACTGTCTTGTAGAGTTCTCTTGCTTGAGGGTACACTCGAACACGCTATTCTATCTTATTTCTCTTCTTGAAGATTTTATAGCTTATATAAATTCATTGTTACTGTTCTTAGAATATTATATTTCGATTCTTTATTACATCTCTTCTAGTTTATTTCCTTGTTTCCTTTCCTGGGGGATATTTTTCCTTGTTGGAGCCCTTGGGAATATAGCATCTTGCTTTTCCAACTAGGGTTATAGCTTAGCTTGTAATAATAATAATGATGATGATGTCATGGGTAGTCTAGCTTTAGTGTATCTGAAATGTCAAATTTCTGTATCTTTGGTTTCGATTTGGTCAAGATTTGTTTTGATTGTGACAAATCCTTATTCATATGCTTAGGAAGTTAGGACAAATGCAATATTTACCGTCACCAAGGCATTTAAAAAAGAAAAAAAGTATTTGTAGCCTACATCACCTTTCCATGGTTGGGTTCTGGGTTGTGTGAGATGACAAAGCTGTTTTATGACATGGCCAGTGCCATAGACACCGGAAATGGAAAATATGCAATATAGATTTTAATGGAACCTTCAGAATTTAGTAATTGGATATATTTTCATACAAGAATTTGTTGACTCTAATGTTGAACTAAAGATCCCGACAAGTTGAGTATAATAGGTCAATTTAAATAGTTTGTTATATTTTCAAGTACGGCACCTAGCTCGAACGAAGATACATCTCTATGTTAGGTTAGGAAGGATCCCTTGATTTCATGTTTTCCGCCAACCCCATACTTTACCTTATGATCGAGGATGCTTTTTTGAAACTACTGGTTTACTATAGAAATAACAATTACATTCGTTGTAACATAGCCGAGGTTTGTGTGAACCCAATTATTTTCTCGCTATATGAACTTCATTCCACCTATGCCTACACCTGCGGAAGCGCTGATTTTTTTTTCTTTTTATTATCAAACAAACACAGTCTTAATCAGGTATATGGGATACCCAGTAAATCTAACTGTCAATGTACCATTCCTCCATTGTGTTTTAGAAGGCAAGGTCACCAAAGTTCTTATAAAAGTAGGCCTATGTAATGACTACAGATTCAGGACGATTTGTTTGTTAAAATAACGTCTTTTATGCTGACAAAAATGTTCGAAAGACGATAAATATTTAGTCGACTCATGATTAAAGTCTAATTGATCTAGGGAATATTCATTTATATTTTTCATCATTGAATTTCGAGCTAGTTGAGATCTCGCCCTTGTAAAATCATTGATTTTATTTTTTTTTTTATTGTAGGTTTAGCAATTATTATCATTGTTTTGTGAATTTCTCCAATAGCAAAGGTCCAGAGCTTTTAATTTGGCCTGCACGGATTTACGAGCTGAAATCTGCACGCTGGTGGGAATAATGTAGGTCAAATAGTATATCAGACAAAGAGCTGCTCTAATGACCGACATTGATTTAATGAAAACATTGTTTTCTGATACACACTGGTCTAAGGTAGTGAGTTAGAGTTAGCATGAGAACAATAACGTCAGTGATATCGTGCAATAATGTGCGCTTTTTATTGTAATAAACGAGCCGGGTGAGATAAATAAGCAGGTGAGTAAAGTAGAACATTTGAGAAATTAACTGATAAACGTAGTCAAAATTTTATCACCGCCTACAAGAGAACTTTAGTAACAAATGGAACTAGTCGTCAGGAAGAATATCAACAGTAAATTCTGTAAATAAAAATGCAAATTCCATTACTTGTGAATCCTTAAGAAATTGGCAAACTATTTTTACATACGCATATATATATATATATATATATATATATATATATATATATATATATATATATATATACATATGTACACACAATCACACACACACACACACACAGTTTTAGAGAAGCAAAGGATTAACGGAACTGACAGTCCAGTGTCAGTTTATAGCGCAAACAGACAAAAAACCGTTGGGCTTTAACCTGAAAGGGTTGAAATATTTTTATTTTACTTTTGTTAAAGGTTGTTTTCTTGGTCCTATCATACAGGGAAACCCCGCGCACTTCAGTACCTACAACATTAGTTTGTCGTATGCATTCTTAGGTATTTAGAGTATCACAGAGCGTATTCCGTGCAAATTCAGTTTCTTCATGAAAACTTTAATGTCATCAGTCTATCGGATGTCTTGTGGGTGCATATTGTACGATCTTGGGGCTGCATGTATGAAGCTAGAACCTTCAGTAGACATACATCTTGGCTCTAATAATTTGAAACCATCTGCAGCTATTCTTGTGTCTACATGATTCGTCTGCTGCACGATGTGTAGCATAGGACGTTGTTTTGAACGTCCTGTTCTGATAACTTGAGCTATTGAACTTATCTTAAATTCTATACTATCTTTAAGAGGCAACCATTGTAATTAAAATTATTCAATTATTAGAGGAGTAATCCTTTCCCGGGGTTGGGCAC
The DNA here is from genome assembly GCF_036898095.1 of Palaemon carinicauda. NCBI lineage: Eukaryota > Metazoa > Arthropoda > Malacostraca > Decapoda > Palaemonidae > Palaemon > Palaemon carinicauda. The sequence goes on from NC_090746.1 coordinate 20,378,884, forward strand.
TCTTGCTTCTCTTTATTATGTTTTGTAATTTCTTAAGTTGCACTTTGGGTAGTTTGTAATAGATGGAGTTACAGTACTCAATCCTGGTAAAAACAGTTATTCACGTTTCTGTACATAATATTCTTTGAGATAACTCTTCACAAAATCAATGTTTCTAATGTGATATCCAGCGTTTCTTGCTACATTTATTGGTTTAGAGTTTCAGCGGTATTATAAACATCTGTGGAAAAATAAAATTGTGTTTCATTAGCAAATAGTTTAAACTTTACATACGTTATGTCTATGCAGTACTTTGGTTAGACTTATAGTATAGACACAGAATAAGATTGAGCCTGGTAAACTTCATTGTGGTACCACTCTGACAAACAGAAAACAGTTTTAATCAATGAAGAAGCCTCGGAGTTGGCAGCTGTTATAAGCTAATATATCAAAACATTTCCCATTTATCAATTCTCTAATTTGAATTGCCTTATTACTCACAGATTCAATATCTACGTAGCCGCAATATATGACATCCTTAGTAGCCATGATTCGTATTTTCTATGAGTCTCGTCAAGTATAATTTTAAAGCTTGGCAATTTCTTTAATTTATTATATGATCATATGGCTTTTTCAGCGTAGTGCAGTTTATATGTTTTACAACTAGAAAGTTACATTCTTTGGTGACGTGATTTGCTGATTTTTTTTCACACTATCATCAGTCTTGTACTTGCAACTTTTTTTTTCTTTTTTTCCCCTCCTAAATGTCCATGTCTTTTTTTCCCCTCCTAAATGTCCATGTCTTTGATGGTGGAAGCAGGTGATCGCATGGTACTTATTACGTATGTTATAGGTAACCCATCGCAACATAATTTTGTCTCCATTGCCATGAATGGCCCTCCGAACGTTTCATCGTTTTGATTTTACAATAAACACGTGATTTTACAATTGTCAGTATCAAGTGGGTAGTCTCACCTGCAGCCCTTTTCTTGAATAACAGACTTAAATCTCTTCTACATTTTGAATATGATACAAACGATTCCTTTGAAACAAAGCATTAACTACATCATCTTCATCATTAAATACATTGCATATCATTATTTTAGGTTTCAGTTTTCTCATTTTACTCGTTTCGGGGCCGGCAACCGTGATTAGAATCTTATTTCCTGCTCGTCTCTAATAGTTTCATCAGCAAAATGCATATTTCCATTTTGAAGTTGAACCAGTATTAAGAATTGGTATATCCCCATGTGCTTTTTCAAATTCATTTTTCCTTTCGGTGATTCTAGTTGATGCTATTGTTGATTTGATTACTAGGAGATTATTTTATCCTCAACATTTTCAACAAGTCATTTTCTAATTTCTTAGATAATAAGCTCTAACGACGCCTGGGGTTTCATTGCTTCTGCTTTGCTCTTACTTGGACGATAGCCCTGTCCAATTGTTGGATCATTTAACCAAAATTCCATGTCTATAATCAAATATGGAGACCATTTCTTTGATTGACCGTTAAGGTTCTTGCTTGGGCTCCGTCCCTACTGGATAAGAACCCTGAATGATGTGTAGTTTCCCATTACTGGGGTGTCTTCCATGCTTGGATAATAATCCCTAATGAACATCAGGATTTTTATGCTTTGCTCTGTCCTTGTGTGACAACCTCCATGCCCCTTTGCATTCTAGCGTTTACCCTCTTTCTGTAGTACGGCGATGTCCTGCGTGACCTTTATTCTATTGCTTTGAGTCTGTCCCTAAATATCTCATGAAAGTGATGTTAAGAAGCGGAAAACTACAGAACTTTGAATTATTGAAAATGTGATTAGGATTATATTAATTCGAATTCCTCATTTCAGAGTGTAGGACTGTAGGTATTAATTTCAAGAAATCTGCGTTCGCTATATTTATTTAGATTTTAGTTTTACAGTTACTACAGTGGTTGAGTATATACTTTGATTACCATGGTAAAATGGTAATTACAACTTGAATATGATAAAAATTAGCTAACCCAAATACAGAAAATATAATTTTAGGATGTGATGTCAAATAAACTGAATTTTGTTAATTCGAAATAGGGAAGAAAACGGTTTTGATCACCTTTAAATGTTAGCAAACGTTTTAACCAAATAAGCAACATGCACATATTAAAGTTATTAGCTAAGAATATTTCTCCGTTTAGATAAAAACTCAATCAGTCCGATTAGTAGTATTTGAAGTCATATCAAGTAATCCAAGGAATTCCTTCACTCCGAAGTGTTCTGTTGCTTTCAAGATGGCGAGAAACCGACTTGAGCTGAAATAATCTTTTCTCTTTTTCTTTACTGTCGACGTATCTCTCGATCCTTAATGTCCTGTAAGAGAGTAAAGATTATGAAATGATAAAGCACTATTATCCTCAATTTCGGTATAGTAATGATGACAACAATGATAATGGAATTCTTTAAACTCTAGTATTGATGTATCAACATAATCTCAAGCTTTTTGGAAAGGCCTGCTATAATGCTTAAAGAGTTACTAGTTCATGTTCCATTCAAAGTGGGAAACAATTATTTTCACTCTGCATGCATATTTTTAACTTAATTGTTCATATGTGGGATGATAATGCATTATTAATATTATTATTATTATTATTATTATTATTATTATCAGTAGTAGTAGTAGTAGTAGTAGTAGTAGTAGTAGTTGTAGTAGTAGTAGTAATTTTCTTCTGAAGGACTGGCTAGCTATTATAGCAAAATACGTTTCTAGCAGTCCCCTAAGTAGATTTCTTTGTTGCCTCCAATCCTACAATTACGCATCGTATATTAAAAAAAAAATGCTCAAAGAACTATGGCAACAATTATAACATTTGAAAATCCATAAGTAATTTGACCTTAGATGAAAAACAAGTCTCTCAGTCATTCCAGTGGGAATGGCTTCAACTTTGATTGTTCATCCTTTGCTCCTGACGTATGGAGATGGTCTTTAAAAGCAATTTTACTATATGAATGTATGATATAGTCACGCATCTATTGCTTTAGTGGTTGATATAAAGCTATGGTTATTGACTCAAAAAATTTTCTCTAAACCAACAGATTTTCGTCGAAATAGATAATTAAATAAAACATCGAAGTTAAAAGTTATTATATCTTTGATTATGGACTATGTTTCATTTTTAATCATCGATGGGTCTCTATCTGCATTTTTGCATAAAGCTACAGTAATGTCTAGAAGGAAAGTCCTTGATTACTGTCTGCTATACCTGTCCGTAATTTTTTTCTAGTTAATTTGATCTTTCATTAATATTTGGATACTCAATTAAGATTGAACATCAGCCATTAGCTAGTTCTCTCAGTTTTATTGATAAATATAATTTTCCAGTTTTCTGACTCGATTCTATGATAAATGATCATCATTCTCTTACTCTGGTTTTGATTTTACATAACAGTTATCCCTAAGGCAGTTGTATGCTATATTGGATCCTATGATGATGAGTTAATACTTAAACACTTTGTTTTATTCTTTATAAAAGTTTATAATTCAGTCATTTTATCATTTTGATGTTACAATAAACACGTGATTTTACAATTGTCAGGTTTTAATTTCATCACAATCATTTGACTCATTAGTTTGTCTTTTTCTGGTTTTGACTTCGAAACGTGAGGCTATATGATTTTGGTTTACTGGTAAACTGTTATTCCTCAGAAGTTTCTTTATTCTAATGTAATGGTCAACAGTTGACACTCGATAGTTTTATCATATAGTTTTTTTTTCATTTATATTCCATGAGGTTTCTGTGTGCTAAATTCAGCGTTCAAGACTAATTTGGTGAAAGAAGAGGTAAAGATTCAGAAAGAGAGAAAAGCAAATACTGACAAACCTTTTTATTGACGCTGCCATGTCTTTTGAGGTAGCCTATGTATCCTCTGAGAATAGTTGCAATGACCAACATGACGCCACATAGGATGGCCATGACAGCAACGGTGGAGAGGGAGTACTGCTCCGTGGAGTCCTCGTCCCTGATCGAGTCATGTTTCTCAGTTGTGAGCGAATTCTCTGCAATAGGTGAATCATCATTAGAAAATTGTAACACGAGAACACTATCTTTTATCTTTTAGCGTTTGAATGATCATATCGCTGTAAGGGGTGTAGTGGCCTAATCAGAAATGTCCCTGCATGGCGTGCCGCTGGACGAGTGATTGAGTCCCATTCAAATTCGATAGTTTCTTGTAATGTCTATGTTATATGTACGTAAAATTTGTGTATAATGTATAACAAAACTCGTATAAAGGGCTTATTTTTTCATATATGTTAATGCAAAAATATAACCATTCGTTTTTTATTTATGATAGTGTAATTTATGATTCTGAAGTATCGTTGTATTCTGGGACAAGAGTTCTAGATACTGCTTCAGCGCCAGTCATCTGACGGGCGTGAGTTATACAAGAAGATAGAGATTAAGTTCTATAACATATTGTCATGTTGCGTGATGCTAGTCCTTAGAGTCTAGTCAGTCATGAACTTTTCGGGAGTATTGGTCCCTCGTATATAAAGGACAGGTGACAAGTCACACGTTGTCTGGATGTTTTAAGTTGAAAAGGAAAGAAGCTAAAACTGTGGCTCTTGTAACTACCAAAATCTCGTTCTAGTGTGCTACCACTACCAGTAGAGGTTAACACTATCAATGACCACATTTTTGACAGGAAACCTGTTTGTTCCAGACCTGTTGATAAGGTTTTCCAGCCATATATTGCTAAGGATTTTTGTTACTGTTTGTGATGGTACACTGCACCCTGTTTGTATTATACCTGATACTGGTTGTGCCCAGTCATTCGTTTTGAGGGAAGTTGTCCCTGTGACTGAGCATTCGTTTATTGGGAAGTATACTCCCGTTTGTGGGATTGGTGGTGCCCATTTTAGCGTTCCCTTGCATCGTATGGATCTTCATTGAGACTGGTTATCAGGGCCTGTTGTTGTTGGTGTGGTTCCTGAGTTGCATATTAATGGCATTCGATTTTTGCTTGGTAATGACTGGGTAAATGAGAATGATGACGTCTGACCAAAGATGGTTAAAGAGCCAATTCTTGATCAGGAGTCTGGGGTTCTCAGTCCTGATTTGTCTATTCTGTTTTCTTCGAATGCTGAGTCTCACGAGAAGACTCAGTTCTACCTGAACTTCTAAAAATGACGTGTCGGTTCGTGATAATGTCTCCACTGTTGTTTTTTCTACCGACTTGCCTCATGAAGACTCGTTGGTTTATATTGCTGCTTCCACTAATGACTGTTCTACTGACTTATCTCATGAAGATAGGTTAGGTCATGATACTTGTTCAACTGTTGACTGTTCTACTAACATGTCTGGTAATAATGTATAATGTTTCTGCTGTCAACTGTTCTACCAATCTGTCTCGAGAAAACATTTTTGTTTGTAATGTCATGTCTTTTGACTATTCTACTAACTTGTCTTACGAAGATGCTTTAGTTTGTGATGATTCTCTTTTTGAGAATTCTAATAATTTGTCTTTTGAAGGTACTAATGTTTGTGATGATGATATTAACTTGTCGGACACATTTTTGTTTGATCCTTTTAGTAATGTTTTGTCTTATTCTAGACAGGTGTAAAAAGTAACTGATATTTTGTTATTCGATGAATTCGGTGATCCTGAAGGCCATTCATAGACCAGAAATTTGACCATGCTGTTATTCAGGTTGTTTCCCTGTAAATCAAAATGTTGATGTTATTAGTCTTACTCATATCAGCTTGTGAATGATTATTTTGAACTGAATAGGATTTTGTGTTATGATATAAGACATATTTATTTGCATGATATTTGGCCGGATGTGATTCAGTTTTATTATACTTGTCTTGTGTGTCAAGCTAATGTGAATTCCAATCAGTCTTATCTGAAAACCTCTCTAATGTACATTTCTGCATATGATGCATTATTTTGCCATGTCCTTAAAAATTATGTTAAACCGAGGCCAAAAAAAGGGCATAGGTTAAATATTTCTTCTGAATTTTGTATCTGTTAAGAAGAAACCTTTTAGTTTTCATTGTAATGAGTTTTATTGATATTTTGTGATTGTCAACTCTGTAAATTTTCAAGTTTTACTTGAAGTTTGTAATACAAAATTGTATTTCATTTTCATTAAAATGAAAATATTATATTTGTAATCTTGTAGGAAAAAATTATTCTGTTTGTATTTGTGAAAATTTTTGAACCTTTTGCTAGGCACAGGATTCGTTATATCACTGGCAGATCCAGAAGGGGCCTCAGTGGTGTCTTGACCCTCATTCAATGGCTGAGATTTAATATATATGTGTATACAAATATTGATGAAGCATAAACTATGTCGCGATTTTGGTAATAACGCATATTGGTTCCACAAGAAACAGTGAATGCCGTGATTTATGTAAGAAATGTAGATTCATGCATTTGATTTATATAGGCCTATGTAAACACACACGAGTTTCAATCATGTGCTTGAATATACTGTGGTCACTAGATCTTGCTGTACAATATTTTAGTCATCACATTCAACACGTTTGTATATCCAACTGAAGTTTTCGTTTTTATTTTGGCCTGTAACAGGCAGCATATTAAATACATGCATGTATATATGAGGGAAATATTGGTTGGAAGTGATGAATTTCACAGGAAAATGCCAACTCTGCTAGTTGTTTTTGTGATTCCCCAAATCCCCTGGTTGCTCCGGAGACACAGTTGAAAATTGTCCATAGCAACTGTTGTTATGAACACTTGTTTGTGGAGAGGCATGATACGTGTGTCAGTGTTTGCTTTGCAAAAGCAGCAGGTTTTTTGACAAGTAGAGGATGATCAATTGTTTTAGTATTACCCTGGAACGGTACGGTGGGTCGTCCGCGACCCCGAGCGTCAAAACAAAAGATGTTTTTCTCACGTGACTCACCCCCCGTGACTGAATTTGTGGGTGATCGACCTGCAGTCGGTGTCTCGCCTACACGCTCTAATAGTGTCCAGATGTGCATCACTGTAGCTGTACTCCTTCCCAGATTTCTGAGACGCGCCGGGGTCGAGCGCGACCGAGTTTACCCTTCTAAGGTAAGTTGCATAATTATCAAAGTTATTACGTATTATGAAATTGTCGTAGAATGGTGCAACTTGTATAGGTTATCAGTTGTGGAAAGTCTTGGTGGATTGTTTGGCTACCATGTGCATGATTTTTTTTTTAGTTGAAATGTCGTTCATCACCATGAGGACCATTTTACCGCGAGTGCCCCTTTTTCAGTTTTTCATTTTTTGGCCAAGTCATTTTTCCGTAAGAAATTGCCAAGTAGTGTCGCAAAACTTTTGCTTTTTTAGTGTTGGAAAGTGTGTCTAGATGATCTGGCTACCCATGCGTGACTTTGTTTTTGTCAGATACGCCGTAGATATTGGTATGTGGGGTATTTTCCTGCGGTTGCCAATTTCTGTTTTTTTTCAATATTTGTAAAAATTTAATACGTAGTAAGGAATTACCATATATTATTGATTTTTTTTCATGTTTATTTGTTAGAAAGTGTGCCTTGATGGTTGGGCTAACACGTGCATGTCTTTTTTTTTTTTTTATCTGAGATGCCGTATATTAGAATGTTGGCCATTTTTCCGCGAGTGCCCCTTTTTATTTGTTTTGCATTTTTTTGCTTAGTCATGTTACCGTAAGGAATTGGCAAGTAGTGTCGCAAAACTTATATTTTTATAGTGTTGGAAAGTGTTTCTAGATGATCTGGCTACCCATGCCTATTTTTTTTTTTAGCCAGATATGGCGTATATATAGGTATGTGTTCGATTTTCCTGTGATTGCCATTTTTTCGTTTTTTCCCATTTCTTTCAAAATTACTACGTACTAAGGAACTATCACAGAGTAATGATTCATTTAGACGTTTATTTGTCGGAAAATGTGCCTTGATGGTTTGCCTAGCACGTGGCTGAAATTTTTTTTTCTGAAATGCCCACCATTAGCACATTGCCATTTTTCATCGAGTGCCCCTTTTTATTTGTTTTGCATTTTTTTTGCTCAGTCATGTTACCGTAAGGAATTGGCAAGTAGTGTCGCAAAATTTATATTTTTATAATGTTGGAAAGTGTTTCTAGATGATTTGGCTACCCATGCCTATCTTTATTTTTAGCCAGATATGGCGTATATATAGGTATGTGTTCGATTTTCTTGCGATTGCCACTTTTTCGTTTTTTCCCATTTCTTTCAAAATTACTACGTACTAAGGAACTATCACAGAGTAATGATTCATTTAGATGTTTATTTGTCGGAAAATGTGCCTTGATGGTTTGCCTAGCACGTGGCTGAAATTTTTTTTTTCTGAAATGCACACCATTAGCACGTTGCCATTTTTCATCGAGTGCCCCTTTTTATTTGTTTTGAATTTTTTTGCTTAGTCATGTTACCGTAAGGAATTGGCAAGTAGTGTCGCAAAACTTATATTTTTATAGTGTTGGAAAGTGTTTCTAGATGATCTGGCTACCCATGCCTATCTTTATTTTTAGCCAGATTTGGCGTATATATAGGTATGTGTTCGATTTTCCTGCGATTGCCACTTTTTCGTTTTTTCCCATTTCTTTCAAAATTACTACGTACTAAGGAACTATCACAGAGTAATGATTCATTTAGATGTTTATTTGTCGGAAAATTTTGTTTACTTCTTTTTTGATTGAATATCATCAAATTTTTTTGGCTAAAATATATTGTTTTACAATTTTTTTTTTTCGATTTTATTTCCCTTAAAAAAATTTTTTTGGGGTCAGAATTCTAATTTTATAGTCGTAAAATAAGCGACAATTATCCAGCAACCCACCATACAATTTTTATGCATATCCAAGAATAATTAGATTAGTAAATAACACCTTGAAATTGACATACCCTTCCTACATTTCAGGTGGCAGATTAGGGAGTCTGAGTCAGTGTGGTTGGCGGCCATTTTGTGGACATATCCGAAGCGTAAGTTGCCCTATCTATATATATTCTTGTTCCCTATAAAATTTGTGATATTCTGGTATATTTTTACCTGCATAAATATCATATTATATATTAAATATATGTATTTTTTTACGAAATTTCTAAGTACTCAAAAAATGACCTTTAGATATGGCCCCTGATATAAATGTAATTTACAAAATAATGAAGATTTTTTTTACATATTTCTATTTTAGGATAACATATGTTTATTCCCTAAAAAAATTAGCCAATTCCTATTTAATTTGGGTACCCCAAAAAATTCATGAAATTTGGACACATTTTTTTGGCCAAAAAAGGTTACCCTTTTTTTCTCATTTCAGATCTTCACCTCCATAGGTCCGACTTCATCCAAAATACATCAAGATGTGTCCTAAACATTCAAGAATCAATTCCTAAAAGGATTTGTGTATATATGTATAAATGTTTTTTTTATGAATTTTTATGTAAGGTCTTTTTTTCTACTTAATTTTTTAAAATATTTATAATAAATAGTTTTTCTGCAGATGAGTAGTATTTATCTTTACAGTAGTTTTAAGCATTCATTGAATTTTTTTTTTGGCAAAAAAAAAAAGGTTACTGCAAAAACAGATTTTTCAAGAATTTTTGCGTCGGGGTCGCGCGCGACCGAGTATACCCTTAAAGGGGTGTCCGAGGAGCGTACCCATCCAGGGTCCATCATGAAACAATTAATGACAGACTGCTTCAACAAAGGGTATACTAAACTAAATTTGGCCTAGATCTATACAATTATAAACTATTTAATGCCAAATATTTATTCTACGAACCACTGTCGCAGGCCTACCTCATGACCTAATCATTTATTATATACGGGATCCAGATCGGCGATTTAGACCAATCATAATCTGATTATATCATAGATAGGAAACATATGTTGAGTTATCAATATGGGGCGCTGAGCCTTTAAAATGTCTCATCAAAATCATGATACATTACTAGATATTGGTGTAGATTTCTAGCTAAGGTTACTTTGTGGCCACTGATATTTAATACTTTCATTTTACGTTTGTGTAAGTATGCCAACAGTGCCAAAAGGTATTGGCTGGTATCCAGAAATGATAACATTGCCATTCCTTTCGCAGCAATATTTTCATGGAGCAATGATTGATATGTCAGATGCCAATCGCCTGTTGAGTATTAGAACTGACCTGTACAACGATGTATCATGCAAGCTGCAATCACAACGATTTCTACTTATTGTGGATTTACCCACTGTGGTGACTGTGAAGGATAAACAGGTATTCGAGGAGCAACAAGAAACTATAGAAGGGGTCATGGGTTCCATTACAACTGATTCTTTATCATACAGCATACCAGATGGTTTGGCATTGGCAGACAATCGGTCACCATGCTGTTTTGTAACTCTTGGAAATTCACCTGGGTAAGCATGTGCCTGGTACTGCAGGAGAACAAGCAAAGAGTTTTTGTTTTTTGATTTGCATGTACGGAATGCCATTAGGCTTCCAAGTGTCAGTGGTAAGGCTGTCATGATATGTTTTGGGTCAATCTGTGAAATGATTTGATAAGTGTCAAGAATCTGGCCAAAGACCTATTTTCGGACATCACAACAACGCCCTTTGAAATAACACTAGTCACACTGAAAAGGTACAAATAACCTATAGTCTTTAGTATTTATATTTACCAGTTACTATTGTCATATAACATTGAATAATGCATGCTCTCTGTGAAACTAATGGTGTTATAACTATTTTTTACCTGAAAATAGTTATGATAATAGCAACAACAAATAGTATAATGATAAAAAAAAAATATTTCGGTCATTCTCCAGCCAGTGCTGATGATCAGGAGCAGACTGTCAGTCATTCTCCAACTGACACTGATGATCAGGAGCAGACTGACAGTCATTTTCCAGTTGGTGCTGATGATCAGAAGCAGACTGCCAGTCATTCTCTAGCTGGTGCTGATGATTAGGAGCAGACTATCAGTCGTTCTCCAGTGGGTACTGATGATCAGAAGCAGGCTATCAGTAATTCTACAGCTGATGCTGATGATCAGGAGCAGACTGCCAGTCATTCTCTAGCTGGTGCTGATGATGAAGACAAGACTGCTATTCGTTCTGCAGCTGGGGCTGATACTTTTTCTGAACAAGGTAGGGCTATATTTCAAAATGGATGTCATGCTACAGCTGTTTTTCTTATTACTTTGAAAGTCAAATATGATTTAATTTCAATTTTGGATAGTCAGGCTCTCATATGTTTTCGTTTATATTCAGGTCACACGGTTGATTTGGGGTTGCTCGTGTCGTTGTATTCCTCCGAAAAATGTTGCAGATGAAGAAAAGTTCAATTATCTCAAACATCGTTTTCAACCAATTGAACAATTTGCCATGTATATATAAGGTGTAACTCACAGTCATGCTAAAAAGCCAAAAAGACTCGCATTTCAACATTCCTGGATGAAACAATACCCATGGCCTATGTACAGTCCATCCCTGAAAGGAGGTCTATGCAAATTTTTCACTTAATTCGTGTTGAAACCAACCCACGGAAGTAAATTTGGTGGGGATCGTAATGTCTTTGTGAAGTCTCCTTTTCAAAACTAGAAAAGGCAATTGGAAAAGATGTATTGCTCTCTAACCACGATAAGTCATGATTTCACATCGAAGCTGCTGAGCGAGGTTCACTGTTCTCCGTAATTACTCAACTCCATTCCATTGCATCGACTCTGCATTACAGAAGGTGATAAAACAAAATCTGGAGACAAATTTGCATGTTCAAGGAAATTATTGATTGTATCTTGCTACTTGGACGACAAAGCATATTGCTACATGGCCATCACAATGATAAGGTGGATTTTTCGTCTACCCAAGAACAGAAGCAAGGCAATTTCATAGCTATGTTAGAGCAAGATGCTAAGAGTGATGAACATTTGCTCATTGCTTCTAAAAATGCCAAATACGCATAACAAATGATGCAAGAGGAAATCATCCAAGTAACTGGGAATATGTTGCAAGCTAAACTAACCAAATCATTACATGGCAATGTTCAATTTTATTCCTTAATTGTAGATGGTCACAGATAATTATACAAATCAAGAAGGACTTACTGTGTGTTTGTGGTATTAAACATGAGCTCAAACTCTGACATTTCGAAAATTTTCCAGATTTACTTGGATCATGAGAATTTGTGTTGGACAACAGGTCGAGCCATAGCTGATGGCTTGATAGAGTCTTTCACATCTGTCTGACATACTGGAATAAGCATACAATGGTGCCTCTTCAATGTAATCTGAACGCACAGGAGTTTCGGGGATTATAAAGGAAGTTTCTCCAAGGGTACCCTACATCCATTGTCATGCCCATGTGCTGAATCTTGCCATTGACAGAAGCAGTAAACTACCATAAAAACGAAACATGATTGACCTGATTTATTCTGTGTATTAGTTTTTTGGTAACTCACCAAAACATCAAAGATTCTTTGAAAATATGCTACATGTTTACTGCCCTGAAGCAAAGCATGGCAAACTGAAGGGCCATGTATGTCTTGAAACATTGTTATTTGCTTAGAGGCTATTTTGAATCTGTCGTCTCACCCCGAATTGAGCCAGGAATTCTGGAACTGGGACAGTGAAACCTAGAATCCATGGGAAACAAAACTAGCATGCAGTTTTGAACATGTGGTAGCATTTGTGAATTTGAAAAACAGCTTGGATTACATTAATTCTCTGGCATTAAAGCTACAAAAGCATGATCTGGGCATTTACAAAGCATATCACATGGTTGACAGAGTCACACAAGATTTCCAAGTACTCGGCGATAACATTGATGTTGAGTTTCAGCAGTGGCACACCAACAACGTGAAAGACATCTCTCAGTAAGTTGGATCAACTGAAACCATGCCACGCACAATTCAAGTGCAGTGGCATCAGAGTAACACTGAGGCAGCCAAAGCACTTGAATACTACAAGGGCACAATTGCTATCCCGCGGGTTGATGACCTTCTCCAACAGATGAAAGATAGGTTTTCAGCAGAATGTTGGCCAGTTTCTAGCATACTGCAGCTGGTCCCAATACTTGCAACAAACGTTCCATTTTATCTGGAGACATCACCACACTGTTACTGCACTGGAAAGATTATCTGCCAAGCTTGCTGTCATTTTGCAATGAGCTGAGATGATGGCAAATGATGTAGTGTTCCTTCAAAGGAACACTTCCAGACACACTCATGGACGCGTTGTCATATGCAGATGCAGATGATTGGCCCAACATATGTACACTCTTGATCCTTGGGTGTATGTTACCAGTCATGTCAGCCGAAGCTGGAAGGACATATTCAGTTATGAGATTATTGAAGACACATCTCAGGAATAAGATGACTGACCGCCGACTCTTAGCTCTCACTCTTATGAAAATCCACTAAAATGTCGAACTAGAGTTGACAGATATTGCTGATGAGTTCATCAAAGCGCACCCTAGGAAACTCTTCAACAGCACGCTGCTGTCAGATTAACAATTTGAATTGATGAATTAACATAAAAGAAAAGCCATACAAATGTTAAATTTGTAACAAAGGTTTCAGTAATTTACCTGGATAATACACCTAATTATTGTCTCCTAATTATAATGAGAAATGCTGTTTCCCAACAAAGTAAAATTTTTATGACAAAGTTTGAACATAGTTAACTATAATATTCTTGTCGAATTTCATGAACAATTCAGCTGTGCAAATAATATAAAATTGTTTTATTCTGGTGATGTCAGATATGATCATTAATAATATCCATAAGTTTAAGATTCGTCAGGTCAAAGAATCCAAGAAAATATGAGAAAAAGTAAGTGTTTAGTTGTTAGAAAAAACGTTATTTAACTTTTGTTGTAAGCTCCCCTTTTGGTAATTACTTTATCTCAATATGTTTTATTTTACACCATAAACAAAAAAAAGTGTCTGTTGTCAAATATGCAGTGAACTGCACTTTGTACAAGTCTTACTATCAAGCTTCTCAAAGTTGGGCAAACACCAAACCAAAATTGATTTTGCGTAATAGTATTTTCATTTTTTAGAGTTTGTGTCTAGAAATAGGACCTATAGTTTTTATTTAAATGACATACAAATCCAGCGAGGTTGTGCTCTTCAGGGGTGTCTCAGAAATGATCTGAGACTATAAAATCCCAAATTTAGGATTGGCTTCGCTCGCTACTCGCGCTCACATTAATTCTACTTTTATAAGTCTTCAATAAATCCTGGATCCGCCCCTGTTATATGCAAGTTAATTTATGTTTATTGTACAGTATTACAAGGCTTGTGAAAAGGGCTTATTTTTCATATATATTAATGTAAAAATAAAGAATTAATTTTTTACATATTAGAATGTAATCTATTGTTGGGTTATGGGATGAGAGTTCTAGATAGTGCTTTGGTGCCAGCTATCTGACAAGCGTAGCTATCTGACAAGCGTGAGTTATACAAGAAGATTCAAGAGTAAGTTCTATGGCGTGGAGTCATGTTGCATGATACTAGTCCTGGGAGTTTCTAGTCTGTCAAGAACATTCGGGAGTATTGGTCCCTCATATATAAAGGACTGGTGAGGAGTGAGATAGAGCAAACCTGACCAAACACCACTCGTGAGTGGAGACATTTCAGTTACGTCCACTGTGGCCTGGAATTTGTTATTGAACTTGCAACGATTTATCTTGAATAAGATATAGAAGTTCAAATATTCATCCGTTCAACAACAGAGCTGTGTTCCTGCATATCAACTTTTTATATCTGACACTAAGCAACGTTGTCTGTCCCTCACTGCAGAAAAGTTTGTGAAGTCATCTCAAGACCTGCTTCTTTGTAAGAACTTTGTATGTTATTAATTAGATTTTGGTGTGCCGTGAGTATTTGTTGTATCTTGTATAGTAGTGTAAATACTTATGTTAAATCTTAGATGTACATTAGTTACATTTTATGAATGCTGGCTATCGTTTTCTTTTGCTGTTAATGTTTTGGTACTGTTTGGTAAACTTTCTGAGTAGATTTGCATAATCTAAGTTGTCTACAATAGTTGAACGTAACAGTCTACAACCTCGCCATCGTTGTGAGCAAAGAATGGGATCTTCGGGGTAGCCCATGGGTCTACCTGCTGAGTATTCAGCAGCCGTTGCCGAGCCCTCCCTTGTCCTAGCTTGGGTGGTGGTGGGGGGGGGGTGCCTTGGGCATGGATATTTGGTTAGTTTCTAGGGCGTTGTCACTGTCCCTTGCCTCTGCCATTCATGGGCGACCTCTAAATCTTTAAAACAAACTATAACGAGGGGTTCTTATATTAACATCAATTATCATACATTGATTGACTTCCAGAAGAAAGACACTGAGATCAAACTAATTTTCACTAGTACTGAGCAGAGACATAGCTTCAATACTAGGGTCTTCCTCTGTCTTGAGTTAGAGTATACTCAAGCACACGTTTCTGTCAGATTCTTTTTCTTTTTGTCCTTTCAAACTGAAGGGTTAATAGAAGGACCAAGAATACCTGATAGTTTACCAAGAAATTGCTAAATCCTATCTTTTACTTTCTTTTGTTATTTTATTTTTTATTTATAAAACCACCAATAGTGTCCTTGATATATATATAACATAGTGTTTATTGTTTTTTATCATTTTATCAATATTGATTTATAGTTCATTTTTACTCATTTTGTTTCCTATGCTGGGATGCCTTCCCATTTGGGATTTAAGGACTTGTAATAGTGTACTTTTTCAACTAGGATTGTAGTTCGGCTTGTAATAAAGATAAAAATTATGATAGTAATTGATAATAATATTAACGGACATGAATGACAGTATCACTGAAAGCCATCACAATAACAACATTAATTGGAATAATGATCATATTTACCGTATTGAAGAGGTAAAGCAAACATTTGCCACTGTACTTGATCTTTGCTTGATACTATGATCTTTCTCCCTTGCAGATTTGGGCTCGGGTTTGGAATATCTAGATGTCCCGATGCAACTTTGGGATAAACAACCTGGAAAGACGGAAGACTATTAACAAAGAGGAAACTTACGAAAGTGTGAGTCATAATAAACATAAAAGAACATTGGTGAAAATTCAATAGGAAGCAGAAGATTCGAAGTTAGAAAGACATCGTTCAATGCGTCCGTCCTTGTTTGGAATATTGCTCTCCTGGCAAGACTGAAATAAAGGTAAGTCTTCCTCTATTCTTTGGCTCCTTTTTTCGATATATTTTTTCTGTAACTTCTGTTTTGACCAATGAACATTGCAGTATTTTTTTTTTCTTTTTTTTTTTTTTAATACGGGAAATCCTTGGCAGGCTATCAAATCCCATACTTACTTTAGAGAATAGAATTAAGAGTCATCGTTGGCTGTTCATATTCATCTATCACATTTTTTTAATGCTTAACTCTACTGTAATTCCATAACTTATATAATCATAGTCTTTAAGAGGCAGGTATATTGCTTCGTTAAGATGAAGATGAGGCCCAAATTATGATTGGCTTTTTTTCTAATTACGCCAACGAAAGGCTACTTATGTATATAAGTTACATATCCCTTTACTTTCGAATAATATGTCATGTAAAAACTGGAATTTCTAGATGTAGCCGACTGCAAATAAGCCTTGCTTGGTATTATTTTTTACATTAATGAAGAGCATTATCTGTTAAAGCAACCATTTCACTGATATATTTTGATAAAGAAGAATTTTCTCAAGCAAATTCAAAACACTTCACCTCTGTTATGCGAGATAGAAATTCCCTGCATGTTTTGAAAATTGACGTACACAACCAGTGGTGACTCACGTATCTAGAAATTCTGATGAAGGTCCAGCCTTCCCAAGGCAAGGCTGTGAAATTCTGACCGACGGAATTAGAGACATCAAAGTAGTAAAGGTGAAATTGAGAGACCCCGTGTTCTTTTTGCCTCAGACCAATGAAGACGATCTCCTTCTCAGGAAGGTGGAACGTTGATTCGTTCCACTCAGAGGTTGTCCTTAGGGAGTCATCTGAAAAAGGGATATAGTGTAAGATGGAACTCAGAATGCCAAAACTTTTGCTTATATGTGCGTTTTTAAACATAGTATATTCACATGAAATTGCCCTGCTGTAGAAGTGTAAGCATACTACCACCGTACGTTCTTCGTGTCGTAAAAAGCGACTGTGAGGAGAGCTTCTGCCTTGCAGTCTTGCTTTTCAGCAAAAGGTTAAGTTCACTGCCAATGACTGTTCAAACTGCTGCCTTTCAGTTGGACAAATTAAGTCAAAGGTTAGGCCCTCCGCCAATAACTGCAGTTGCGATGGTAAAACCCCTCTGCCAAATTATAAACCATGCCAGATGCAAGGCAACCGACCACTTAATGTAGCAATAACGGTGGGAAGAAGAGTTTATGCTTTTGAAATGATAAATTTGTGTATATTTCTTTACCAGGTAACGTGCACTGCATACACACAAACCAAAAATAAAAAAACACAATTCTTTTGCAACCCTGTGCTATATCCCGTTGTATCCCTTACTCTAAATAAGAATGTTTTTATCTATTTATAAAAGATATTACTATAGAATAGAGTAGTGTGACGGTACGATTTTTCTAAACGCATACCTATGCAGAAATGTTTTTTAAGTCTAATTAATATTTAAATTAACAATGTTATATTTCATTTTTGACATTGTGACTTTAATGCATTAAAAAGAGAATTCACTCACTTCGCGGCAAGGTAAACATCTGCCACTCTATCGTCTCTCGGCTGGAAATTTGTAAACTCCTTCCACGAAGAATTCGATGCTGTTTAGGGATTGTGGTATGAAGAGTGGGACCGATAATCTCCTGATTAAAAGAAAGAGGAAAGAGGATTAAGAGCTTTTGTAAATGATAGGCTGCGAATGGACGGTAAAAACTAAAAGACTAATTTCACAGCAGAATCAACACTGCCTTGGAGTAGAGTTCACTTGCCTGAGGGTATAGTCGGGTACACTATTCTATCTTATTTTAATTCCTCTACTTTTATATTATTTATTGTTTATATATGGAAGATCTATTTCATTTTAATTGTTCATTACTTCTCATATAGTTTATTTCCTTATTTCCTTTCCTCACCGGGAAAAAAAAACAGTATAATGACCGTTTCATGGAAATGATTTTTATTTTTTTTTTATAAACTTTCTTATGCTAGAGCGAATCTTTGCTGGAAAGGTCTTTCGTTTGAAATTGTCATCTAAGAAAAGGCTAGTACAAATCTAGTTAAAAGTTTAAGAAGCCTTTGCTGAAAAAGTTAGAAAAACTGGGTGAAAATAAACCACTATATAGAATTATATATATATATATATATATATATATATATAATGTATATATATATATATATATATATATATATATATGTGTGTGTGTGTGTATACATATATATACGTATATATAAGATTTATATATATATACACACATATATATATATATATATATATATATATATATATATATATATGTATATATATATATATATACACACACATATATATATACACATATATATCATATATATACATATATATATATATATATATATATATATATGTATATATATATACACATATATATATATACATATATATATCATATATATACATATACAGTATATACATATATATATATACATATATATATATATATATATATATATGCATATATATATATATATATATATATATGCATATATATATATATATATATATATATATATATATATATATGCATATATATATAATTTATATATACATACATATATAAATATGCATATATATACGTATATTATTATTATTATTATTATTATTATTATTATTATTATTATTACTAGCCAAGCTACAACTCTAGTTGGAAAAGCAAGATGCTATATCAAGGGCCTCCAATAGGGAAAAATAGCCCAGTGGGGAAAGGAAATAAGAAAATAAATAAATGATAAGAACAAGTTAACAATAAATCATTCTAAAAACAGTAACAACGTCAAAACAGATATGCCCTGTATAAACTATTAACGTCAAAAACAGATATTATTATTATTATTATTACTTACTAAGCTACAACCCTAGTTGGAAAAGCAGTATGCTATAAGCCCAGGGGCTCCAACAGGGAAAATAGCTCAGTGCGGAAAGGAAAAAAGGAAAACAAAATATTCTAAGAAGAGTAACAACAATAAATATCTCCTATAAAACTATAAAAACTTTAACAAAACAAGAGGAAGAGAAATAAGATAGGAGAGTGTGCTCGAGTGTACCCTCAAGCAAGAGAACTCTAACCCAAGACAGTGAAAGGCCATGGTACAGAGGCTATGGCACTACCCAA
The DNA here is from genome assembly GCF_036898095.1 of Palaemon carinicauda. NCBI lineage: Eukaryota > Metazoa > Arthropoda > Malacostraca > Decapoda > Palaemonidae > Palaemon > Palaemon carinicauda. The sequence continues at coordinate 20,398,139 of NC_090746.1, forward strand.
GACTAGAGAACAGTGGTTTGATTTTGGAGTGTCCTTCTCCTAGAAGAGCTGCTTACCATAGCTAAAGAGTCTCTTCTACCCTTACCAAGAGGAAAGTGGCACTGAACAATTACAGTGCAGTAACCCCTTGGGTGATGAAGAATTGTTTGGTAATCTGTGTTGTCAGGTGTATGAGGATAGAGGAGAATATGTAAAGAATATGCCAGACTATTCAGTGTGTATGTAGGCAAAGGGAAAATGAACCGTAACCAGAGAGGAGGATCCAATGTAGTACTGTCTGGCCAGTCAAAAGACCCCATAACTCTCTAGCGGTAGTATCTCAACGTCATATATAAACTATAAAAAGACTCATGTCGGCCTGGTCAGCATAAAAACATTTGCTCCAACTTTGAACTTTTAAAGTTCTACTGATTCAACTACCTTATTAGGAAGATCATCCCACAACTTGGTAACAGCTGGAATAAAACTTCTAGAATAATGTGTAGTATTGAGCCTCATGATGGAGATGGCCTGGCTATTAGAATTAACTGCCTGCCTAGTATTACAAACAGGATAGAATTGTCCAGGGAGATCTGAATGTAAAGGTTGGTCAGAGTTATGAAAAATCTTATGCAACATGCATAATGAACTAATTGAATGACGGTGCCAAAGATTAATATCTACTGTAGATCAGGAATAAGAAATTTAATAGACCGTAAGTTTCTGTCCAACAAATTAAGGTGAAAACCAACAGCTGGACACCAGACAGGAGAACAATACTCTAAACAAGGTAGAATGAAAAAATGAAAACACTTCTTCAGAATAAATTGATCACCGAAAATCTTAAGACTTTCTCAATAAGGCATTTTTTTGTGCAATTGAAGAAGACACAGACCTAATGTGTTTCTCAAAAGTAAATTTGCTGTCGAGAATCACACCTAAAATTTTAAGAGTCATACAAATTTAAAGAAACATTATCAATACTCAGATCCGGATGTTGGGGAGCCACCGTCCTTGACCTACTTACAATCATACTTTGAGTTTTGTTAGGATTCAACTTCTTACCCCACAATTTGCACCATGCACTAATTTTAGTTAAACCTCTATTAAGGGATTCACCAACCCCAGATCTACATTCAGGGGATGGAATTTATGCAAAGAGAGTAGCATCATCTGCATATGCAACAAGCTTGTTTTCTAGGCCAAACCACATGTCATATGTATATAGTATGAAAAGTAATGGGCCAAGAACACTACCCTGTGGAACACCGGATATCACATTCCTATATTCACTATGGTGCCCATCAACAACAACTCTTTGAAATCTATTACTAAAAAAAATCAATAATAATGCTAAGAAATCACCCACCCACTCCCAACTGTTTCAGTTTGAAAACAAGGGCCTCATGATTAACACGGTCAAATGCAGCACTAATATCAAGGCCAATCATACAAACTTCTTGACCACAATCAAGTGATTTCTGTACAGCATTGGAGATTGTAAGAAGGGCATCACATGCTCCAAGGCCTTTACGAAAACCAAATTGCAAACTAGGGAATAGATGATTACCTTCAGCAAACCTATTAAGACGATTTGCCCGAAGATGCTCAAAAACTTTTAGATGATATGGGAGTTATGGAAATTGGCCAGTAATCAGTGGAATTTGAGCTCCCATAAACACATTTACAAAGAGAAGTAACATTACCAATTCTTTAACAAGTGCTAAAAGCTCCTCTTCTTGCTGACTTGCACAAAATAACAGATAACTTTGGAGCTAAGAAATCTGCTGTCTTTATAAAAAACAATGGAAAAATTATCATTTAGGGCTACACCTCCATAAGCATGAAGGTCCATCAACAGAGCTTTAATTTCACGAGATCGAAAAGCTAAACTAGTTAATTTATCCTCAGGAAAACAGGAATGAGGAAGTTCAAGTTTTTCATTACTCTGTTTACTGTTAAAAACATCAGCCAAAAGGGTTGCCTTTTCCTTTGGACAGTGAGTGACTGAGCCATCTGGTTTAAGTAAAGGAGGAACTGTTACATCTACACCAAAGAGTGCAGATTTAAGGGTAGACCACCATTCATGTTCCTGAATTGTACCGGAAAGGGTTTCTTTTATGGTTAAATTGTACTCCTTTTCAGTTGAGGCATAAACTCTGAGAAAAAGCTCGAAGCTGATTATAGTTATTCCAGGTCACTTCTGATCTGTTACCCTTCCAAAGATGATAGGCCTCCTGATTCTCCAAATAAGCACATCTACAATCATCATTGAACCACGGTTTGTCCTTGAACCACGGTTTGTCCTTCACTCGGTACCTTAGCACACGAGAAGGGATACGCCTATCAATTATGTTGACTATATTCTCATTCAAAGGGACAACAAGATCTACACTACTATATAATTGTGACCAATTCAAGCACAAAAGATCATGCAAAATCCCATTCCAGTCTGCTTGGGATTTCTTATAGATTTTACAAGAGTATGATATATCAGGGACAGGCTGCTCAGTCTTTACTACCAATGAAATCAAGGCATGATCAGATGTCCCGACTGGAGAACCAACCTTACTAGTTATAACGCCAGGGGAGTCAGTGTATACGAGGTCCAAGCAATTACCAGACCTGTGGGTAGCTTCATTTATTATTTGCTCCCAGCCTGATTCAGAGGCAAAGTTTAAAGCTCTTGAGCCATGGCGATCAGTAGGAGAGATCGAACTTAACCACTCCCTATGGTGAGCATTAAAATCACCAACAAAGACAAAAGAAGCCCTTCTATCATCTTCTTGTATCTTAACCATAATGGTAAGAAGACAATCGAAGATAGAATTATCCATGTCTGGATTCCGGTAGATCAAACACAAATAAAAGTTGTTATGCCTGCCACAAACTTTTATTACCTGAATCTCATGACATTCACATTGATCGCAGGACTTAAGAGAAGCAGGGTACACAGTCCTAATATACACAGCCATTCCCCTAGCCCTAGGGATGGCATCACGTTTCAACATTATTGGCTTCTTAAAACCAGCTTTAAGGAGCTCAGATGATTGCCTCATTTTAGAAACCAGAGTTTCTGACCACAAAAGAATATCATACTGTTTGGACGCAACTGTAAGGTCTTGAATATTTGCATGAAGACCACGAATATTGCAATACAGAAGACGACATTGACGAAATCTAGGTCGTACTGGTTCCGGATTTCGTTCAATGTCTCCAGACAGCATAAGAATGAATAGAAATAAAAAAGAGACATCATACTTAAAAACTAGATTAACAAGAATTATAACAAAAAACAATATGTACAGAGTTATAAATAAAGTGATTGATGAAACCCATAGACTGTAGTAAAAAATGGGAAAAATTGGTCAACATGGAGGAGCCAATACACCCTTAAACTGAAGGGAGGACAGTAAGGATGGTTTTGAGAAGAAAAAGAATCAGAAAAGGAAAAGACAACCTCTTGATAAACCACTAGGCATCCATGGCCCTTCTATTAAGCCTGCCCAACACACCATTTCAAAAAAACAAGAGGAAGAAAAAAAAATAATAAGATAGAATATTGTGCCCGAGTGTACTCTCAAGCAAGAGAACTCTAACCCAAGACAGTGGAAGATCATGGTACAGAGGCTATGGCACTACCCAAGACTAGAGAACAATGGTTTAATTTTGGAGTGACCTCCTAGAAGAGCTGCTTACCATAGCTAAAGAGTCTCTTTTACCCTTACCAAGAGGAAAGTACACTGAACAATTGCAGTACAGTAATTAACCTCTTGGGTGAAGAAGTGTTTAGTATCTCATTGTTGTCAGGTGTATAAGGAAAGATGAGAATATGTGAAGAATAGGTCAGACTATTCTGTTTACATCCATATATAAATGTATATATATATATATATATATATAAATGTATATATATATATATATATATATATATATATTATATATATATATATATATATAAATATATATATATATATATATATGTAAATATATAAATATATAAATATATATATATGTATAAATATATGTAAATATATATATATATATATATATATATATAATATATATATATATATATATATATATATATATATATATATAAATATATATATATATATATATATATACATATGTAGATATATATGTATATATATATATATACATATATATATGTATATTTTATATATATATATATATATATATATATATATATATATATATATATATATATATATATATATGTTTGTATATGGATGATCATCAACACAATATCGTGTTCAGATAGAAATAAATTCTTACCTCATACTGCGATCGAACCATAGTCTCTTCTTATATATATATATATATATATATATCGGGGTAAATATATGATACTTAATTTCTAGCCAAATGCATGAACCGTATATTTTTCCTACTCGCTTTCTTGTGTTTTATGCATTTCTGACCATGATTATTTGGGGCAAACCAAGCGTTCATGAGTTTTTGGACCCCCTTATGAAAAGGCAATTATGAGTAACTATAGTGAGAAACCGGGTTTTTCGGGGAATGTGGGGAAATGCCAAAAACGAGTGATTTGCAACAATATTAATGGTCAGAAATAAAGAATAAACTCAAGATAACCAGTTGGAAAAATATGGTTCATATACCGTAAGTGGATGATAATTAAAATATCTCCATGATTCCCTTCACGTCCTTCTAATGGTTTTTTGCTCCACCGTGGTTCGCTTTTATCGCAAATAAACGTAATCTTACTCTAGACCTTGGTCTTACTGCTCCTATGATGTGGCAAGTGGTACGCACACACCAGCCTCGTGGATCACTATTTCGGGGGCATCTTTTGCTTTCACATGAGCAACATTAGGTATGCACCTATAAACTGAATGGAGAGCGGTTTAAGCATGATTGTTGTCATAGATGAAATCACATTAAATTTCGAAATAGATTGTACTTCCCTTAAGTTCCCTCCCTCTTAGGGCGTCTTTATGTGATGGTGGTGAAACTCAAAAGGAAGGGGAGCGTGAAAAGAAGGGCTGTTGTAGAACAACATATGGGAACTTGTGCATAAATATTTGGAAGATCGTAATTGGTTAAGATATCCAGGTAATAATTACGTCATTCAAATAAACAGACTAGCTCGCAAAATCGAGTGCAAGCAACGTATCTGCAATAACTCATCTTCAGTCTCCCAAATGTAAACAATGGAGTGAGAGATAGACTTCACATTTTAATCGACCGATACGTAAGTTATATGGAGAAAAATACCACACTAGCCAGCACTCATCCATTTCTTATAGCGAATTTCAGTTCCACTAGTAATTCAAATATCATAAGATAACCCTTTCCCTCACGCCCAGCTCTCATTGTCTCTGGGTAGGAAAGGGGAGAGAAGTCATACCCAGGCGAGATGGGGTGCGTGTGTTTTCATATTTATCTGGATTATTAGTCGTCATTTTTGACGGGTTACGTACACTAGGGTATATATTTATATAATCCGTAAAATTCTTTGCTGAAAAATTTGTGTCCAAGATAAAAAAGTAAAATGAAATATCTGCTCGAAAACTTTTGCATAAAAAATTTTAAGAAAAAAGACTCGTTCTGCACTGACCTTGCGTGTGATCCAGAAAATCCTCCACTCCTGGCCCAAGAGGGTCATATTTCCCGGCTCATAATAGAGACGAATGCCATCGGCGAAGAGATTAAGCCGGTAGCTGGCGGTAGACGTGTTCATTCGGTACCCAAAGAATACTTGGTCGTTCCGTGGTAAATTGAATAAGGCAGACATTCCCCGGAATGTCGTTTTCACTTCGTATTCTGAAATCGGGAATTGCTTTCATGAAAGGGAAAATATACGTGGTGATAATGACATTGTTATTATTATATTTACTGTATTGACGTCATTGTTGATTACTGTTTTTAATTCTTTCAAAGCATTCATGATTATTATATTCAAAAGGCAAAAGCTTTAGTTTTTTTCTGAAGGATCCAGTAGCATTTCAATCACAATGAAAACAAATTTTTTCCCAAGTTGGCTACAAGTAAGAAACAAATATTTGTAAATAAACAGTTAAGGTGTATTAAGTTTTATTATACTCAGTCATGCGTGCACACACATCATCATCTCCTATGCCCATTGACACAAAGGGTCTCAGTTAGATTTCGCCAGTCGTCTCTATCTTCAGCTTTTAAATTAATACTTCTCCATTCATCATCTCCTGCTTCGTGCTTCTTAGTCCTCAGCCATGTAGGCCTGGGCTTTTCAACTCTTCTAGTGCCAGTTGAAAGTTTGGTGAACTAATCTCTCTTGGGGAGTGCCATGAGCATGCCCAAACCATCTCCATCTACCCCTCACCATCTTATCCATATATGGCACATGAGTAATCTCTCTTATAGTTTCATTTTTAATCCGTTTCTGCCATTCAACTCACAATATTCTTCTGAGGACTTTGTTCTCAAATCAACAAAATCTATTGGATCTTGTTTCATTGTCATACCACGACTATGTCCACACAGTAACACTGATTTCACTAAACTGATATGTAGCCTGACTTTTATAAGTAATTTCAGGTGATTTGGTTTCCAAATTTGACTTAACCTAGCCATTTTCTAATTTATTTATTTTTTTAATATTTCATTAAACTCCAATTCTAAATACCCTGTATTAGAGATCATAGTTCCTAGATATTTAAATGATTCCACTTCAATAATCCTTTCTTCTTCCAATGATATTTCATCTTCCATTGCATATTCCGTTCTCATCATCCTTGTCTTTCTTCTAATTATCTAGAGTCCAACCTCATGTGATATTTCATGCACTCTGGTAAGCAAGCTTTGCAAGTCCTGTGGCGTTTTGCTAATAATACAGCGTCATCAGCATACTCTAGGTCTGCTAATGTCCAGTTACTAATCCAGTCAAATCCTCTTTCGCCATCCCCAACTGCTCTATGCATTACAAATCCATGAGGAGGATAAGTAACATAGGTGACAACACATTCCCTAGGAGTACTCCACTGTTTACTGGAAAAACACACAGAGGCACTCACACACACACACACACACACACACACACACATATATATATATATATATATATATATATATATATATATATATATAGATAAATGTATGTTTGTGTGTGCGTTTGTGTGTATGTGCCTGATGGAAATCTCGCAGTAGCATGCTCAATAACAAATAATTCCTGCCTTACATCCGTTTCGGGCACTTGACTCTTCAAATGAAAGGCATTATTATTATTATTATTATTATTATTATTATTATTATTATTATTATTATTATTATTATTATTATTATTATTATTATTATTATTATTAGGTAAGATGCATCCCAGACCACCCAAGACTGGAAGATGCAAAATACACCGGAAGATGCATTAGCAACTCTCTGGTGGACATACGAGGTGCCTCACACTGAGGGACCTAGGGGAACCCCCCCCCCCAAAAAAAAAAAAAAAAATAAGGGTACAACCCTAGTTGGAAAAAACATGAAGCTATAAGCCCAAGGGCTCCAACAGGGAAAAATAGCACAGTGAAGAAAGGAAACTATGAGATATATAAATAAACTATAAGAGAAGAAATAACAATCAAAAGAAAATATTGCAAGATCATTAACAATATTTAATTAAATTTATCATATATAAACTATAAAAACTTTATTAAAACACGAGGAAGAAAAACAAGATTGAATAGCGTGCCCGAGTGTACCCCCAAGCAAGAGAACTCTTAACTCAAGACATAGGAAGACCATGGTACAGAGGCTATGGCGCTACCCAAGATTAGAGAACAATGGTTTGATTTTGGAGTGTTCTTCTAGAAGAGCAGCTAAAGAGTCTTCTACCCTTACCAAGAGGAAAGTAGACATTGCAGTAGTTAACCCCCTTGAGCAAAGAAGAATTGTTTGGTAATCTCAGTGTTGTAAGGTGTATGAGGACAGAGGAATGTGAAAGGAATATGCCACACTATTCGGTGTATATGTAGGCAAAGAAAAAAGGAGTTGTTACCAAGGAAAGAAATCATATATAGCACTGTCTAACCAGTCAAAGGGCCTAATAACTATCCAGCGGTAGTATCTCAACGGGTAGCTGGTGCCCTGGCCATCCTACTAGCTACTATAACTGCTGTATCTAGATCTCGACCATATAATCACTGGATACCGGTAAATCGAATTAGATGCCAATAGTTGGGTTAGCTGGTGAGTCTGGAAGTTAGGTAATATTCACTGGTATGTTATACAGCGAGAACTCAAGATCAGTTAGTTCTTATGTTCCAAGTTCATTGAAGTCTGTTAGTTTGATTAATATGTAGCTTATTTGACTTTCATTTGAAGAGTAAAGTTGGATGCCAATGTCAGTTACAAATTACACCACACACACACACACACACACACACACACACACACACACACACACACACACACACATATATATATATATATATGTGTGTGTGTGTATATATATATATATATATATATATATATATATATATATATTCCGATATATATATGCTTGTGTGTTTAAGGGTAAAGTGCCTGAGGTAACTATATATATATATATATATATATATATATATATATATATATATATATATATATATATATGTAGAAATGTAGCATTTTCACTGTCAGCAAGTATATGTGCATAGGTGAAAAAGAACGAATATGTTATGCCGAGGACTGTATGGGTAAAAATGGGTATGACGGGAATGAAATTTGAGAATTTTGATTGAGAAAGTAAGGCAGGCGACAAAAGATTGATACAGGGGTTTAAACAAGGATAAGGTTGCGTAGATCAAGTGTGAGAAGAGTAAAAGTGAAGAAAAATTCTGTGTGCTAAAGATTGGTGAGAGGTTATTGAAATCAAAGGAGGAATCTACGAAGGGATTTTTGAGAGATCTTTCCTAGAAGGGACTGAAATGTAGTTGGTGATGCTGGAAAGAAAAGAAATTAGAGCTGTTAAGTAAGAATAACAGATACTGTAAGACAAGGGAAGGTACGGAAAAATGGTAAAAACGGTAAGATAAGTGAAATCATGGATCAAAGAATTTGAGGATTAGCGAAAAAATAGTGTAACTCAAAAGGGCCAGGATGTACGAGGAAAATACAAAAAAGTTGGTTAGAGTGAAAGTATTATAGAAAATGGAAAGGCCTTGAGATTAAGAAAGTGCAGGTGTGTGGAGGAGGGTTAAATTTTGTGCTGCTGATTAACCGTCAATGTAGATGTATGAATCGAATGATATAGAATTTGTATGACTCAGCAGTTAACGGAGGAATAAGGCAGTGGTTGTTTTTTCAAGAGCTGCCTGTGTTAAGAAAATCTGTAAGTTGCTCATATATACACACAGTACATATATATATATATATATATATATATATATATATATATATATATATATATATATATATATATTTATATATATATGTATATATTTATATATATATATATATATATATATATATATATATATATATATATATATATATATATATAGAAGTAAACAGCAACTTATTACTTGAATCCTGCGGAACTACATCAACCCACAATCATCCAAGTTATTTGTTTAAGTTAAAGATCAGCTCCCACTATTACTTTGCGAAATTGGATACACTTGCCTCTTCAATCTAGTTGATACAATTGACAACCTTCCTTTCCCCATCTATCTCTGTTTGTCTGTCTGTCTGTCTGTCTCTCTTTCTCTCTCTCTCATATATATATATATATATATATACATATATATATATATATATATATATATATACATATATGTATATATATATCTATATATATACATTATATATTATATATATGTTTGTGTGCATACACATACAGTATATATACAGTATATTATATATATCGATCTATCTATCTAGATATATATATATATATATGTAAATATAAATATATATATATAATATATATATATATATATATATATATATATATATATATATATAAATAGTTTGTATATATACATACATTATATATATATATGTATATATATAAATAGTTTGTATATATACATACAGTATATATATATATATATATATATATATATATATATATATATATACTGTGTATATATATATATATATATATATATATATATATATATACTATATATATATATATATATGTTATCTATGAATGTATCTATTTATCTATCTATCGATCTATCTATCTATCTATCTATATATATATATATATATATATATATGTGTGTGTGTGTGTGTGTGTATGCATATGTATGTGTTTAAATATATATATATATATATATATATATATATATATATATATATATATATATAATATATATATATACAAAGTATATACAAGCACAGGAAAAATTAAAATATACAGTAAATGCAGTCAAATTTTGTCATACTTCTTCAAGAGTCCTCGTGAAGATGCAAAACGAAACTAGTAAGGATTCACTCTATATATTAATTTTCCCTGTGTATTTTTTTTTCTTTTTTTTTAGCATCTGAGCATCACGGTT
>NC_090746.1:20411122-20426122 GCF_036898095.1 Palaemon carinicauda
AAAATATTGCCATCTACCAGTTGACCCAACTGTTTTAAAAAAGGACCAACGCTACCTGGGACCAAGAAAAGTCTTTTGCTTTGCGTATATATATATATATATATATATATATATATATATATATATATATATATATATATATATATATATATATATAATATTGAGTTTAGGGGATCATCTTGTCTTCCGTTGTCAGACTAATTCGTGGTAGAAACTAAATGTTATTTTTTCTTGGCAATAAATTTAGTTTCATGTTTTTTCCGTATTCTCAAATTAAAGGAGTCCATACCAAATGTACTGACATTCGTATGTATATGTATGACACATCCAAAGAAATACGAATGCACAAAATTGTCTGAAAGCTTAAAATACATTATGGTGTTATCCGTGAACACTGGAACTTGATAACAACTTTAGTCAAAAGGATAGTTCGGTTTCTTTTCCTATACGCTCATACTAGTCAGTTCTAACATGCTGGTCTTTGGAGAATCAATTCATAATTATTGTAGCTGTATTCTAAAAATGAACATTCTTGACATATTGAAAATGAATTACCTGAAAATTATTTGTTGGAAGCGTGCGATGTTGCCTAGCTAGGGTGCTCAGATTATTAAAAAGAGCCTAGCCGCTTGAAATATAATTTCTTCTGATTATTTCAGTTCATTCAGTTTTTGTCTGCCTTTTTCAAATCAGCATTTGATCTCTGATATTTTTTGTCAATTTTTAGAATGTTGGATTTTCAAAACGCATTTCTGGTTATAATGATATTAAAAAAGTTTTAGATATGATTCACATGACTATTATTGTTTACTAATTATGAAGCCTCGCCATTTTTATTATTATTACTAGCCAAGCTACAACCCTAGTTGGAAAAGCAGGATACTATAAGCCCAAAGGGTCCAACAGGGAAAAATGGCCTAGTGAGGTAAAGAAATAAAGAAATAAACTCCGAGAAGTAATGAACAATTAAAGCAAAATACTTTAAGCACAGTAATAACATTAAAACAGATCTTTCATATATATGCAATAAAAAGACACTTATGTCAGCCTATTCAATATAAAAACATTTGCTGCAAGTTTTAACTACTGAAGTTCTACCGATCCAACTATCCGATTGGGAAGAAAATTCCACAACTTGGTCACAGGTGGAATAAAACTTCCAGAATACTTTGTAGCATTGACCCTCACGATGGTAAAGGCATGACTATTAGAATTAGCTGCATACCTACAGTAGTATTACGAACTGGATGGTACTGTCCTTGAATATCTGAATGTAAAAGATGCACAGAATTATGAAAAATATTATGCAACATGCATAACGAACTAATTGTATGACGGTGCCAGAGATTAATATCTAGATCAGGAATAAGAAATTTAATAGACCGTAAGTTCCTGTCCAACAAATTAAGATGACAATCAGCAGCAGAAGACAAGACAGGAGAACAATAATCGAAACAAGATACAATGAAAGAATTAAACCACTTCTTCAGAACAGATTGATCACCAAAAATCTTACAAGGAAAAGCCTGCCTCTCTGTTCTTCTCAGTTTTTCATCAAGAACTGAGCACAGAGAACCTAAAAAATCTGCGGAATTATGAAGATTCCTGTAGGAAACATTCTTTTCTGAGGTTTCTTGAATAAAAGATCATTTGAAATGTATCTGTATATTTGGAAACAATTGATACACGGTTAGATGACAATAATTTCCTTCATTTGACTTTTTCGAAGCAAATACCAGAGGGACGAAGCAATGATGAATGTTGTAATAATGTGGAGAGCAATGGATACTTTACTGAATGATTAATTCATTATAAATCATGAATTGATGATTGGTACTCCAAACGAATACATCCTTACCAGATATGTACTGTATATTTAAACTACTCTAAAATATTAATCTATTTTGGCAATTTTAAAAGCTTGGGTATGAGTAATCAAAATAGATTAATTTTGATTGGAAACAAACTTAAGGTTGAACATTCCAAGCAGTTTAGAATAGTCATAACTATGCTTCAAAATGATAGATATCTATTTTGAATTAATGCTTTCTTCCCTGCTGTGATAACATACATCAACCAACACTATTTTCAAAGAGGCTGGTGCCAGAAAGAAAAATGTGAACGATATCTTTGAAATAGATGTAAAATACATTTCACAGTATCAATAAATTTCTAAAGTCAAGAGATACAATCGGAACATATCTGCTGTCAAATACACTTCAATTAAGTAAAAAAAAGTTTAAATTTGCCACTTCGATTGTCACTTTTAAACCTATTGATTAAAAATATTTGTTTTAATTTAAGAAGATTTATAAATTCATCAATTGAGACTCTTGGAACTGTTTATTTTTTCGAGACGCATCTTCGGTGTGATACTTTCATTATTTTTTTTTCTTTTCAAATGTTATTCTTACAAAGTTTATTATAATCCTACATCCTTGCCTTTTTCCAAAGCTGAACTTATATTTTTCCATTTTATACAGATAACACTCAGTTTTTTTTAAACTTTTTTATTTTCTTATATTCTAAAGCCTTTGCAGTTAAGATTCCCTATGTGTTGCACGACCAATGACATTTAGCAGATAAAAAACAAATAACATTTATTTGAATATATCAATGTTTCAACAGTTGATGCTTGGAGTGTTTTTCATAGTGTCCAGATGAAATGAGAATATTTCTCTGCGCATGTGCGCTTGCTGGCCATTATTTCACGGTACAAATCATCTGTCCATTATGAAAAACGCCCCAAGCACCTTTTTTTTTTTTTCTAGCCGGTTACTTGCTACTTGAAGTTTGCTGCTTTATGTACGCTAGATTACTTTAATATCTAATGGATTGATATCCGGAAAAAAAATCTAGGTAGACATGAATAAACTGTTAGACTATATCAGATTCCAATACAAGGAAATGTGTTACTGTCGTTTTTTTGAGCTTCTTCAAAATCCTTTATTTTTTTGTTTGGTAATAGGGCGTGTTATATCCAGAAATCTTTTGTCGTTGTGCTTTATTTTTCTTGGAAATTATCCCTATCGTACAAATTGATGCAAAGGATGATGCTGTGAACTGTAGGATGTTTCTCCTACAGTTCGTTCTCTGTTGTGATGGTATCGGCGCTCTCTATCATTCCACCTTCCAGCTGTTGAAAGAAATAGAAAAATGTATAGATTATCAATAATGTTGAAATTTTATAATTATTCTCTACGATTATGTTTACTTAAATAATTCCGAACAAATCTAAATTGGTAGTAAATAATTGTATGTTATTCGATAGGTTTAAATATATTGTTTATTTATTTATTTTCCTTTTTACTTCCCATTTTATAGATTACTCTTTACCTATATTATTATCATTCCAACTGGAGTTTTCTATAAAAATTTAAAGGAATAAATTTTTCGAAATCATAAAAAGACCTTACAATTGTCCAAAAACCATAATTTTAGCTTCGTAGGGTCAGAACGATAAATAATTGGGACTTTCACACTAAGGATGGAATTTCTGAATTAGTTTTCACCCACAGCAGTTAACATTTTGTAGATAGTTATTTGTCATCATATCATGAGGTATTAGTAGATATGCTTACACATATGGGCTTTTATTGGATTCTGAAAACTGACGGAATGAGGAACTGACCATGGAAGTTCAAACGATTTTATATCGTATACGGTTTGATTGATAGGTATACCACAACGTTGAATAATTGAATGGTAAAAAAACAAAATGAAATTGTGAAAATTTACCAAGAGATAATTTCACAAAAGTCTTACAATATGCGCAGTGCAAGTTTAATAAAGCCAATTAGTTAATCGAAGATTAGTAAATTGACACATAGCATTGACTTCATGGGCCTTACATTGGTTCTGTCTCTAGTCCAACTGTTGGTCAAACGAAGAAATTTATATGAGATATCAAATATAAGCCTTCTTTAAGTGTTTCTTGCAAGGTACTTCAGTTTTAGTGAAGACTTTAAATATAAAGATATTTTTTTTTTCCATGAATAGAATGAATAGTTTTCACATGCTAACGTGATTCTGATGAGTACTCATTTTCACAGAGATATATTACACGGAAGACCCATTAGTCAATTATGTTATTGTTAATTTCTTGCTTTATTTTGATCTTTTAAGTTAAGAGAAGTATTTGATTTCTTTGTATCGACTGACTACGATATAAAGGGTATCATTATGGCAATCTTACATTAAATCTATAAAAAAAACCTGCCTAAAAATCCTCGTTTATTAATCTTTAAATAATAGATATATTAATGCAGGGAAAACTGGTGGTTTTATTTACAAGTGAGACTCATAAAAAATGTGTAATTCAGAATTAGATAAATAAAAAAACAAATGATCAAAGAAGACTTCGTATAAAATAGCCCCAAATTCACCGGTGATTTTTAGAAGCAATTCATGTAAATTACTACCTATATCATATAACATCCAAAAAAAGTCAAACTTGACACATCGAATTCGAATATTTTCTATATACATTTATGAAATTTATATGAAAGCATAAGATTCATGATTAAAACATGTATGATATTCTGTACATTAGTTAAATTGGGTAAATATAGTTTATTAATTCAACTAATTAAGATATGTGAGTATGCATATATATATATATATATATATATATATATACACACATTATATATATATGTGTATATATATATATATATATATATATATATATATATATATATATATATATATAAATACACACACATATGAAATAACTTCGTCGCAAACTTCTCTACCCCAATATGTTCCCACAAGATTACAACAAAATCTGTTTAATCTGTTAGATCTCGCTTTATGTTCATATTAAGATTAGCAAAGAAATAATCAACAATTCAGTCAATTCTTGTAACGAAAGGGACCTTGAATTGTCTGGGAAGATTTGAATGAAATAGTTTTCACATTTGGAAAATTGGATTCTATGAAAATAAGATGTCTGAGTCAAATAATTTTCCTATGTCAAAGGATAATGTCTAACGAGTGAAGATGTCTTTGGGGTGATAAAGTTAAAAGACCCTGAAAGATATTTTGATACGGCACAAGTATCGATATCTGTTACATCTGCATAAAACTAAATAATCGGGCACATGCAATGTACTTTGACGGATGCGACAGGATATGTACACAGGCGTGCAAGCACTATTTTATTTACTATATTTTCATAGTTGTCTCGGCAGCCACTAGAGGTCTCCTAAAGTTATAAGACCTGGAGTGCTGATTGTTGATGAGATGGTTTCGGTTAGCGATAAAGTTGGCTGAAACCGTCTTCCTAAAACGGACAAAGGATCGTTGCATTTGTACATGAAGAATTATTCTTAGATTAATGATTGGATTTCAAGTAATTTTAATTCAGAAGGATGTGTTTAAAAGGCAACGAGAGAATAGAAAATCGTCAGGTTATATATTGTAAAGGATATGATAGTTTTGCCTTAATTAATGCAAAGAGTAATGCAAAATTAAGTAAATTATTATTGTCATATTGATTCAGTGCATACATATCTTGCATACGCACATGCTATTTTCACGCGCACAAAACAATGATAATCTTCGACATAAAAAATAGGAACTTGAGGCCATCATAAATAACTTTTTAGACTCAATAAAAAAAGGATTATGGTTTTGCTTCAAAACAGGCCGAACATTAATTCAGTGTAAGGGAAACATAGGTAGACGTCTAATGACAAACAAACGAAGTAATCTTAATATCCAACAAAAATTAATTTCGAATAGATATTTATTTGTGACCAAAAGAAAATGTGTCTTTGTTAATAAAAGTTATTACTCTATTTCCGACAACTCAACCGAGTATATCAATTCAAAATTAACATAGTAAACTTTTCTTTTTTTCTTAACTGGCCTCCGAGTTATATTCATTGGTATTCATTACTGTATGATTTGAAATGAAAGAAAATCACTTAGCTCTAGGAAAATTTGAGAATATTTTTTTAACACATTGCTCCCAAGTGTGTATCGAGAAATGTGAGTTTTTTTTTTTTTTTTTTTTTGGGGGGGGGGGGCGGGTTGCGTGTGGGAAACTGAAGTCACTATTGTTAGTTTATTTAGCAGTGTAACGCGGGATCAATATGATTGCCTTCCATTTTGGAGAGGTTTGGGTACTCAGACCCACAGTTTTGCTGTATGGTGCTACAGGAAAGATAATTTTCGTATGTGACAATGCCTTGAGAGATGTATGATACAACGAGCACAACAAATTCAATAAAAGTGCATTACAAGTCAAGTGTAACGAGATTTTATCCATAATGAGATTCGACTACAAACAAATCTTGAAACGATACCAAAACAAATGCAAATCAAATGACCCTATACCTTGTGTTTCATATATCAGCCACCTAATCAAGTTGACCAAACCTAAAGCAAGAACTTGATGATATAATAAATCAGCTTCCTAGGCACTTTTACTCTTGAGAGATTTTGATTGGAGACATTTCACGTGGAGAGATATGACAGCAAAAGAAATTTTTCGACTTAAATATAAAATGTGTATAGTTTTTATCATGTTAAATTGGACACCTTTTGTAATTTTATCATTTGTTTTATATAGAGTGTTGGCCTTTATGTTTTCTTTTTAGTTTGATAGCTATCTTGGAAAGATTTTAAATGATCATTTCAAGGAATGGTTAAAACACAGAGATATGCTTATATATAGATATTTACAGAGATATATACACATATTTTATGCATTATTGAAATCATATATTTCATTGATATGGATTTTATTATTTTAAGACCCTCAAGAACTGTATTCATATGTACGAAATCATGCCATATATGTATATATATATATATATATATATATATATATATATATATTTATATATATATATATATATATATATATATATATATATTTATATATATATATATATATGTATATATATACACGCACATACACATACAGACACATATATATACATACATATAAATAAATATATATATATATGATGTATATATAAATATATATATATATATATATATATATATATATATATATGATGTATGTATGTATATATATATATATATATATATATATATATATATGTGTGTGTGTGTGTGTGTGTGTGTGTGTGTGTGCCTCCAGATAGTATAGGTCTTGTTGTCAGTCAATAACGTCTGAATAGAATATATTTGTAGATAAGACTAAATAAATTACTGCTAGTTCAGTTTTGTGCGTGATAACTGGGGATTTTTGTTTCAGTATATTCAAACCATATATTCATCAGGTTTCAAATCAGTCTATAATCGTTACTGACTGATATCCAATATGAAACTCTTATTTTATGTATAGAGCATCTTGTATATGGTTTATAACACATAGAATGCAAGTAGCCATTACTGATATTTAAAGTCTAAAATTTTTTATCCATGTCATTTTTAATATCCATCATCAAGCATTTAATATCCATTATCTATATGTAATTCTAAGCTCTAATTTAGTATAAAAATTTATCAAACATCTAATATTTGATATTAACATTCATGCTCTATTTTCTGATTTTTATATTAACATTGATCCTTTATTTTCTGATTTTTATTAATATATTTTTCTATTTAACATCAGCTTCTAATATTTGTGGTATGACATGTAATGGCTTATATCTACAAATAATTTTTAACCTTTAGTATCCAATTGTTGATACTCATAATTGATATTTAATATCTAATAACTTAGTGTGTAAAATTCAGCATCATTATTTACTATTTAACATCCAATATCTAGTATGATCTCATTTATTATTAATATGTTATAACATTTATCATAAGGCATGTAATACCTACTTTCTAATGTTATATTACAAACTTTGTCATAGATTTTGCCACTTAAAGAGCTGTAATCTTTGCATGAACAGTAAAACAAAAGCATCATGAGTTAACATACATAGTTAGGGTATTGTGTTGCAAGCCGAAGACGTCAGAGATCTTTGGTTTATTGGAAACATAGAAAGTTTAGTTAAATTATTTTTGTATAATATATGATAAAAACACGAGCTTTGGAAAGTATTATTTACAAAAAAAAACAGAGAAGGAGATAAGATAAAACATTTTAGATAAAACAATGCAGTAAACAAGTATACGTTTATGTCTATCCAGAAATCCTCTGAGAACTAAATTATTTATTCTGCTTCTGTAGTAATTTACCTGTGATTGAAAATAGTTTTTTCTTATAATTAGAATGAAGTTGTCCTTAAAAGATCAGCTAAGAAGACTTCTAAAACTAAGTAAAACTTCTGAAACTGTAGAAACTATCCTCGGTTCACATGCAAATAAAAGGCAGCTAGAGAAGCCAAATGCTAAGGCAATAAACCTAAACTATCAAAGCAATTAAGAATTTTCCGCGGAACCACGTGGCTATCTAAAGTATCATAGATTTCAGCCTAACTACCGATGGAATGATAGATCTATTAAAAAAAAAGTAAGGAAGTGTGATGGATTAGTGTAAAAATAAAGTACAATCAAAACAATAAAAACAAAAACAATAATTCGAGCAAACATCACGATGCAGGACAAAAACACTAAACTAAAGCCAACTAAAAATGCCAGAAAAAGATAAATAAAATGTGTGTGCATATTTTGGAAACGAATTTTCTTAATCTACCCACTGGAAGACAGAGTGAGAACTGCCGAGAGGGTGGAGCAAAATCTGACCTCTTTACACCTTGATGACCTCTTTGCCGGCGCTCATGGAATAAACATTCACCAAGCTCAGCCAATCTAATTCCTCCATCCTCATGAACTGCGATATACAATACATGGTGACTGTCATCTAATGACCCATAGAAAATGCATAGCTGAAATTTCTTTTCTCTTTGCCTAGAAGAGCCAGTGGTGCCATCTTATCTTCTTACTGTAACTTTTGGGTATCTTACTGTATGATTCATTTCTATTAATTGATGGTTGTCATGGCTTTCATTATAGGTTTAGATAGCATGCAATCAGCTGTTGTAATGAATGTGATGACTTTTATAATAATAAATTTAGTGTACAAGGAAGGTTTGTTGCATTTTTTTTATACTTGAATGGAAAAATCCATTACACAAGGACAAATAAGAGTAATGATGATGAATTTAAGCAATTGATTATTATTTTTTTAATGTAAATGCTCATCTTATATGAGCGAAAGAGATAGTTCTCTCAGACAATGCTAGCATATCTAGAAATAAGACTGATTTTAGCAAAGTTTATAATATAAAGTAAATTCAAACTAATGGCGGTTATTAAATAGACTGCTGTTGAGTTGCTTGTGTATATTAAAGTTTTATCTACATATATAACAATAAATTTGTCTATTGCTAGTCAACTACCATATATCTTCAAGCATACATATTGCATTATCGATTTTATTCTACATAGGCATCTTAGGTCAGTAAAAAAACAAAAAACAATATCAGTATACTATAAATTACATTTGAGATATTACATATACAGCATTTATTCAAATATTTGTATTCATACTGATACTTTATTTCACATACTTTAACCCATATCTTATACTGTATATCAATCATCTTTCATATGTGATCTAATGGTTTGAAGTAATGTTACAGTTATGGGATAAACTAAAAAATGAAAAGGAATAAGCCTCTCAATTTTGTTATAGGCCTTTGAAGGCATTTTTAAATAATTGAAAACAGTTCAATGTCCTTGAAAACATCATCAAGAAACAGCAGTGTTAGGAATCATGATATGATAGGTGATACTGTATTAGGAAACGTGAAATGCGTTGTCTGCTATTCTTGAAGACTGATAAAAGTCTTTAAATCTACTGACCGGAGCTTGTGACTGACTTTGATGTCTTTATAGGAATAGTCAGAGTTCTTGAATGGCTCCTCGGAAGGTTTTAAAAGCATAATGAATAGTGTTTAATTGACTGTTAGCTGCAGAAGTCTTTTCAGTTATTTCTAAAAGGTTCCATTCGTAATAGTTGATTTGAGTCCAAACACTTTTTTAGCAGCTGTTGTGCCTTTCCGTTTCTGCCAGTAGGGGAAAGTTTTGGTAAAACGGGAACTAAATCAGGAAGTAGATCTAGAATGTTGTCAAGGTGTCGCTCATCATTCTGACTAATAGCTATTAGAAACGTTGTAAAAATACATGGAAGAGATTTTTAGAGAAGCCTTGTAAACCCTTACTAGGAGATAGGAGATAGGTTAGACTATGTTAAATGTTTAAAAAATGGTAAATAATCTGGGTAATTCTTTGCAGTCACTATATCTCCTGCCTGATAGCCTCACTTCTCATTGGATAGGAAAAACTGTTAAAACATACTGTAATACATTGGACACTTCGCTTCTCTGGGTTACATTCCTGATTTAGAAGTGTACACCACATCCTAATTTTCAGTAAACGTTAGAAGCAAAAATAGCATGTCTTTAATTTTAATTGAAGAAATGATTTCCCCCTTTCTATAGTAACATTTCATTCTTGTCCTTCAAAATGAATGCCAGTTAAGCGAAGTGCAAATGGAAAACCATAGAATGCAATAAGAAGATAAAATGGTTACGTGCTGGTAAACTAAATGGCAGTACTGAAATCTAAGAGGAAATATCAAAAGTGCAGCAAAAAAAGATACATTTTAGGGAATAAAAGGAAGGATTAAAGGCTGAGGCTGAATATATAATCATGAAAGTAATGTCTATTTAGTGGGCAATGAGTCTGTTAATTCATAGGAATTCTTTCTAGCATTCGCTGGGTACGAATACAGGAGCACAATAACGTAATGACAATAATGCTGAAATAATTCAGATGTTTCTACAATCTGCACAAAGCCAACCTTATATTGTGTTTTGTTCCGATGCAAAGGACTTGACTCTTCCCTACTTGAAATAACTACTTGGTTCAAAATAAGTTTAAACTTAATCAAAGAAATTAACATAATAAACGACACAAAGCGCGGTATATTGTTAATTTTTCTTATAATACTGGCAGTATCAGTATCTGGCTGGCTGTGTATGATTTTCTGCAAAATGGTCAGTTTTCCCGCCGATTGATACATATTGATTTACTGAGTGAAAATAATGTGTCAGTGGCATTTGCACAAGCATGAAGATTCAAGATTGCATAATATTCAAAATAAATTGAATTCCTATTTTTCTAAATATTGATTCGAATTTCTGACAGTTCCGATATTAATATTATTTAATTAAAGAGCGAGAACTTGACAATCGCTGGAAATGAGAAATATAAATAGTGTATGGGACATCCCAACGAATCATATCCAAGACCACTTCAAATTTTATATACTGTGCATAGTATATTAAACCCAATAAAACTGTGTATCACGATCCATGCAATATGTGTTTAACCATAGCCTTAGATTATTTAATAGTAATAACAAACGTAATTATAATCTTAAATTTGGAAGGTGCTATATGCCACGAACCATGCCGAAATAGTTGAATAACGATTTGGTGATGAAGTGCTTACTATTAAAGAGACATGTCCAAAGGTCGGTCCCTTGTCTTAACTGATTGATTTATTCATTAGCAGCTACTTAAAATGACTTCCTAAAACTATGGTGAACGAACAGTGCCTTATTTATTTACAAGGACTTACTCGTATGATTTTTCTGTTGTTTTGCAAGCCACAAGGCAATTAAAGTTCGTTAATGAGCTAAATTTGTGAAATAGTTCTCATCGTTTATCTGAATGTCAAATTCAAATGATTATATGACCAGTCGTAAAATTTCGGTCTTTTAAATGAAGGGACGTTAGAAAGAAATTATGAAACTTATGAATGTTTCAAACATCGAAGAAAAGATTTTACAGAAATTTGTTTTATCTTCTTTTAATGTTTGGTTTTGCAGTTCCTGCTGTCGGTCCCATTCGTTACATCTAGAGGAGGAGTGGGTGTTTATTTGGCGATTGTAGATTCTAGTTATCTTGAAAAAGTCTTTCTCTCGTCATGATTTTTTAATATATGTCTGTAACTTCTTAAAGAATACATATTTCACATTTTTGAGATCTTGGGACAACTTTTAAAGACTAGGGAATTTAGCTATAGGATGTCTTTTTAATATATAAGTAATTTTTGAATAATTCTATGCAGCCAATAAACCAAAGGGTCTCATGTCCACCGCAGGAAGAAGTGGTTGGAGGAGGAAGAAGCAAGAGTATTTTTAATGAAAAAAAAAATGGTTTTAATTTGCGTCAGTCTGTCTCTCGAGTTGTTCCAGAAGTTCTGTTAGTTCTGAGGTACTTTTTATTATATACTTTTGCATTATTCTATTGCATAAGATATATTTATGTCATAGGTGAGATTTGAAATAAATAACATTTTCTTTCAAGTTTTCTACTATTTTCCTCATGGAAAAGTTATTGAGAAATAAAAATTAAAAAGGGTGAAATATCGAGCTAATATTTTCAGCAAATTTTAATTGTTTCCGAGGAGAAATTTTTTTGTGTTAAGTAATTGTTTTTTATTTTATTTCTAACCAGATGATACTTATTTTAAGATTTGTCAGTTTAACAGAACAACTTCGTCAAGGCTCTAATTCTTCTCAGGAAAAAAGTAAAAGTAACCACCTTTCGAATAAAAAAAAAAAAAAATATATATATATAGTTAGTCTTATTTCACATAAGGCTAACTCTGCATGAGCAGTTATCTCTGGTAACTAAACTAGCGTGTTTATCAGCTAAGAATGTCTGTTGTATATATTGTAAATTACAATTAACCATCAGGGATTGACTTAGATTACACAAGTATATGCCTGTACGGATATCATTGCTATCATGGTGCAAAACAAAAACAAGTCAAGTTATCACTACTACAATATACTTATAGCATATATATATATATATATATATATATATATATATATATATATATATATATATATATATATATATATATATATATATATATATATATTTCACGTAGTTGACATCCATCAGCATCGAGTAATTCATTTTAAGATAAATATAATTATATTTATGAATTATTCTGTTGCCAAAGGATAAGGTCTGATTTTGTACTAAGATTCTAATAAAGCACAAATTTGATGATTCGAGTTAATCGAAAAACAATTGTGAGACATTTCGACTCCTTTTCTCCATCATCATCATCATCATCATCATTATTATTATTGTTATTATTATTATTATTATAGATGTCTAGGTATTGACTTTTGAGTTTCGACACAAATAAAAGTCCTTGTAATTATCTTCAATACAGGATAAATAATTGGATGTTTATTCCACAGAATGTCTGGGTAAAAAACTATCGTATTAGCAGTTTCCTTATATTGAAAAAAAAATTTCCATTTTATATTTCTGGTGATTCTAATCAATGTAGATATGTAGACTTTTTAACGGCTACCTGAAAGTTTCCATGCATTTTATGCCATATAATATATTGAGAGAAAACTGCATAAAGGAAATATTAGTTGTGTTATGGGAGACTAAAAAATCTTTAAATAATATGAATGAAAATAAGAATGTAAATTAAAACTGAAAAAGGAAAAGAGACTAATTAATAGGCTTACCTGCTCCACATCATCTCCATCGTCAGGTCGGGTGCGCATGCGCCCAGCACTCCTAGCAGTGCGCTGCTTTGCGCTCTGGACGCGCTGGCTTAGGATCTGCCGAAAGGGATTCTAGTTTAGCTATTAAGGGATTTGAAAAAGAGTATATGAGTATAATGAGTATACTGAATATAAATTTGGTATTATTTCCATTCTTCAAATTATAATTTTCTCTATCATTATTATTATTATTATCAATATCAATATCATCATTATCATCAGTATTATTATAATTATACTACTTCTACTACTACTACTACTGATAATAATAATAATAATAATAATAATAATAATGATGATGACGATGATTATTATCATTATCATCATCATTATCATTATCATTATTATTATTAATATTAATATTATTATTATAATTATTATTATTATTATTATTATTATTATTATTACTACTATTATTATTATTATTATAATTATTATTATGATTATAATTATAATTATTATAATTATGATTATCATAATTGTAATTATTATAATTATAATTATTTTAATTATCATAATTATTATAATTATAATTATTATAATTATAATTATATTATTATAATTGTTATTATTATAATTATTGTTATTATAATTATTATAATTATTATTATCATTAAATAGGATTTTCTTCATAACCATTTATAACCCTATTTTGAGTTGGAATTTAGTTGATATGCAAAATTACTCATATCGTCAGTTTATGTGACGCAAAGATTTTTAATTTGTAAATACTTTTAATTCACAAAGAATGTCTGACTTGAATTACTTTTCAAGAAAAATAGAACTTGAAGGTATAAAATCATTCTAAAGTTACATACAAACATTATTATTATTATTATTATTATTATTATTATTATTATTATTATTATTATTATTACATGCTAAACTACAACCCTAGTTGAAAAAAAAAAACAGGATGATATAAGCCCAAGGGCACCAACAGGGAAAATAGCCCAGTGAGAAAAGGGAATAGACATGAATTTTAGTAGCTACAATGATCTCTCAATTTTGTCTTGAGATTACTGCAACCCGATATCTGAATGAGAAATAAAGAAAGGTGCTCATTTCGATCCTCTGTTGTAAAACCCGAATCCATGCACGAGAAGGTAAAACAAGTAATGAAATTGTGCCTCACGCTACGAAGAACAGGGATTTACTCACTTTAACCTTTAATCATAAAATAGAAAGGAAAAAGCCTTTCGTACGTTTTATGCTGGAATATGGTTATATAATAGTTAATATAATAAAAATAATAATAATGATAAGAAATAGACATAGAAATAGAGTGAGATGAGTGATCATTGTTCCTATTAAAGATACACTTAAAACTTTCTAATAGTTCTAAACAAACCTCTTGTCTCCTCCTCTCAGCTTCCACCTGTTTCTCTTCCAGAAGCTCCTGCGTTAGTTCAGAGGCCTGTTGTTGCTGGTCCTCGAGCCTCTGGAATTTC
>NC_090746.1:20438622-20448622 GCF_036898095.1 Palaemon carinicauda
CAAGTTATTCTTTCTCTTGATGTTTGAAAAGGAATAGAATATAGCCGGAAGTTACGCTCTTATTTTTCTTTGCATTATCTTAGACAATTGTGCCAAGATGATCTGATTCTAAAAGATTATTACTTTTGGGCCAATTCTTATCGCAGCGAACTTGAGGTCAGCAAAACAATTATAGTTAGTATTATTTTGAAGAATATATTGTAACTCATATAATAATCTAATGTTACCGAGCTCCTATGATTTTTATTTTTATTTCTGTTATATTTTTTCTTAAAGTAGATTCTATATAGGTAAAACCTAGTTTGTATTAAGAATTAAGTTAAAATGGTTTTATCAAGTAACATTGGAAGTAATCGTTTGATTAATGCGTCAAGGTAATATATTACACTGTTAATCTAATAAACGTTTACATTATGGCTAATTTAAGTCAATATTTATTGATCTTTACACAGTGCATTTAACGCGTATAAACACAGGAAATCATTGTTAACAGCAGTTATTGGAAAAGTGTTCCTATGTGATCGTTCAGAGTACTACGAGAATATTTCAGTATTTTTGGTTCTTCTGTTAGGTACACGCATTGACAATAATTTCTTTCAAGTTCATGGAATCATTGCTTGGGAAGTTAATTTGCATGATCATTTACTTATATGTATATTTATATTTGATTATCTAATTATTTATGTGAACAGACATCTTAATAAAAATTTCGATCATTTTTAGTGGGCTTACTTTATTGAATTATTTCCTCCCCCATTGTTTTTTTTTTTTTTTCTCCAGCCGAAGCGGGTTTCCCGCGTTAGCTTGTTATTGTAGTTCAATGGTATTGACAATAACTTAATTCTTCTTATTTTATTGTGAGATATAATCAGCAGAACTATATCTGCCATAGGTTGCACCAATTTAGATCCACCGACTACAGTATATATAAAATCTACATAAATATTCATTGTAAATGTGTATATATATGTGTGTGTATATATATATATATATATATATATATATATATATATGTGTGTATATATTTTATTCAAGTATATGTATATATACAAACTCTCACACACACATATATGTATATATATATATATATATATATATATATATATATATATATATATATATATATATACACTCGAATGTATGTACTGTATATGTGTTTGTATATATATATATATATATATATATATATATATATATATATACATATACTGTATATGTGTGTGTGTGCGTGTGTGTATTACGCATGTATCCATATAACACTGTGCGTAAATGTTTATGCATGCATACGTCTATATGAATAGATTGAATGAGAGAGAGAGAGAGAGAGAGAGAGACTTGTAGCACGTATCACTTTAGACTAAATATTAAAGTAGTAAATAATTTCTGAATAAGTAAATCCCTTCAAAAGATCATATGAAAAAACGCTGGATAACTCGTCGTAAAAGTCTATTCGTATCTTTGGGCCTGCAATGACACAGCATGACGCCCTTATTCATCAATAGGCCTAGACGGGGATACTTAGAAGCTATTTGGGGCTCATATAAAAAGACAAATAACAAGCATTAAGAGCCCACTAAGGATTCGAGTAGTTTTCTGCCTCCGGGGACCCACACCAGACCTTTAAACCCTTATTTATAACCATGTCATTCGTAGAGGTTGCTTAGGGTCATTGTATGTTAAGGACGCCATTGCTAGGGCAAACCAACTACAACAACAAACAACAGAGATACCATAATACCGGTATATATCGACAGACCTAGACCGGGGAACAATACAGTAGTCATGAGCAATGATTCGGAAATCGATGGTTACTTCATTTTAATGGATATGACATAACCTCATTGGAATGCCGGATGATAACAAAAATACAGAATGAATGATGTTGGTGAAAGGAAATAAAGGGCAAAGGAATTGGTAATCTGTATAGAGGATCAAAGTAGATAAAGGGGAAAGGTGAGAGAAAAAAATGAAATAGTCGGAAGATAATAAATTTTCTTAGTAGTTATAAACATTTTATTTAAAAAGAAAAATCAAGGAAGAAAGAATGCTAAACCTTCGTACGCAAGGTATATTGGCATAAGCTAGGTAGAGAGACTGTAAATAGGATTAGAAGATGAAGGTAATGCACTTTTGAAGGTCATCCTAAAAGATGAAAATCGAAGAGAGTGGAAGGAGAAAACAAAATTCATCGGGCTCTTTAAAACCGACGCGCATAAACTCATTTAACGTCTAAGTTTTATAAGTTATTGATCTATCTGTCTTCCTGGAAGAAATTAATAAGGTTCTGAATATAAATATCTCATTTCAAACCTATAACCTTTCTTCTTTTTACAGTCCGATTATGCACACACAGACACACACGCGCGCACACACACACACACACACATATATATATATATATATATATATATATATATATATATATATATATATATATATATATATATATGTATATACATTACATATGTATATATATATATATATATATATATATATATATATATATATATATATATATATACATACATACATTAGTCTCTCCAAAAATGTGTATGAAAAACTATTATTGAGTACTTTTGTGTAATTGTTAAAATGTTTAAGGTTCAATGAACTGAAAGAATAATTTTTTCATAAAACGATAAAAGATAATCGTGTAAACATAGAACCAGCATTGAAATAAATGATAAAACAATTTACAGAACCATTCGTACCCGCAAACATCTAAACTATGTAACCATAAGGTAATTAGTGTTTAATTTTTTTTTTTTTACTCCTGACTGACGAGGTATCATTAGCATTTTGTCCATTTATGTTTATATAATTGACTTAAAATATACAAATGAAATTGGACTTTTTCTTCCTCTGTATATATGTATATTTATAAATGTGTAAGTACAGTTGGACACAGGAACTCAGGTTACACCTCGGTCTAAGTAAGGAAATGTAGCCTTTCACATCCCTACTGCACGGAGAGTTCCTGTTTTTAGCTCCGTCGACCACCTTTACGATTTCTCCTTACACCATACACCAGCTGTTTGGTTACTCGCCACGCAGTAGAAGTGTGACATGGTGCACTTCCTCAGAGCCTGGTTTGCCAGGAATCCTGTGCCCAACTGTACATTTATTCATGCAGGATTCCGTCTTCCTTATCTTTTGCAATTTCAATGAATTGCGTAATAGACATATTGATAAAGTTGTTTTGCTCTTGTGACAATTGGTTTTCAAAATTGCAACAATATTTAAGGCATGAATGTTTTTTGCGGTTGTTTTGTGATTTATAACCACTATTTTGTTTTTACATGATTTTTATTTTTTATAATGCAAAGAACTTCTCTTACTGAGTTCATTGTCCCTTGAAAATATGTAGCAATTACGCAATATATATATATATATATATATATATATATATATATATATATATATATATATATATATATATATACACGCCTATTGACACTAAGGGCCTCCGTTGGACTTCGCCAGTCGTCTCCATCTTGAGCTTTGAATTCAACACTTCTCCATTCATCATCTACTTCACGCTTCATAGTCCTCAGCCAAGTAGGTCTGGGTCTTCAAACTCTTCTAGTGCCTTGTGCAGCCCAGTTGAAAGTTTGGTGAACTAATCTCTCTTGGGGAGTGCGAAGAGCATGCCCAAACCATCATCTACCCCTCATCATGATCTCATCCACATATGACACTCAAGTAAACTCTCTTATAGTTTCATTTCTAATCCTGTCCTGCCATTTAACTCCCAATATACTTCTGAGGGCTTTGTTCTCAAATCTACTAAATCTATTGGAGATTGTTTCATTGTCACACCATGACTAATATCCATAGAGTAACAGCGATCTCACTAAACTGATATACTGTATAGTCTGACTCTTACATGCAATTTCAGGCGATTTGATTTCCAAATTCTACCTAACGTAGCCATTGTCTGATCTGTTTTTTTCAACCTTTCACTAAACTAATTCTAAAGACCCTGTATTGAAGATTATAGTTCCTTAAAACTTAAATGATTCTACCTCATTAATCCCTTCTCCTTCCTATATTCCATCTTCCATTGCATACTCCATTGTCATCATCTCTGTCTTTCTTCTCTTTATCTTCAGCCCAACCTTGTGTGACATTTCATGCAATCTGGTAAAAAAGCATTGCAAATCCTGTGGTGCTCTGCTAACAAGGACAGCATCAACCGCATACTCTAGGTCTGCTAAATTCTTATCACCAATCCAGTCCAATCCTTCACCATCTACGACTGTTTTACTAATTACACACACACATATATATATATATATATATATATATATATATATATATAGTGTGTGTGTGTGTGTGTATGTGTATGTGTGCGTGTGTATATATTACAGTATATATATATATATATATATATATATATATATATATATATATATATATATATATATATATATCACCTAATTCGTAAGATGTCACCGCGTCTGAATTATGTGTATGTATACATAAGCTACACACACGCATATATATATATATATATATATATATATATATATGTGTGTGTATATATATGTGTATATATATATGTGTGTATATATATATATATATATATATATATATATACATACAAGTTATATAACGACTACGTGTATATATTTTGACTGATTTTCAGTAACACCAGTTTCTAATTTGCGTGAAGCTGTTTATTTTGGAAATAAGATCGCGCGTGACAGTCGCACTCATGCTAATTTCCCGTATCTTATCTGCGAAGTAATTTCCTCTCTGTTCCTCGGCTCCGTGCGTCTCCCAGCTAGGAAAACGAGTGTTCCTATCCGTCTCTTCGACGCAGAAAGGCCTATTAGGCTTACAAGAATTTTTTTTTTTTTTTTTTTTTTTTTTTTTTTTGTAGCCGACAGTATGCCTGTTATGGGTTACTGTGTTTTTATCCTGCCACATAGTAAAAGTAACAGATATTTAAGTTTTTTTTTTTTTTTTTTTTTTTTTATAGACACTCATATCACAGTTACACAATAACAGCAGAATTTTCATGATTTTGCATTAGTTGATTTTAAGAGCGTCATTTTATATTGATGAACATGCCTTATACTGTAAAGTTAACTGATACTCTCTTTTCTACCTTCATTGTAAATAGAACCATGATCATTGTATATTGAATTTAAACACAATGAAACCATCTTTGTTTTCTTTCTGGAGAAAATCCTACCAATTTTGCATCTCTAGAATATGATGGATGCAAGTCCATCAAACACTGAAAACTTAAAAGAATATCATGTTTAATTATAAAATTCACAATTTGCATGCAAGCGGAAATGACAGGCTGGAGGACACAGGCCAACAAATGCTTTCCAATATTGTTACATGCTTTAAGGACCACACAATGCAGGTCAGGCTCCTTCATTCACTTAGTACAAACATTATTTGATCAGCCAAACGATAAATGCACACGCACACACAAATGCACAAACGAGGTTATTGACAACGAGATGTCTTGATACAGAAGTACAAGATGAAGATAACGTAGAGCTCATAGTGAAAGGATATATATATATATATATATATATATATATATATATATATATATATATATATATATATATATATATATATACTCTACGAATTTCCAAGACAGAGCAGAGTAAGAAAAACTTGGCATTCAGTCGGTGCTGGAAAGTTGTGCTTAATATAACATCATTGACAACATCAACAAAACTTTGACAAAACATGGACACTAGCATTTCAAATATCAAAACGAGCATCATGAACATGATCACACAAAAGAGTGGCATTCAGTGTTTATTTTTTAGTTTTGGACGTGATTGACAGATAACGGGAAAGAGACAGAGAGAATGTTGAATGGTTTCGGGCAAGTCAGAGAGTGTGGCACATCCAAGAGATGTTACCTGAACGGGGCAAGTCAGCGAGGTCTTCTTTCTCTTCTTCCCTCTCTTCCTCCTCCTCCTCCTCCTTCTCCTCCTCCTTTACCTCTTCTTCTCCTACCTCAGGAAGAACTTCTCCGTTTGCTTGAGGAAGAGCGGGCTCGATGCCGTTCGTCTTGACGGAATGCAGCGAAGGAGAGGATTCCTGAGATCCTACTGCTTCCGATACCTTATCCGGGGTATCGATACAAGTTAGTCCTTCTTGGGCATCAGAGATGAGATGGGCTTCCTTCAGGTTCTCGACAGCATCTTGGTCCAACACGACAGGTACAGCTTTGGATGTACCACAACCCATCTCTCTCTTCAAGCCCAGGTATACCTACCAGTGCCGCCCTGCGCAGTGTGTAGCAAATAACAGTCACAATTCTACACTAAATATCTTCTACAGGTCATAGGGGCACATAGCTTCACAGTGTGGGTAGGATAGGGTGGGGGTGATAAGGTATCACAAAGAGCAAAGGATTGGTTACATGTGCAGCTCTTATTTTATCTTTTTTTTTTTTTTTTAAAGTGCATAGATCAAAATTGGTTACATGATTTCATTGTAGTGAATACACACGCCCTCATCTACAGGTTTATGTTAATGATACAGGTGCAGCTAATTCCAAGTGTTCGTTTGCAATTATGCAGGCACTAAGCTTGCATTCTTGCATGATTTTTCCACGCACAGTATGGCAATGAGTACACATAAAACGCAAGCAGTAGTTCACATACACACAAAAAACCAGTCTATTGAGGTTTGTTTTCTTTCAGGCAATACTGGAATGTGCAGGTTTTCCTTCATAGAAAGCAAACTATTCCTTTTGTTAATCCCCCCGAAGAAGGCGTTCTTAAAATTGCGAATTCTTTGGTTTTAGAATCTAGGCCAGCACAAGAAATTCTTTGAATTTAACTGATATACGTAGACAATGTAGCACAAGGCAAACTCAATTAGAACTCCATTAAGATTTTATATCAAACTACTAGGAAATTAAACCGCCCACTTAAGTACCACTGGAATACACTAGTGCGCTAAAAGCACCCACGTGTGTGCAGCACAACCTGTAAAGGCCTTCTGAGCTCCGTCAATACTTCATGCTGCGTAGGGGCACTTCCTGGGCTAAGGGTGACCCCTTATCGAAGTGTGCCATCAAAGGAATGCTGCCATTACAATCAAGGTGTCATAAAAGTCAACATCTAACATTCGGATGAGGAAATGAAATGTTTACTTTTGGTCTAATGCCTTCCAGTCTGGCGCAGTATGTATAGCTTGTCTCACACGTCATTAATTTGCCAATATAATATCATGTATATTTTTATCACCAATTTCTTCAGAATTTTCTTATTAATTTCTAACACAAAAGAAGACTAGTGAATTACGCTAACTAGGTATATGGGCATAATTTTAATATTCTTTTGATATAAGGAAGCAAGAGCCGTTAATGGTAATCTGTCATATATGACATTGCTTTTTATTGCATTTTCCAATTAGTTGGCCGCATATATACATCATTCTTGTGGGTTTTTTTCTGTCGTAATGACAAGATTGCCAGATCGTTAAGAAAGGAAGTTAGTTCCTCTTGCAATTTAAGGTGGTTTAATTTTTTAAATTTCATACAATTCTTTTTGTAAAAGACTCTCTCTCTCTCTCTCTCTCTCTCTCTCTCTCTCTCTCTCTCTCTCTCTCTCTCTCTCTCTCTCTCTCAGTAAAGATCTTACTTCCTTACTTTTTTCATAACATAAGCTCTCTACCTTTCTCTCTCACTAATTAATTTGTCTTCTATATCTTAATTTCAATAAAGATCTATTTCCCCTCCTTTTGCCTAGCAAATTCTCTAATTAATTTTTCTTCTATTAATCATATTCTCTCTTTCGCTGAAGATCTATTTCCTTTTCTTTTTCCTGGCATAATCTCTCTCTCTCTCTCTCTCTCTCTCTCTCTCTCTCTCTCTCTGAGCTATGCGCTATTTTATTATAACATTATCTTGTCTGGATCAGTAATTATGTTCCTGGTGGCGGCAGCTCATGACGAGGCTAATGACTTACATTCCCTCTTTCCTTCCTTGTCATGACAGGACTCTTCTAAAGAATACAGAAAAATGTGGATAAAAATAAACTTTGAAAAGCACCCCAGAGAGGACGATTTGGTAAAGTCTGCTTTTGATTTTTAGACTGTCTGGCATTAGAACATACATACATGATTGTGTTCTATTTACACACACACGTATATATATATATATATATATATATATATATATATATATATATATATATATGGGCATGTGCATGTGTGTGTTTGTGTGTGTGTGTGTGTGGCATAGGGAAATGGCGACCTCACCCTCCGCCTCTAGAGGGTGTAATTAGCCAATGTACGTCGTTGATCTCTGGTGATATACCATCCCCCAATACACACACACACACACACACAGACACACGAACATGAAGACACACACATCTATATATATATATATATATATATATATATATATATATATATATATATATATATATATATATACAGTATATTATATGTTGAGATACACCCATTTCTTCACTCAATGTAACTAAAATACCGATTTATTCACACACAAAAACACGCTTATTTGAACGCAAAAATTATACATCTGCCTGATGTCATGTACATTGAAAGTTTTGGAAATTCAATCGGATGTTAAATGTTCCTGATCCTTATATATAAAATCCAAGTCTAGAAACTCACTTTTTTATCCCTTAATAGAAAATCATGTTATCTCTTTAATCGTCACACAGTTAAGTCTCCAAGAACACGTGCGAAACACCTGGGGTAATTTCATCAACTGAATAACACTGGGACGGGATAATGGCCATCCAAACTCCAAAGGGATCTGATGTGGAGCTTTAGTTGACAGATACTCCTTTTACGGGTGTTTAAAGTATCGTAAATTTTAATGTTATTGCTTTTATATTTATACTGTAGGTATAGATGGTCCCTCTAAACAAAATTATTTATAAAAATACAATTCTTTTTATTTGTTTTTCATAGAATATAAGAAAGACGGCTAAACACAATTTGAATGAAACTGGAGCAATTATAAACTACGTTTGTCCAAATGGCCAGTAACCCTTAAATTGTAAATTTTAGGTTTTGTAATTTCAAGTCCATGAGAAAAAAAATAATACTAAAATTCAACCTGTTTTTGAAGATCTATGTATTAAGTACCGATTTGCTTTATATTGTAATATTAAAAGTATTAGAAATCTCATTTTCGTACAGTGGGAATAAGTAACCGTTTTTGACCAGATGTTTAGTCATTCCTCAAATAAGGGGTTCCGGGTGGAGACACCTGTATGTGGTCCAGTCTGAGCCGACTGAGAAAGGGGAAATACGGATGTGGGAGGAAGGTATATACAGTATATACTTTGTTTGGGCGCATGCAGAAGAACGTATGTGTGTGGGATGCCTTCCGCAATTCATTCTTTTAATTATGTGTTTGGCGTGTGCCTGTAAGTAGGTGAATTTCAACTTGATGTGCGAATGAATGTTTGTGTTTATGTAAAATAGATATGGTTATATTAATGCACACTCGAATGTCATACAATTTCTTTTATGCATTAACTTTTGTGTGATATGAAACACGAGTTTGAATGTGTACTTGTTTGGGTGTATGTGATCGTGTGCATGCGATTGTGTGTGCATGTGTTTGTGTGACAGAGCGAGTAGGCAGTTAAAGAGGGGAAGCGTAAGTTCATTGATTTTACCTCCTATTTCTTCAGCTTCTTGTTCTCTTGCAGCCAGTCATGAGGGTCAAGCTCAGACACTCATACTCTATGATCATAAATGCATGTATGCGCACACACGCACAGACTTTATATGATTATAATGAATAGATAGAGGGGTATAGTCTAAACCGAGTAAGAACGTATAGATAAATAGATCAATTAGTTACTTTACCTGAAATGGTTACAACCAATCACAAATAAAAAAATAATCTTATGAAATATTGAATAGTGTGAATGTTGACAAGGATGAATTTTGATAGAGATAAGTTAGCATTATAAAAAGAAAACGAAAATATTGTCACTACCCCTCCAAGATCAAAATATCAAGC
>NC_090746.1:20453622-20481122 GCF_036898095.1 Palaemon carinicauda
TATATATAATGTATATATACATACATACATACATATATATATATATATATAGATATATATATATATATATATATATATATATATATATATTTATATATAATGTATATATACATACATACATACATACATATACATTATATATAAATATATATATATATAATATATATATATATATATATATATATATGTATATATATAATATGATATATGTATATTTTATATATATAAAATATATGTATATATAATATGATATATGTTTATTTTTATATATATATATATATATATATATATATATATATATATATATGTGTGTGTGTGTGTGTGTGTGTGTGTGTCTCCGGTAGTACATAAGCAATTCTACTAGAAAATAAAGTAACTTTCATTGCAAGTTTGGATGACGATCCTCTCACTTTGAATTCAGAGTTGCCTTTAAACCCATACCTGACAAAAACTTTGTAATCCCTCGGATGAAGAGAGATTAATTCTTCATATGAACAAGCTACGAAGAAAAGGAAAAAAAAAGGGTGAAAAGACCAGGGAAAAGTAGTTAATAACTTCCCTTGGGAATTAATAGAGGGGAATGATGCTTGAGTTGCGTGCTTTTTTTTTTTTTCATTTATGGCGTGAAAATGATAAAAAGAGGAGGTAAAGGCTTAGCGTGTCTTCTATGAATTTCATTTATATACATACTCATATAAAAATGTACAAATGTGAGGATACATGTATGTCTTTGCAATATTCATGTATATATATATATATATATATATATATATATATATATATATATATATATATATATGTGTGTGTGTGTGTGTGTGTAAATACGTACATTTATATACGTATATATATGCATACACATGTATATATGTATATATATATGTATATATATGTGTATATATAAATACATATATAGTATATATATATATATATATATATATATATATATATATATATATATGTATATATATAGATATATATTATTATTATTATTATTATTATTATTATTATTATTATTATTATTATTATTATTATTATTATTGCTGGATGGCTACAACGTTAATGCGTTACGGGAGCAAAGGATTAATACTGCTTTGTAATCAGTGTCGGCAAAACTACTCATTATATCATTAAAAGGCGATTTCCTTGCGAACAACACGAGTTATTATTACGTAAGCAATATTTATTCAATAATTGATTTGTACCCTAAATTTTATTTTTTTAATGGACTCACGAATACTTGATGGCTTTATTATTATTATTATTATTATTATTATTATTATTATTATTATTATTATTATTATTATTATTATTACTAACCAAGCTACAACCCTAGTTGGAAAAGCAAGATGCTATAAGCCCAAGGGCTCCAACAGGGAAAAATAGCCCAGTGAGGAAATGAAATAAGGAAATAAATAAATGATGAGAATAAATTAACAATATATCATTCTAAAAACAGTAACAGCGTCAAAACAGATATGACCTAAATAAACTGTTAACGTAAAAAACAGATGTTATATATAAACTATAAGAAGACTCATGTCAGCCTGGTCAACATAAAAACATTTGCTCCAACTTTGAACTTTTGAAGTTCTACTGATTCAACTACTCGATTAGGAAGATCATTCCACAACTTGGTCCCAGCTGGAATAAAACTTCTAGAATACTGTAATGTGTAGTATTGAGCCTCATGATGGAGAAGGCCTGGCTATTAGAATTAACTGCCTGTCTAGTATTACGAACAGGATAGAATTGTCCAGGGAGATCTGAATGTAAAGGATGGTCAGAGTTATGAAAAATCTTGTGCAACATGCATAACGACCTAATTGAACGACGGTGCCAATGATTAATATCTAGATCAGGAATAAGAAATTTAATAGACCGTAAGTTTCTGTCCAACAAATTAAGATGAGAATCAGCAGCTGAACGTTTCATAAGGCTGTTTAGGATGTATCAAGTTTTATAAGCAAGATTTACAAAACTAAATTTAGGTTTGGTCCTTACAAAAGAAAAAAAGCTTCAGATATTAACTTTAATCCTGACAAATTTCTTAATCGATTTCTCATTTAGTCATTAAGTTTGGCTCCAGAGTGATGAGCGAGTAATACATCACCATAGTCTGCCTTTCAACAGAATATTGCAATTGTGCTCATAATCCTGTTTGGCACTCTTTTACCTTCGCCAACGAAGTTGGAAGGAGGTTATGTTTTGCCCCCTGTTTGCGTTAATGTGTGTGTGGTTTTGTTTGTGAACAGCTTCCTGGCCACAACTTTCATCGTAGAGCGATGAAACTTGCAGGCATGAACTATTATGTAAAAAGCTGGAAATGATTAAATTTTAGAAGGTCAAGGTCACGGTCAAGCAAAATGTCCAATTCACATAATCAGCCCTAAGTTTGGACATCGTTGTCACAGAGGCTTGAAACTTGGTTCATATTTAAATATATGAAAATCCACGGCAATTAATACGGATTAAGGTCGAAGGTGAAGGTCGAGCCCAAGGTCAAGGTCAAACAAAATGTCAAATTTCGGTCGTCAACCATATGGTCACAATTTTGATCGTAAAGTAATGAAACTTATGTAAAGAGCTGGAAATAATTAAATTTTGGAAGGTCAAAGGTCAACGTCAACTGCTCTCTACTGAGTGCCCCTCTAGTTATTATTATGTTTTCACCACACGAATGACTTTTATTCGTGAACACGTAGGTGCCTATAGAAAATCTCTTGAGTTGTTTTCCTTATTTTCAATAAAAATTACCCTAGATCATAAGAAACGGTTAGAATTATGTCATAATACCTGCAAACACTGATATCAATGAATCGTAGATCGAAGATTATGACACTAATTTAGTACCGTCATTTAAATCCTAAACGTTGAAATAGTGCTCAAAAGTCATCACTAATGTATTAAGACCGAAATAACGCAATTTCGTCAAAACTTGAATGTTAATCAATGATGACGATGTTCTGTATTGAGTTAGGACTACCATTGAGAAATCAGAAGGATAATCTTGTCTCATAAAAAGTTCACACACTTGATATCAGTGTTCTATGTCAAACTAGATCGGAACGCCAAGGTGTGATTTGAATATATTCAACACTGATGTCACTGTCTCGCAGAAATAGCCGAGTATCTCTTTACCTAGAAAAGATTTCTGGGATTCGTCTTTTAACATCAGTAGTAGAAAATTGTTGAATGGAAGTCCACGTGAAAAAGAACAGAAACGTTTCTTTCAAAATTTTAAACTTTTCATGCGGCGACCTAAGCTGGCCGGAATAGTCATTTCCGTCTCGGTCACCTCATTATTGAACAGTTAAAATGTTTGATAGTATAATCAAATGTTACTAGTTTCCCAGTCAAGACGTGAAGACAGCAATAACTTTCCTATTATCGAAGCAATGCTAGAAGATAGTTCGCTTGAAAGAAATATTTTTTGAAATATCTTAGTAGTATAATTATCTATACTCATCAAGGGATTTTCCATTTTCTTGTGGCAATTAAGGTAACTCGTAGCTTGAGTTCTCCCTTAGCGATGAATAGCTTTTATTGCAATAGAAATTGGAAAAACTTTTAAGGCCTAAAAAGATTCTTCACCAAACTCGGTTTTTAATCTTCCGATTGTTAACTGAATAACGAATCATCCGTAATGAAAAGGAATTATTTTCCTAATAATATCGAGCAAATTACGCTGTAATCAAATGTGGATGGGAGACGTTATAACTCGAGACAAAAGCCAAATATATGAAATCCGCTCTGGACTCCCGACGGGATCAATAAAATTAAAAGATTAGTCATATTGTGTTTTGTATTCAGCTTTTTACTGGATTTTTTTTTAATGGCTAAATAACTGACTTCAGTATTTCAAAGATGGACCACAAATTATTTTACGATTGCTTTTCTTTTTTTTTTTTTTAAAAAAAAGAGAGAGAAAAAAGTAAAACCCGTCTAAAGCACGTTTAACGTAACCTTGGGGAGTTTATTGTGTTTCAAATAGAACAGCGACCTTGTTGGTATCATACCCAGCTTTGAAAGCAATAATTGATGAATAGATCAATAAACATTTGGTTCACGCCTGACATTTATATCGGATCTCTGCTCACCTTGATATTAAGCTTCTACGCAGTGCTATGGAGTGATTAAATTGGCATTAAGATTTAGTTTTACTAGAATGCAAAAAGATGACCACATCTGTTAATCAGGCTTTTATACCTCTGCCAACGAAGTTGGAAGGAGGTTATGTTTTCGCCCCTGTTTGTCTGTGTGCCTGTTTATTTGTTTGAACAGCTTCCTGGCCACAATTTTGATCGTAGAGTAATGAAATTTGCAGGGATCAACTGTTTTTACATAACAGTTGGAAATGACTAAATTTTGGAAGGTCAAGGTCATGGTCAAGACAAATGTCCAATTCACGTAATCAGTCATAAGTTTGGACATCGTTGTCACAGACTTCAAACTGGTTCATATTTGAATGTATGAAAATCCACGCTAATCATTACATGTTAGAGTCGAAGGTCAAGGTTGAGTCCAAGGTCAAGATCAAGTAAAAGGTCAAATTCTGGTCATCAACCATACGGCCACATTTTTAATCGTAAAGTAAGGAAACTTGAAGGATTTTAAACTGTTATGTAATGAGCTAAAAATTATTAAATGTTGGAAGGTTAAAGGTCAACGTCCATATCACGTAATCAGCCGTATGTTTGGACATCCTTGTCACAGAGACTTCAAATTTGGTTCACATTTGAATGTATGAAAATCCACGCTAACGAGAAATAAGCTGCCTTGGCGGAGGTATGCACTCTACTGAGTTCCCCTCTAGTTAATGCTGGAATAGTCGTTTTGCAGATGTGCTTTTAAGGACTGCTTTTCTGGTCGCATACAGCTGGGGAACCCTACTCTGCTTTGTGAAAAGTATTTACAAAACAATTTTCTTTTTCCTGAATTTTTTTTCTCTAGGTTAGCTGACGAGTGGATGATTTTCTTTCAATTTTTAATTATTACAATTATAATTTCTATTAAAATGTTTTAACACGACAATGAAAACATGTTTTTTAGATCAACTTTCTTTCCTTTTCTCTTCATTTGTCTTGTCTAAGATCAAATGAAAACAACATGACTTTAGTCTTATATCTTCACTTCATTTTGTCAATATCCATTAATATTAGCACCTGAGAAAGTAACTAGATTAATTTAATTCTTCATGATTTTGCTTTGGTGAAGATGACGAGTGAAGCTTATCCAGCCATATTAATTTCAGCCTCCATAGAAAGAACTTATGGAATTCTCTTTGTAAAAATTTATGTATAGCATATTTATATCAAACGGTTTATTCAAGGACGGAAGTCTATATATATATATATATATATATATATATATATATATATATATATATATATATATATATATATATAGCCATTTCATAATTCTCTATAAGTTACAAAGTGAAATTATATAAGATTTTGATTTTTCATCACACAACAGATCGGGATATTTGTGTTTTGTATTTAACTGGAATATGTTTAGCAGATTCAAGAGAAGAAATCTCTCCGTCTTAGGAAATTGCAGGTCTGCCAAGATGACAAAAATCCAATGGACCAATTCGGAGTTAACTGGTATAAGCTGGACTTTACACTCCTTTTGACATTTAACAAACCTTTGCGTGCGTCTTTGGCGTTTAATCCCACTGTGTGAATATATGTTCTTACCTTCGAAAATATTTTTTGTTAAAATGTCTAGTTCGCCATTTCAAATATTGTATTATCAATACTTTCATAACATCTGACTGAAGGCTTTAAATCATTTACGTTCACATTTTATTAGTTTCGTTTATGGAAGAAGTTTATGTAGGCCTATACAAATTTGATTTATAATGCACAAGTTTTAATAGAATGAAGCTGGCTTACACACATACCCATACGCCCGTGTGTGTGTGTGTATATATATATATATATATATATATATATATATATATATATATATATATATATATATATATATATATATATATATATCTTCTTCTGTTAACTATTGCCTTCATTTTGAAGGACTTTGCCTTGACTTTGGGGTAGACCGTAGTCCCGATCGGCTGCCCTGCCTAAATAGACCATTAAATGCTCAGTTTAGTATAAACAACCAACAGCCAATTAAACAACGGCAACGGTCTCAAAAGTTTTCAAGGTTATTCGTTCATTAATATTCAGCACAAACTGAACCATAACCCCCATTTGTCAGAGAGAGAGAGAGAGAGAGAGAGAGAGAGAGAGAGAGAGAGAGAGAGAGAGAGAGAGAGAGAGAGAGAGAGGGATTGGTGACTCAGTGTTCCAGATTAAACTGATTCTCAAAGAATGTACGAAAATTATACAGGTAGGTAATTGTACCGAATGCAGTGAATTGTGTTGCTGTATACATGAAATATAGATGGTAAGGGCAGGTGATCAATAACCCTAAACAGTTTAGGTAGTTGGAATTTGCTTCACTCTTCTGATGTCACTGCATTCCGTACTAATTTATAATTGGGCAATTTTGCCTCTGCATATATAATGATTCAGTGCAAAAGTCTAATTTATTGTTGTGCAAGTTTTTTTTCTTTTTTAGATCGCAATAAAAAAATTCAGGAAAACGGTCATAATATATTAGCATGATGAGGTTTGGTTTATGCCGCTTTTTGCAGTTCCAAGAATATGCAAGAAATTGTTCCAAAAGTATACGTGAAATGTCATGATATTAGAGCCAAAATGAAGGTCAAATATTTCCACTTAGGTTTATAATTTGCTCACGTGAATGACATGTAGCATGTACAAACCATTAAAGACTATTAGAATAATGAATTGTTACAGCATACTTAATATTCAAGGTAGCGTGTTTGCGTATTCATTATTAGATTTACTTAAATGTCATGTCAACTTAGGGGTAAGTGATTTATAGCAGACATCGCTACTTATAGTGTTAACAATGACGTGTATTTCATTATTTGATGTAAGGTTGATTTAGTTCTTTGCAAAAATTCAGTATGCAATTTTTTTTATTATTATTATGAAGTGCTCTCGTTCGTGTCAGAAATATAGCCATCAATCAAATGTTATTTTCTCTTTTTATGCGTAGCCTATAGAGACCTTATTTTGATGCGAGGCTACTGCACAAGCTTGATATATATATCATGTGACCGTTATTAGAATATGTTTTCACAAAACGTGTTTCATTGTTTTTAAAATGTGTTCAATGCATAATTTTAGAAATATTTATTAGATGAATATATATATTTTTTTTTTTCAAATGCGGTACTCATCAGTGCTGCTCATTCCAGATTTTTTTAAGAAACTAACAGTTTGAAACGTGATGCCATTTCTGGGGCAAGAGGGTTGGAAGTGTGTTTTAGGACTGAGTATCCTGCTTCTTATAACTCTAGCTGTTAATTTTGAAGTCATGAAATTCAAGTTATAAAGCTTTTGGGCAAGCCCTACAACTTTTATTTGTGTTTCAGCTTTCGTATTACAGGTTTAAAAGATGCTAAGCTGTAATCTTCTTGTCATCATGTTTAAGATATATGAAGATGATATAAAGGCTTCTTAAGGTTATGTTGGGGATTTCCATGCTGACACGGGGGATTCATTGGGTTTTGTTTCTCCAACTGATTTTCATGGTCTAGGGGCTTTTGAAATTTCTACTGAAACAGGCTGCGATCAAATAAAAATTAAGGTTACACCAAGTTTAGGAATTGTTTGGATCTAGAATTCAATGATGGTCACAGTGTTATAACAAGAAACGCTGGTCTTCCAAGTTTGACGTATGAGCATTTATTAATTTCCTTAGTAAGACTGAGTAAGTTGTCCCTGCTGTAATATAGTTTAGTAAGGTATATATGAAAGCTAAAGCTAATTGGGTTGGCCTTTTGAGATCTTTCGCAAAATTTTAGATTAGTCATAGTTGTATATGAAGGATTTAGAGTATTAATTTTTTGATGGAAAATGCTATCATAATCATCGATAAGCGTATTTTTACTCGGGTATTGGAATGCCCTATCATGGACAAAGTCTGGTTCAGTGATGATTGTAATAAAGGAGGCATGTCGACTTTAGAAACGAAATTAATCAAATTTAACTTGAAATACCTGCACTACTGAGAGTATTTACATTACAACTGTAAATCAATATAATTTGCCATTAATGAAAGCCTCTGTGGTGTAACTCAGGAATATAAATGGTGGGCTGCGTTAAAGTTTGTATCCTTCAGTGTAGATCTCACTTTCCAAAGGAAAAGCGTCATTCCTCTTTTCCGCTGGCTAAACTACTAATTTCAACTCTCATTATTGTTATTATATTGTCAATTTTTATGCCAATATCAACCTTTGATACCTCTCTAACTAACGACTTTCAAGCTGCAAGCAACTCTCAACGTAAACGACAAAAGCCCTTGAATGCACACGTGCAGTTGTTATCCTTATGCGACACTTTGGTGAATATAAATACCCG
This sequence comes from Palaemon carinicauda, assembly GCF_036898095.1. Taxonomy (NCBI): domain Eukaryota; kingdom Metazoa; phylum Arthropoda; class Malacostraca; order Decapoda; family Palaemonidae; genus Palaemon; species Palaemon carinicauda. The sequence goes on from NC_090746.1 coordinate 20,462,085, forward strand.
TTTTATTCGCTAAATAAAGTTAGATTTTCGGATATCCCTTGAACTCCCAGCCCATCTTCGAGCTCACCACTTTGTCTACTGTATCCTCCGACGATGTCCACCACCAACCCTAACTCATCTGTCCTCGTTGCCACAGTGAAACTCCCGCTCTTTGCTAGCAGAGATATGTTTGCTTGGTTTCAGTGTGCTGAGGTTCAGTTCTCCCTCAAGGGTGTGACCCGCTCAAGAAGCAAAGAAGACTATGTCCTTGCTGTGATCCCCAATTATGTCTCTCCAGAAATCTCCAATTGTCTTTGCGAGCAAAAAGTCATCCTATCAATACCTCCTGGAGAGTAATCACCATTGTCGGCTCCCTCAATATCTGGTTGGGGAGCAAAGGGTTTTGATGGTCGTCGGGGAAATTATCAGTATTGGTCTCCTTCTGGTTACTCCGGACCCTTTGGATACGTCTGCTGGTATCTGTGCAAACCGGCCTTCTCAAGGTCGATACCTTAACCTTGAAGTACCCGATGACTGGAATCAACACCCGTATGGACAGCCACTTACCCACCATCAAGAACTCCATCAACATCCCTCTTAACGAAGGAGACAACTATTCTGTGCCGAGTGAAGCTGAGGAGAATGATATAGGACTTTGACACTACCCTTATTACATGCCTGTGCAAAGATGAAGCCGCTCACAGCCCACCTAAGCCTCTCCATGCTTGTGCCTTAACCAACGCCCTCAACAGCCACATTAATGCTACTACCACTCCAGATTTGGGATTGGTGCTAAGAAATGTGCTACTGGATGTCAACGGTAAAAAAAGTTATAAGTAGGCCTTTGATTGTAGTAGTGGCCTCCTTATTAATTAAACCCTTCTTTTTGCATGATTCAGGATCTAATATGCACTTCCTGGTAGATACTGGTGCCTGTTGTTCCTTTCTGCCATGTTCCCTTTTAGGGGCGCGACCTTATCATTCTAAGCCTGCTGGTGTCCGCCTGGTGGCCACTAACGAATCTGCTATCCTCACCCACGGTTATGAGATACAGACACTTGTTTGGAGGTGCCCAGTACTTGCGGAGTTTCATCATCTTGGATGTTACACTGCCTCTCATCAGTGCAGATTTCCTCACTTATTTCCACCTCTTGGTTGACGTCGCACATCAAGGCTTAGTAAATGCCAGCCCTTACTCATCCACACCTTTATCACTTGCTCCCTTCAACCTTGCTCAACAAAGTAGCACACCCACGGATATCTACTCCCACCTCTTCATTTTATATCCCGACGTCTTGCATATGACATTAATATTTTCTAAAGTTTTCGAATGGCTTTTGGCTAAACGTCTGAGAGGATATGCGGAAAGAAATGATTTTCCCTATTTACAATTTGGCTTTTGCAAGGGGCTTGGAACTTGATAAGCTGTTCTTTTAATCTCCAGTATTGGGAAGAAATCCTTGGAATGTCATAAGGTTAGTTTTATTGACATTGATTTTAGTACTACTTTTGACTACAGTAATCATGAGGCAATTGTTGTCAAACTTCAACAGATCGAAGTTAGTGGGTAATGTTTTAGTATTATTATTGTGTTAACCAATAGATTGCAAAGAGTAAATGTTGATGGACACCCTAGTAACTAGAGAAATGTATAAGCTGGAGTTTAAGAGGGTAGTGTTCTTGGTCCTTTAGTTTCCATGTTTTATAAGCATGTTGTGTAGTTCGGCCTTACAAATTTATTCCATTTCTTGAATTTAGACTTGGGGTTGCTAACTGCCTTAACAGAGATCTAGCTAAAATGAGTGAAACATGCCAGTAATTAGGGATGAAATTTAACTTTAAAAAACGCAAATATAATAGTACGTAGGTCAAAGATAATTGATCCTCATCAACCAGATCTGTTCATTGGCAATGTTTTTTCAACTAATTGCAGCTCATTTAAAATTATGGATGATATTCTTAACTGGAAATTTATCTTTGAAAAAAGGTAATTGGTCTGTTTCTTCTTCAACTGCACAAAAGATTGGCATATTGTGAAACTTTCAAGAGGTTTTTAGACATGTCTCTCCTGGCTAGAGGATTTAATTCGTTTATTGTTATGTTACGAATATTGTTTTCCTGTCCGATCTTCAGCAGCTAATTCTCTTCATAACTTGTTGGACAAAAATTTCTGGTCTCTTTAATTCTTTATCCCTGATCTGGATGTTAATCCGTGGTACCGTCTTTCGATGAGGTCTTTGTTCATGCTGCTTGTTTTCTTATCATAACTCCAGCATCCTTTGCAATCAGATCTTTCCAGACTACAATATTCTCTACTTAGTGCAATATATGCAGTCACTTTTTATAGTCATGACTTTTTATAATGCTCAATACTACATCGAATTCTATGAGTTTCATTCTAGATATGAACAAATTAAGGGATAAGATTCCGAATCAAATAGTTGAATCATTGGAACTTCAGAAAGTAACACTTAGTGCAAGCGCATATTTTTTTGTTTAGCAAGTTGACGTAAATCTCGTTTCATAATTTATATTACTTGTTTGTTTAACATTGTTAACTATAACCATATAATCTATTTTTAGTTATTTCTATATTAGTTAGTTGTTACTTCCATTTCCGCATTGGCCTCTTTTCCAACAATGGTTGCAGCCTTACAAGTAATAATTGTAATAACGATAATAATGATAACAAAACGAAGATAGAAATAGATAAGTAGCCTGAAATATGATGTACTTGAGGCAGGTAATGAAAAATGTAGTAGAAAATATCGAGCATATAGGCAAACACTAGGGACAGTAACACTGACCTAGCAGGCAGGCAATGCCCAAGAGACTGACCATGTATTCATATGATCAGCGCCCAAGCGCCCTTTCCACTCAAGCTAGGACCATGGAGGGCCAAGCAATGGCTGATGATGACTCAGTAGGTAGACCTATAGGTTCCACCAGACCGCCCATCCTTAACTCACAAGGATGGTGAGGTTGTAACCACTAAAGGAACTAACGAATTTGAGTGGGACTCGAACCCCAGTCTAGCGATCACCCCGCAGGGACGTTTCCAGTAGGTCACCACAAGAGAGAGAGAGAGAGAGAGAGAGAGAGAGAGAGAGAGAGAGAGAGAGAGAGAGAGAGAGAGAGAGAGAGAGAGAGAGATGGCTCTTGACTAAAGAATGGAGCTATCTATATATCGTGAAAAATAGTTTCAAAGGATAAAACATTCTTTCAAAAGCCTGAAAGATGAATGAATTTGAAATCCTTCAGCAATCACTGTGTATGTTATATACATCATTATTACTTCGTGAAGTAATTGTTATTTTAGAATACTGAAGGGGCCGAGTGGTAGTACAAACAGTGAAATACTCTCCAAACATCGAATTTACTGTCTGGAAAGGGGGTATTGTCCTCTTTCTGATGTGAGAAGTAAAAGTTTGTATTGTATCCATAAGTGCTCTATACATAAAGCCTGCTCGGTAGTTCCTTCTATTTTTTTCTAATAATAGGACACCTAAAGAAAAGTTTGTAACTGGACTTCATACAAAGAGCCGTAAGTAAGGAAAAGAACATGTTGCGTTTTCTGTCGTTAGTTACTTTGATAGCTTTAGATTACACTTTATCCCTGTTGATATATTTGTTGTCATAATTTAGGAAAGGTTAATCATCCATATATTCCAGTTTATACAAATCTTTGTTTTTGTACGTTCAATATTAGCTATATAGACGTAAACCTTTTATGGTTAACTTATTCATTTCAATCGATCCATTCCCAAACTTAGTCAGGTATGACTCTTGTTTCAAAACAAAGACGGGGAATGCCAATATTCCTGACAGCAGGGATTAAAAAATTATTTCCAAACCATGGTTTATATTTATATATATATATATATATATATATATATATATATATATATTATATATATATATATATATATATATATATATATATATATATATATTATATATATATATATATATATTATATATATATATATTATATATATATATATATATATATATATATATATATATATATATATATATATTAAAGTATTAAAAATTGTCAGAAGATTGAGAAGTTACGGGAAGATTCTGTTTAATAAAAATACACATTTCTCGTGAAAATGACGTATAAACTCTATATACTATAATTTACCAATTTAATTTTATTAAATTTCTTTCAGTCTATATACAAGGGAACAAAAATGTTGGATTGCATCATATATTCAAATTTTCTTAAAGCTCCTCGAATATTTATTAACTAATGGATGCTTAAGCCATCTACATTGTATATTTTATAAGAAATATAATTACTTGTTTACTTGTTTTGGGTTTAAATCCAACCCTCCATTGAAGTAAGTGAACTACTTCTCGGGCGGGTCCATATCAACCATCTAACGAAACGTTTTCATTATAACTTATACAATTCTTTGATTGTAGCATCTTCCAAATCATATGATCTTGTGAAAAGTAATGTCTTTAGTTTCTTCTTAAATTCAATTGCTCCCTTTAGGTCCTTCATTTCAGTTGGCAGTATATTATAATGTCCAGGCGCACAGTAGCTGAAAGCCTTTAGAGGTAAATGACGGGGAATCTTTAGAGAAAAAAGCAGAAAGTCAAATAGCATAAATTCCTGAAATACGAATTTGATGTACTGTCCAAGGTAGAGTAATTACTTGTAACCACAATGAATACTTTCTAGAAAGCATAGCTACCCAACAATTACGTGGTATTGATTCTCAAAGTAACTACAGAGGACTGTACCACTGTCTCACTGTCCTTCATGGTTCATGAATAATGAATAGCAGACGAAAAACCCAGCTGACATTCAAAATCAACCCAAAGTAACTATCGACCACTCTGCCTAACGTATACAACCAGCTTCCCGTTACCATGGCTACGAGACCAAACACACATACACGTCAGAGTAGTTGACATTATCTTTGATAACTTTATTGACTTTCTTCTTAGGAATTTCATTGTGTTTTGGATAACGTGCAGGTTTTCTTTGATCAATAGATTACATTTCTATTTAAACCAATTTTACGAAAGAGAATTAGACTTTGTCACTCAAAGGCATAAAATGTATTAAGTTAGGAGTCGATCAATAAAAAAAAATACATTACGTGACTGGTCACAGTCATGAATCACAGAAAAACATTAACGTAATAAGAGGGGAAACGGTCACTTTCGATAGGTTTGTATTGTTTTCGTGACCGAAAGAGAAAGTAAAGAATAAGCAAGTTCTGAAAAAAAGAACTTTTGTAATGCTGTTCGCTGTCATTAGGTAGGATAGTACAATAAAACAAGTCTATAAGCCTTTACATAATTTTAGCATGCGATAAATGTTTATTGGGGCTATTATTCATAGGCTTGTTTATAGCAGGAATGGCTGACTGAATAGTTATGTGTAGAGAGAGAGAGAGAGAGAGAGAGAGAGAGAGAGAGAGAGAGAGAGGGGGGGGGTCATGGAAAAAGGAAGGAGGTAGATTAGAATGTTTTTCTAATATTTTTTTTACATAACTCCAGTTTTATCAAATTGAAACTAAGTAGCCAGATTATTGTTAATAAGCGTTCATACTAGAATCAGGCTAAAATGTCTAGAATTCGGGAATCAAGAAATGCTTTGCAATTAACTCCAAATTACATGTTTCATAAATATAAATCTGTCGTAAAATTTGTTCCCCACATACATGTTGTTCAAAAGAAATTCATCTTGGAAATCGTTCTAAGTGGAATGAATAAATTAGGCAACCAAAGTACTTTTGAAATTTTTTACGTAATATACGAATTTTGGAATCTCAGAATGTACTTGAAAATTTTCCAAAACCAGCACCCTTTGGGCACTCAAAGTTCCCCGAAATGTGCCAAAAATAGCAAGAAGTGTAGCACCCAAAATCTCCTTGACATTTCCATAAAATTTGCTTGAAAGTAGACTGGATTTAGCTAGACAAGGTTCCCTTGAAATATGAACCAATTATACTCTGAATCCTATTGGAATTTTCCAAAAATACCGCAGTTTTCTTTACCCGTCCCATAAAAACTTGACGTAAATATCTACAGTTTGGGCACCCGAAGTTATATTAGAATTTGATGAAAAAAAAATTTCCAGCTTTTGTGGATCCAAATCCCCTTGAAATGTTAGAAAATATCCCGTGTTTGGACATTATAAGACTACTTTAAATTATTCCAAAATTCAATTTTGGCTGAGATTATTCCTTAGAAACTTGAAAAAAGACACCTTTGTCTGGCCATCAAAAGTCCCTATATAATATGCCAAACATAGCAAGATATTGAACATCCAGATTTTCCATTGATATTTCTTTAACATGTCAAACTTACCTTTGATTTATAGATATAAGTGTATACCACAGCACATGGACCGGGTAGGCCATTCAGTATTGAGGTGAAACTTAATAAGGGACTGAACAGTTAGATGGATAAATGGAATTGAGAACTTAAGAGTTTCAAACTTCATGGAATGATTTTATGTTTAACAGGTTAACAAAAGCCTCATAATAGTATATATATGGCAGATTTATTTTATCGTTGTTACTACACTTAAGAAATTTCATATTCATTATTCATTATTTCTCATATGATTGATTTATTTTCTTATTTCCTTTCCTCACTTGGATATTTTACTCTTGAAGCCCTTGAGCTTATAGTATCCTGCTTATCTAACTAGGGTTGAACAGTAGTTGACCAGTAATAATGATAATGTAGATTGATTGATTGATTGATTTAAAGTTTTCAGGCATCCTGGCATCTAAGGTCATTGACGCCGTGATAATATAGAAGGCTTAAAGAAGAGGTGTAACGAGTGGCATTTTACGAAATCGTGTATTGGCATATCTAAAAGCGCGCAAAGCGTTGTTATATTGCTATCAAAAGCGCGGCAAAGTATTTAGTCAAAATCGCGTTTTATTACTCGCCTCAAGGTCCGATTGTTAATGAGTTCATTAACGTTCGCTCGCCTCTTCCGTTAAGCAGATTATATCATCTGTATGTACAAATTTTGTCTTAGACTGCTTCATAGAGACGTTTTATTGCTATATGCATGTTATCAGTGCATGTTTGCTATTATCTCCTAAAATTATAGAGGTTATTGAAGGTATTAAAGTTTCCCGTAATTCCAGTCTGAGGCGTCGTAAGTATATTCTTCGTGCACCTCAATATAGGATTTTCCTTGCAGTCCTTTATAAAGTTATTTATATAATCCTATAATTGCCATATAAAAACAAATTTACGCATCCATAAAAGCAATATATATAAGATATTCATCATACACCTCGATTATTACAGTTTTTTAATTGCCCTAAATTAGTCACCCAAACTCTTCATATAGTTGTCTAGCTATTTCTCCTGAAATATATTTGTTGTACTGGGATACTGTATAGTATGCTCGTTTCTGTTTTGTTCAGATTTCCTCCTTGTTGCAGACTTACTGCTGGTATTATTCTGGAGCTTCACTAGAGCGTCAAGGAATACATGATTATAGAGATGAATGGCATGTATAAAAATCTTCATTAAAATGAGCATGAAAAGATTCCGCAGCATTGTTTGTACACTTGGTATGTGAGGGAATTTCAGCCCAAGGCACTGGGAATCATTAAGACGCAACAGACGAAACTTATTGAAATAGCTAGTCAAAAGGGATTAATTTTAACGTGCCCTTGTAACTGCATTAAGGGTGAGTTTAGAACTATAATCTTTTCGAATCTGCGCTTTTGTAGTGCGCCCGTAGCGAGGGGTGGATAGGCCACTGGAAAGACAATATTTAAGCTTTCAGTTCACCACCTGAGATGCACTGACAATACTAACACCCGCTGGCACACTTTACTTTGATTGCGGACTATAAAGTGATTTTGTTATGCAATGTATTTTTGTATGTTGATTTTGTGACGTTAGGAATAGCATATATAAGGTAATCAGGGACTTTACCCAGTTAGATGGAATCCACCCGCCTCCAAATGTGATGAAAACCCAACGCAGAATTAACTTCAAGGAAAAAAATTACGCTATATTTTTTTTTGCCATTTGTCCTTTAATAATTGTACCCTTAGAAATTAAGTTGATGGACTGAATGGGTAAAATAATATTAATGAATATGTTTTTTATTATTATTATTATTATTATTATTATTATTATTAGCACAATAACACAATACAAAATAAAGGACACAAAATGACTCCCTCTGTCTAGATTATTTGAAGTGTATTATCATGATAAAGCCGAATTCTTTAGCTTTCAAGGATGTCTGGTGGAGGATTAGGATTTCTCGAAGGAAAAATAATTTTGTGCTTCAACATATTTTTACAAATACAAGTCTTCAGCCTTATTATTATTGGCATTATTATCACTATTATTACTATTATAAACTAAAGAACCCACCTTATTTTATTAATCTACAATCTTGGAATCAGCCCACGATGTAAGTGGTAAATGTGAACGACCTTCGGTATTTGCCATTGCGTGTCGGTATTTTTCCAGCGACTACATTGCAACGAAGGACAGGTAACTAGACTAATTGGTGTCGAAATACCATTAAAGTCTTATCTTTTATTTATCATTTGTGGTTATCTACAAGTATATCTCTTGGAATACTAGTAACGCTAGAATACAACTGGTAAAGTTTCGCGCGCATATATATATATATATATATATATATATATATATATATATATATATATATATATATATATATATATATGTGTGTGTGTATATATATATATATATATATATGTGTGTGTGTATATATATATATATATATATATATATGTGTGTGTGTGTGTATATATATATATATATATATATATATATATATATATATATATGTGTGTGTGTATATATATATATATATATATATATATATATATATATATATATATATATGTATATATTTATATGTATGCATGTATATATATATGTATATATTTATATGTATGCATGTATATATATATATATATATATATATATATATATATATATATATATATATATATATATATATTAATTTATATATCGTAAAATTAATTAATCTAGTTATTTGGTTTTGGTCCATACTTTGAAGGATTATCGTCAAGCATTGGCTCAATACAACGTTGCACAAAGCCCCTTGGATATCAGAGAGTTAAACCAAGGGATAAAGACCTTATTTTGATATCGCATGTTAAGAAAAAGATGGTATCATCTTCTCTAGCCTCTTTCTCTAAGAGAAATGTAACTGAATGGTTGTTATCATTCCACTTCCAAGCTAATGACCATCAGACCGAGGCGTTTAGAGCACACTTTTATACAAGGTTTATTTATGGTGGACCTTTGTTAGCATAAGGTCTTAAGCCACCTTTTAAATGGAAAACTCACCTTTTTCGGCAAGACAGTTTAAAAATGTAGCTTCTGCAAGGACAGAATTGGAATCCCAGCGGCCTGTGAGCTTTCGCTATCGATTGGAGGAACTTAAATCGTTTATCGGTCTTCCACAAGGCAGTGTACTTTCACACAAGCAATGGATTAGTGACTATAGACTGGCACACTAATTTATAGGTGAGGTTACTTGAACTTCTGATAGTATGCAGAATATTGGATATGAAAATATTTTTGATTAATGCTGTAAACAATTATCCGATTATTCAGTTTTATGTTTTCTTGTTAGATTAAAGTTGTTTAATTGGAGAGAGCAGAGTCTAATATTTCAGCAAAGATGATTCATGTCAGGTTTACGGTAGTTCCATGGTATCTGGACCGTGGGTAATCAGAAGTTTTCAATTGCGGGAAAGCTAAGATTTCTATGACTTCATATTACAAATTATACAGTACTTGAGTGAGGAACCAACCCGCACGGACGATACTGCATTAAAGTTTTTATTCATGTTTATTTTTAGATACGCTGAAGACGACAATTTCGTCTTTAGTTTTCTACCTTTAACACATTATTAAGTGCGTAAGAGAACCATTTTTACAATTTTGAAAAATCCGTGCACTTGAAGATTGGAAAATAATTATTCATCCGTAAACAGGTAAAACTCTATATAATGATCTATAAAATCCACCCCGGGAAAATTCTCTTAGGGCAAAGTTCATGTAAACTAGATGTGTTTGTGAAACAGTGCCATGTTTCTTTGACTCTTAAGTATGGCATTGACATAATTTTACACATCTGCTTCATTTCTGGAGAAGGAATGCCAAATAGGAAATCTCTAGTTCCCATTGTAAAAAATTTATTGAACAGTTTAATTACTAATCTGATCTAATTACTATTTGACATTTAACCAGCAAGCATGAATTGAATCCTAATCATTGGCCAAATCAATCACATCAGATGTGATCCTCTACTTTCATAGATAAGATGTAGGAAGTAGGAATCTTCTAATTTCAAAGATACTGAAAGTGTGGACATAAAAGAACGTTAACCTTATCCGAAGCACGATGATGTAGAGGCCCATACAGATGGACAAATATTTATTTCACTAAATAAGCGTGGATCGTTTTATTAGTTTATTTGATTACATAACTTAGCGTAGGGGCTAGGAAGGCCATTCAACGACTAGCTGCTACTGCGGCAATCTCAAACTTTGGATTACGAAATAATAATTAAAAAAAGTTTGGCACCAAGACGAAAGAAAGATGAAGGGAACAGAGGTAAAGCAGAAAGCCGGAAAGAGGTTGCAGCTAGATATCGGTGGGACCCTGTAAGGACCCTTGTAGGCAGTGGTTGCACGGACGGACGGCCCTTCCTTCCTGTGGGAGAGCGGGAGCCTGCACGGTAAACCGGCGACACAAAATAATAACGAAATTAATCCATAGATCTGTTACGCATATTAAGAATTATATGTTGTCCTGATTTTTGGCCGCCATTGATTCCTATGGAAAAAAATATGTTGTTTGGCCAGTTAGTTACAAAGGGGAGAATTTTCTTCCACCCCTCTGGTCTCTCCCTTTTCATCTTTTTCTTGTGTAGGCGAGGATGTAAGTGATTAATTAATTTACCTGTTACAGGTTTTGCGTGTTTGCATGTTCATTCATATGTATGTAATTTGTGGTTTGATGCTCTGTTCTTTTCTAGGTTTGTTTTTATACTTAATTAGTGTACACAACCTGTCAAAATGACGGCTAAATATTCGAATTGATATGCACACACACGCACACTCACCCCCCGTTTCACCAGGGTATGACTACTCTCCCTCTACCTTAATACGGGGACATTTGGGTGTGGCTGGAAAGAAGTATATATGTATGTAACCGAACACTTGCTCTTTATAGTATAAGAGCGATTGCATTATTTCCCGAATAAACATAGGCTGCACGTTCTCTCTCTCTCTCTCTCTCTCTCTCTCTCTCTCTCTCTCTCTCTCTGTATGCACTCAAACTATATTATCTCATATGATACATTTCTTTACTAATATTCAGAACTGCCTCTTAGAGTTATATAATTTAGCCCTCTTATTTTCTCTATATTAAACCATTTAGCATTTTTTTCTTCATAAAGGATTCACTCTTAACTTCAAAAATATCTCAGGAATGCTAATGACGTCACGGCGGAGGAGCGTCTTGTTGAATTCTCAAGAATGGATTTAGCTCATTCAAGGAAAATGACTAACAGGCACCTCGTCGATGATTCACTCGCCCAGCACTCCCGAGTCCATGTCCGGAAAACATAAGTCCTTCACACAACATCATTGAGTTACAGAAATGTTGGCGGAGTTGACGTATGGGCGTGTCGTAATGATTTTGCATGTCTGGTTGGGCGGTTTTTTTTTTCTTTTTTTATCTTTTTTTTTTGATATTCAATTATGAAGTATTTTAGTCACCTTGGAGAAAGTAGGCTACGATAAAAAACAATAGTGGTGTGATCAAGTGAATTGTCCAGAAGGCTTCTTAATTAGTAAAAAAATGTGACGAAGGTAAGAGTATTATTTATTTATAGTTTGCCGTTTGATTCATTACTCAAGGTGATAGTGACTTAAGGGCTGGTTGAGGCAGCAATCTCATATCGTAGGGACGTGAATATCTTTAAATTCGGACCAAAGTACACTACCTTAACTGGTTAAGACATTTAGCCAGATTATATTAAAAGGTTGTGTTTAGAAGGAGCATGAAACGACGATTTAGTACTGTAATTAAGGCAAAATATTACATGTGAATGAAAAAAAAAACATATTTAGAACTGTAGTCAACACAAAATATTACATCATGCTTTCTTATAGGGTGACTAGTTAATTTCGGGATGAGTTGCGTGTTTTGCATACTGTAATATTTCCAATACCAATAATCAAAGTTGGAGGGAAAAAGTGCCAAGCACTTTAACCTGTAAAATAGGAATAACATGCTTAAGATGGTCTCTAAAACACAACAACCAGAAATGAGATTTGTGCATAATTTATGTAGGTTTTAAGGTTGTTACATTTTGACAGGAATTGCCTATAGTTAAAAAGGGTATAGTATATACCTAACTTATGATTAATCAAGCTAAATACATAAAAAATCTAAGTTTGGCCCCAACCATGTGCCGATGTTACCTTGAACGTTTTAAAGAGAAGGATCCAATGTAGTTCTGTCTGGCTAGTTAAATAACCCCTGAACTCTCTAGCGGTAGTATCTCAACGGTTGGCTGGTGCCATATACATATACATACATAGAAGTATACAGTACATATATATACATATATATACATATATACATATATACACATATATACATATATATACATAAATATATATATATATAATATATATAATATATATATATATGTATATATATATATATATATATATATATATATATATATAAGTATGTACAGTATATGCATATGTAATGTATATATCTACATATATATATATGTATATATATATATATATGCATATATATATATATATATATATATATATGCATATATATATATATATATATATATATATATATATATATGCAGATATATACGTTACAAATGCATATACTGTACATATATATATATATATATGCATATATATATATATATATATATATATCTATATATTTAAATATCTACTGTAACTTCCCTGGTAGTTACATATATATAGCTTTATCCCGCCGATTCGTCGCACGCACGGCAGAAATTCAAAATTCGCGGCAATCGCCGATAGGTGGCCAGGTGATCATACCTGTGCTCCCTTTATCCAGGTACCTGGAACCATTCCCATTTGTCCTCAGAAATTCCCTGCCGTTGTTCTAGCAACACGTTGGAAATTCGCTCTACTTTGTTTGGGTTTGCTTTAACTACAAATTGGTGAAGTACCCATTGCTTTTCTTTTTGGTTGATGGCTTTCGCTGATATTGGATTTTCCTTTCTTTGGTAATAGTATAGAACACCATGCTCTCCATTTACTCCAATATAATGTAATCCTGCAGCTCTCACCTTTTTGCTCAGTAATTAGTTGGTTATTTAAATTCTGGGAAAGCAATAATTAGCAAGATATGTTGAAGAGGGGAGAAGGGGTTATAAAAAGAAAATAGCTCGGTTTCCTCACTAAACGACATGGAACTGACGTCAACATAGTCAACCAAACTGATCGTGATGCCAGCGTACATAAACAGAAGTTCATGATGCCAGTGTACATTTGATATACTGTATATTCAAAATATACTTAATCAAGAATTGTGATTACTCAAAAGTGTCACTATTTGTAAATTGCATATTTTAAGGACACTTTTGAGTAATTAATCCATTTTTAATTAAATATATTTTGAATATACAGTAAATCAAATGTACGCTGGCATCACAAACTTCTTTTTATGTACGCTGGCATCACAAATTCTGTTTGGTTGATTATGTTGACATGTCAGTTCCAAGTTGTTTAGTGAGGAAACCGAGCTATTTTCTTTTTATAACCCTTAACCCCCCCCCCCCCCTTCTCCATATCTTGCTAATTATTGCTTTCCCAGAATTTAAATAACCCCCTAATTACTGTGCAAGAAGGTGAGAACTGCAGGATTACATTATATTGGAGTAAATGGAGAGTGTGGTGTTCTATACTATTACCCTTTCTTTTTCACACCAATAAGATAGATTTTGTTGGTCCGACTTGGACAGTTTATTTTAACTTGTTTTCTTGATTTTCAAGATATCTGCCTCTGTTGTTAGATTTTGTGTGAAGGGTTGCAAGACCGGCTTCCAAAAGCTGCTCTTGATCCCCACACAGTATGTAGAAATGCAGAGGGCATGTGTGTACTTTTGGAATATGAGAGCTATGTTCGTAAGGTTGAAAGGTATAGGATCAGGAATTTTTCCCCCTACTGTAAAAACTAACGAACCAACTCTTAAAGACATGATGGTGGAAGGATTCATTCCGCCAGCACTATGACGTCACAAATCATATGACGTAAACTCTACGAAGAATGACTTGCAAATATGTAAATTCATTTCTTTTTCTTGCAAGGAATATAAACAAAATACTAAGTTACAAAGCATAAGTATTTAATTTTTATAATGCAAGGGAAATATAATATCTTTAAATTTTTCTCCTATTAGTATACTTTCTTTAGTTAAACATCGATCTATTATCAGAGATTAAACATGCGTGCAGTCAATTTATGGTACGTAGTACTCATGACGATCGTTACAGTTCCACAATACTTTGTATTGTTATTTAATGTTTCGATATTGGGAATACTAATATTAATCGTATAGCCTATTGAATTCTTATTCTAGCCCTTGGCGAAAGAGTAGAATATCTCGCAGCGGGCATGTCTAAATTATGGTCTGATGTGAGAGAGTTAAAAGTGCTAGTTTCAGTGCTAAAATCAATGCAGTGGAGGGTGCGGCTGCTCGGTCCTGTCGTTCTCCTAGCCCTGGACCTCTTCCATGCTCCCTAACCCCTGGGAGAAGGAATGTCGACAGGCAAAGAGAGGCGAGAGGCGTTAGCCCCCGAGCAGTCGTCCCTTCGAGCATACCTGTTGACGCTTCCCAGGACGCTCGCCCTCGCCATGGGAAAGGCGAGGTAAAAGTGTTATCTTCGGCGTCGGATTGCGCAGCTCACAGACGAGGCTGGCATCTTACGTTTTTCCCTTCCTGTTAGAGAGGTAAGAGCCTCGGAGGTCATGAAACCGAGCATCGAGATCGGCAACGTCGTAGTTCCTCGAGTCGAGATCGGGAACGTCGTAGTTCCGCGCGTCGAGATCGGGAACGTCGTAGTTCCGCGCGTCGAGATCGGGAACGTCGTAGTTCCGCGCGTCGAGATCGGGAACGTCGTAGTTCCGCGCGTCGAGATCGGGAACGTCGTAGTTCCGCGCGTCGAGATCGGGAACGTCGTAGTTCCGCGCGTCGAGATCGGGAACGTCGTAGTTCCGCGCGTCGAGATCGGGAACGTCGTAGTTCCGCGCGTCGAGATCGGGAACGTCGTAGTTCCGCGCGTCGAGATCGGGAACGTCGTAGTTCCGCGCGTCGAGATCGGGAACGTCGTAGTTCCGCGCGTCGAGATCGGGAACGTCGTAGTTCCGCGCGTCGAGATCGGGAACGTCATAGTTCCGCGCGTCGAGATCGAGAACGTCATAGTTCCGAGCGGCGAGATCGGGAACGTCATAGTTCCGAGCGGCGAGATCGGGAACGTCATAGTTCCGAGCGTCTAGAGTTGGAACAGTGTGACGCCAGGCATCATGATATTGGACTCCTTGTCGCCAGAAGTCAGGATAAGACCGGAGTTAGGACAGTGAAACGCGGACTCGCCGCAAGTTGCAGCGCTCATAGATGCTCCCTCGCCGCAAGTTGCAGCGCTCATAGATGCTCCCTCGCCGCAAGTTGCAGCACTCATAGATGCTCCCTCGCCGCAAGTTGCAGCGCTCATAGATGCTCCCTCGCCGCAAGTTGCAGCGCTCATAGATGCTCCCTCGCCGCGAGTTGCAGCGCTCATAGATGCTCCCTCGCAGCAAGCTGGACGCGTGATGGTAGGTGACATGGATCGTGACGCTCCCTGGCAGCATGCTGGACGCATGCATGATGCACGCAAGCATGACGCTCCCTCGCAGCATGCTAGACGCATGCATGACGCACGCAAGCAGGATGAGGCTTGTGATCCCCCCACTCGTTCAACATCGGAAATCGCCAATCCTTTGTTAGAGATTTCAGAGGAGGAGACGCAAGAAACTCTTCATGAGGCGGATCTGTGAAATTACTTGCGGTATTGGCGGACTTATTTCCGAATGATTTTCAGCAGGCTGTTATTCGGAGCCCGCCCTCGCAGTTTATGAAGGGTAGACCCCAGAAGTCTTCCTCCTTCAAGAAGACAGTTTTAGCCAGATCATTGAAGAGGGCTTTTTCGATGTTGAACGACTGAATTTTGAAGAAAAAGGAACAGGGAAGGGCAACCTTTTCCTTCCCTCCAACGAGATTGGCTTCTAGATCTAGTGTGTAGTATGAGACTGGGGAGGCTCTCGGCTTGGGAGTTCCTGCCTCTTCCCAAAGGAACTTCTCCAGACTCGTAGACACCTTGCGTAGAACAGCCATGTCTAGACTAAAGTTATGTGGTCCACATTGGAAAATGACCACTTGCTGAAAGGCGTCTTCAGGGCAATTGAAGTCTTCAGCTTAATGGACTGGACTCTCGGAGCCCTCGCAGATGTTATGGACGAGAAGAGCGAGATGTGAATGCACCTTTTTGCCTGTCTCGATAAAGCTGTGAGGGACGGGACAGTCGAATTCACAGCCCTTTTCACAGCAGGTATTATTAAGAAAAGAGCTATGCTGTTTCTTTCCTGTCGTCAGGAGTGACTCTCGTTCATAGAGCAGAGCTCTTGTATGCTCCCAAATACCTCTTCCCTACAGAGCTTGTGAAGGACTTAGCGGAAGCTCTTGCGCACAAGCAACACAAGATCTGATTACAAGGACTGTAAGGAAAGTTCTTCCGGCAAACTTTTTAGCCAGGAAAGAGAGGGAAGCTCATCCCACGCGTCAGCCCTTTCGTGGGAGAGCCCTTTCGTGGGAGAGCCCTTTCGTGGGAGAGCCCTTTCGAGAGGAAGCCAGAGAATGGCTGCTGGAGGGCAACCTCGTAAAACCCCAAACAGCAACCGAAACCCATAAAGTGAACTCGACAACCTCCAGACACAAGTGGGAGCCAGATTATCCCACTACTGGCAAGAGTGGAGCCAAAGGGTAGCGGACGATTGGACAGTCGAAGTACTGAAGGAAGGATACAAATCCCTTTCCTAAGGAAGCCCCCTCTTTCGCCAGAGCCATTAGTGTTGACAGCTACAGGTAAACGAGATGCTGTCTAAAGCAGCAATAGAAGTGGTAGAGGACCCCTTGTCAGAGGGATTTTACAACAAACTATTTCTGGTACCCAAGAACTCTGGGGATTGGAGACCCGTTCTGGACGTAATTCCACTGAACAAGTATGTGAGCAAAGTCAAGTTTGCATGTAGACATCTGCGTCAGTCCTAGCGTGTTTTCCCGTCCCAATTCACCCGAACTACAGGAAATAGCTGAAATTTGTACATCACGCAACTTTTCAGTTCAGAGCACTTTGTTTTGGACTAAGCATGGCCCCTTATGTTTTCACACGAGTGGTATCGAACGTGGCTCTCTGGTTACATCTGGAAGGGGTACGAATATAGATGTACCTGGACAACTGTCTAATCAGAGCCAGGTTGCAAGAAAAGTGTCTGGAGGATCTAAAAGTGACTACATCTACGTCCACTTTAGTTCCATATGTCAAGTTATTGGACAAGAGACCAAGACCTAGAGACGTGGATTCCGATCCCTCTGGGAATCAAGAATCAGTTGAGTTGGTGGGACGAACCCAATAAGCTATTAGAAGGCTTCGAACTTCGTCAGAAGGGCGAGATCTCGGGTCTATGGGAAGACCATCAGAAGAAATGGCCATTCATCTAACGCTAATACACTTCTAGGAGGAGGTTCAAAACAAGTCGGTACAGGTCAACGCAGACAACACACAGCATTGGCCTACATCAGGTAACAGGGAGGCACTCGTTCGGATTCCCTTTACAAGGCAGCAAAGATCTGCTGTGGGCAAAAGCGAACAATATAACTCTAACCCGCTTCTTAGAGGGAGAGAAGAATGTCAGAGCGGATCTTCTCAGCAGAGGAAAACAGGTTCTCACGACAGAATGGACCCTACATCACGAGGTGTGCAGCAGGCTTTGGAATCTATGGGGAGAACAGTCAATAGACCTCTTTGCGACGCAGAGAACGAGGATACCTGTTTACTGCTCTCCAGTCCCAGACCAGGAAGCGGTGGCAGTGGACGCCTTCTTCATGGAGTGGGAAGGACTAGACACATACGCCTTTCCCCCCATTCAGGATCCTAGACAGTCATGAATAAGTTCAGGGAGTCGAACAACGCCCGCATGACCATGATAGCTCCGTTTTGGCCCATGAGACCCTGGATCACAGAAGTGATGGAGTGGCTACTGGAAACCCCCAGACCGTTACCTTGTTGGAACGATCTACTCAGACAGCCACATATAGAGAGATACCATCAAAATCTCCTCACTCTAAATCTAACTGCCTTTTGTCTATCGGAAAACCGGCAAGAGCGAAGGGCTTTTCGAGGGAAGCTGCAAGAGCAATCGCGGGAGCGAGGAGGACGTCCACAATCAAGGTGTACCAGTCAAAGTGGGACGTGTTCAGGGAATGGTGCAGAGTTCACAACATTTCCTCTTCCAGTACCTCTCTAACTCAACAGGCAGATTTTCTGTTACACTTAAGAACCCAAGAGAAACTAGCAGTATCAACCATCAAGGGATACTACAGCATGCTAGCTTTCGGCTTCCATCACAGAGATTTTGACGTTTCGGGACACAAGGATCTCTCAGACCTCATAAGGTCCTTTGAGACATTTAAGAGGAAGGACAACCTAACCCCCTCTTGGAAATTGGATATAGTCCTGATGTTTTTAACCTCGAGCAGGTTTGAACCTCACGACAAGGCTTCGTGGAAGGATCTCGCTAAGAAGACCCTATTCCTGGTTGCTTTGGCAACAGCCGAGAGGATAGGAGAATTGCAAGCCTTTAGCAAAAATGTAGGCTTCAATGGAGAGAATGCAGTCTGCTCGCTGCAACTAGGTTTTCTTGCCA
>NC_090746.1:20486122-20491122 GCF_036898095.1 Palaemon carinicauda
TTTGTGAACTTGAAAAATATGGTCATATTCAGAAAACCGATGGTAGTTTTGTCTTTCATCATTGTAAAAATTGTGGAGGACCTTTGCTTGGTCACAAAAACGATGAAAAGGATTGTGACCCAAAAAGGAAATGGACCCAGGATGAAGTAAATAGGATAGAAGATATTTTATCTGCACATGGAATGTTTTCTGTAAATGTGGCACGTATGGACACAAGAAAAACAGCTATTAAATGTGATATATGTAAAAAGAATTTCCTGAACAGGATGGAAAAGGAACAGCATATCAAAATTATGCATAAAGATATTTCGACAAGTGTGGTAAAAGAAGGTGGTTATGATTTAACAGCAATCATTACAATGGGAAAAACTATTGGTGAAGAAATTGCCAAAGGATTGGAAGCTAAAAGATCAACACAGATTACTAAAGCGAAACCTCCTCCAATCTGGGTTGGTCAAACTTTTGAAAAGTTTTTTCAAGAAGTAGAAGCGTGGAATACCTCGAACAAGGATGATGATTTTACGAAGTATACTGATTTAGTAGAGAGCCTGAAGAAAAATACTAATGTTAAAGATTATGTTGTTTCTGTGCTATTGGATAAAACATCTGAAGCTCTAAACAAAAATGTAGCAGCAGTTTTGGAAATTCTTAAGCAAAAGTATGCAAAAACTACAGCTGAGAAGTGTATTGATGTTCTCAAGTCAATCTTGGAATTTTCCGTAAAGGAAGAGGATACTAATGAAACTTACTGGGACAAGTTTGAAGTCTTGATCTGTGATTGTATGAGAGAGGAAGTTACTGTGCATTTGTATTACTTGTTAGGTGTTATTATGGTAGAAAAAGCATATAATCGGGGGAATATTAATGCAGAAGAGAAAAGAAGACTGATGGATGCTATGGAGACACATGATGGAACTGATAGGAGACCAAGAGAAGACAATGGAGTTTTTAATCTTTTAAAGATCGAATACAGAAAGTTAAAAATCGAAAATAACAGAAATATCAGAACTAAATTTTCAGGATCATCTGAGAATTTGTCTTCGGTTCACTATGGCGAAAATAGAAGTAGATGGCAAAGATGGCAAAATTTTAAGCAAAGGCCTGATTTTCATAGATTTCGTAGATCAGATTCTAATCCAGGATTTTGGAGGACTCAGTCTGGAACATATAGGAGAGCTCCCTCGCGGACACCATCAAGACCAGGATCATCTTCGAGGCAGTCTTCCAGTTTTAGACAATACTCCAATGGTAGGCCATTTTCAAATGGAAGATCATCTTCTAATAGTAGGTCTGTGTCAAATGATCAGAAACAGCAGCATAATTTGACAGAAAGAGTCTGTATATAGATATTGTATTAACAGGATTACTGTAACTTCGGCTAAAGGAAATAAAGAAGGTTTAAGGACAACGGTATTATCTCTTCAGTATTCCACCTAGTACAATTGGGAGATAACAAATTGTACTTGGTGGAATACTGAAGAGATAATACCGTTGTCCTTAAACCTTCTTTATTTCCTTTAGCCGAAGTTACAGTAATCCTTTTAATACAATATCTATATACAGACTCTTGATATAAGTATTTACATAACCAGAGGTAAATGTTAACTGCTCTTTGGTAAATGATCAACAACCCAATATACTAACACATTTATAAAACTGGTCTATTTTAAACAAGCACTTTGTTACATCACTAATAACAGCCAGTTGTACTCTCTTGTTCTATTATAAATAAACATGTATGTAAGGTATATCATATTTCCGGGGGGCCTTTTTTTTTTTTTTTTTTTTTTTTTTTTTTTTTTAATCAGATAACATAGATATGTACATGTATTTACATTTTATCCAAAATCTGAATAGTGCTCTTAACAAAAAAAATTTCCTCTATATACAAACTTACTAAAGAATATTATATATTAATATTCAAAAGCAAAGTCTGGTACTCAAACAGGCATAACATAAGATACTTCACAAAGACATGCTATGACATTATTACATAATTTTGTACTGCACCAGACATCGGGCAAAACCAATTCTGAATAGCTAATGCAGGTATGATCTAAGCATTAAAAGTGTTACTACTACTTTCCCTGATTTTCAGTCTTGTTAATTAACATGATCTCTCCATCTTTGTATTTCACAAGATTATCCTCGTTACTTGTAAACTTAAATTTATTTTCCTGCATTATCATTTCAAGATCTTCATTCCATTTGCATTCTTTTGTTAGAACATCTGCAATCATGTCTTTCTTTCCATCCAGCCAACTGTAAGACTCAATACAGCCCTCAGTCAACATGTCTTTCATCTCCTGTATGCTGTTCCTGAGAAGCCTTTCCTCAACCTGCTTGGTACTCCCAGCAGATTCTAGCAGGGGTATTGAATCAGTGAACAATTTGATTGGAATTTTCTTTCCATACTGACCAAATAATAACTGTTCAATCTGACTCGCAAAAAACTGACTGTTATCAATAATCTTAGTCATACTTCTGGTTTCAGCCGCCTTTGCAGAATGACATACCTTCTGGATAGTCTTTGACTTCCAGTAAATAGGGACCACACGTCCATTTCTCTTACTTCCTAGTAAAATCAGATTGCCACTTATGCTTCTCTCATGTGTATTAAAGGAAGCATCTGTAAATCCATATATCTTCAAATATTCTTTTTTGTCAACTCTTGTAAATTCTACTTTATTTGGCCTCTCATTTATCTTATCAATCACAAAATTTACCTTTTTAAGATCTTTCAATGTAGCACTACTATTTTTCTTGGACATCTGCAATGCTGTGATAGAAAGTTCAGGTCTTGCATTGGCTGCTAACCAGCTAAACTTTCCTACATACTTGCGAAATACTTTCAGTTCCTGACTAGTCAAAGGTTCACCAGCTTTTCCTTTCCTGATATCTTCCACTTTCTCAAGACTCCTCGCATAATCATCCATTGAAATTGTTATTCCAGTTTCTGTTTTGTTGATATCTATCCCTGTGAACCGAAATTTATTCTTTTCTATCTTTGAAACCTGTAATTTTTCTTTACACAAGTCTGTTACTTTCTTTACAAACTCTTTTGTACCAGCTATCGAAAAGTCATCTACATGAGTAAGTATCATACCAATCAGATTTCCTTCACTCTGCTGATAGTAGAATGCCTCATCTCCACTCACAGTCTTCAGACCTTCTTCCTTAAAAATCTGCTGAACTTTCAGCCAAAATTTTCTACTGGCATCATCCAATCCATATAATGGTTTTCTGAGTTTCCAAATAATGTTTTCTTTTTTCAAATCCTTTGGAGGTTCTACAAATACATTCCTGTTAAGTATGTTTGACTGCAAAAATGCTGCTTTGATGTCAATAGACTGAAGCTCAAAATTCTCATTTGCAGCCAAGGACAAGAAGATTTTCATGCTTTCACGCATAGCTGTTGGTGAATCAGCTTGGGGTTTTTCTTTCTCATGAAATCCCTTGGCGACAAGTCTCCCTTTGTAATCAGTTTTTTGTCCGTCATGCTTCTCCTTTTTCGTGATCACCCATTTGCAGCCTATCTTTTCTTGCCCTACATCTTCCACCTCTTCAAAAGTGTCAAAATGTAACAAATTTTCATATTCTTTCTTCTTTGCTTCTAACACTTCTGGCATCTTGTGATATTTAACAGGTAATTCCACTATGTAACTTGTTATTTCCTCACAAAAACACTCTGTTTTTTCTGAAGTCAACCAGAATGCTCCAATGAAATCCTTCCCAGTCTCTTCTTTATCATCTTGAGATCTTGTCTTCATTCTTAGATTACTGGCTGGAGGATCCACTGATATTTTCTCTTCTCCTGCCATTTTAGGAGTAGAGTCCACTGCTTTTGCTTCGTTGCTTACTTCTCTTGAAATTTCCGTAGGAATATTTCTTTGAGAGCAAAGTTGTACTTTACAACTGGCTACTTTCTTTAAATCGCCATTCGCCCAGATGTAAACATCTCTTCCTGTGTGTGTGAAAACCTTTACTGGACCACACCCAGCTTTTTTCATTTTATCTTGGTAAAATACCATATCCCCCTCTTTGTAAATTGTTATTAAATTTATTGTTTTGCTGTTGTGAAGCCCTTTTCAGCTTTGAAGAATATTCAGCTTCCCTGAATTGCTTGGTGATCATGTGATGTCTCTCGATCATTAACTTCACATTCTCACTGTCAAACATTGACTCAGTGGCGACATTTCCTGTAGAAATTCCAGGTATTGTTACAGCCTTTCCTGTCACCAATTGCATAGGGTTATATCCTAAAATACTGGTGTTTGTATTATGAGTCCAAGCAGCCATCTCTACAGCTTTCTTTAAAGCAATTTTCTTATCTGCCTCTCGAATTTTCTTCACTGTCATATCTGCAGAATAATGGTTACGTTCGTTTATTCCATTGCTCCAGGGTGAGTAATTTGGACCAAATTTTACTTCAAAACCTAGTTTTGAAGCAAACTCGTTAACTTCGTGGTTCTTAAACTCTGGTCCGTTATCTGCCCAGTATCCTTGAGAAGGGAACCCAAACCTCCAGTTCCATGCTGTGTTGAGAGATTCAACCACTGACTCGGCGGTTTTATCCTTCAAAACAGCTCCTTGAATAAATCTGGTGAAGGAACAGATCATCCATAATACATAAGTCTCTTCATATTGTTTTAAGTCCATGGTTACAATCTGATTAAAATCAGAAACTATTGGTAATGCAACTTTAGGAGTGCCCTGGGATCTCTTGCATTTTTTTACATATATTGCAGTTCTCACACACTTCTTTTATTGTTTCTCGCATTTTATCATTAAGTTTTCCTGCATTCCTATATGCATGAAGTAGTTGATTTTCATTCTTGTGGTTGGTTACTTCATGAATCTTTTTCACATTCTCATAACTCTCTATATCTACTTCCTTCTTCAAGTAAAATACAGTGGCGTCTGTAGTCCAAAATGCTCTATCCTCATACAGCTGAAGAACCATATGACCTCCTGCAGTATACATACATTCGAACTCACGG
>NC_090746.1:20498622-20501122 GCF_036898095.1 Palaemon carinicauda
GGGAGTTTCCTGGTATGCTTTTTTCATCGCATGATTCTCCCTACAAGTACGATCAATTCAGTGCCCGGTTTTTTCCTTGATCTGCTGAGAAGACTTAAGATCTCCTACACATGCTGTGTCTTTAGCTAGCGCATCCTTCCCATCACTCATCATCACCGGACAGTGTACAACAACCAGCACGAGCACTGCGTGATCACATACATGATTGCTGGCTTAATCATGTTCTCCTGCACGCACACGAGCACCTACCAGAGCTAGTTCTGCTCAATGGGTAAAGCTTGATTAATCACCACCTCATGACCAATTTGACAGTAAATCTTCAAATTCACGATCCCCAAAGGCGAATGTTCCTCGTACTTAGTCATCACAATCTTGCTCTTCACAGGCTAGAAAGACACTAGCAGATTTCCTGACAATTTGTCTTATAGCGCTCAGTCTCTAGTAGAAAAATCCTCCAAAGGAATGACCCACCATCTTAGATCTCCTGTATGCAAGTCTGATTGTGAAAGCAAGTGCAAACAAGCCTTCTGACCCTTCAACTTCAAAAGATCATGATTTCTCCATAGCCATGTCACCTTTTCCTTCCGACCACCGAAAGTCACAGCCTGATTATAAGAATAGTCCAGTGGTCAAGACCAGTCTTAGTCACAAGACATGTCTTCAGGAATAGGCCAATCTACCGCTAGTGACACATCTAAACATAGAGACGACTCTTCATGGCTGGACCATTCTACGCATCATTATGACATGGGCAGAGAACAGATGACATCCAGGACAAGTTCTTGATGCTCTCTGAAGTGAAGAGAGGTTTCTTCATGTAGAGGAAGTTCCTGTCCTAACCCATAATCCAAAAAGAGAAATTCTGAGAACAGTACCTCTGATTGTTCACTGTCTTGCTCCCCTCCTTACACTTAGTGTCTCCTCAACCTCAGACAGAAAGAGAGCACAGGACAAAAAGTCTTCGGATTCTTGGAACATCGATCTGGCTTCATCCATAATTCAAGAGAGGGTGTACTTCAAGGTGAAGGAGGAATCATCTCTTGTTCCTGTTGAGTCCCTCCGTGGGAGAGGAGAGGATTCTTGGGTGAGGGAAAGTTCTGTAACTTCTGACGCAGGTCTGCTTCCGGCAGAGATGGAGTTGTAATAGACTTTCCTTAAAGTCTTAAACTTCATCAGGGAGTTGATTGACCTGTGAGAGGCCTCCATGGAATCTATCAATGAGGAATAACTAGAGATTGATCAGTGCCTGGACTCCCCTCAAGGTTTTAGACTGGCCTGGATTTTTTGTGGCTAGTGCTTGTGTGGAAAACATTGGTTGGAGTGAATTCACAGGGCACCAGACCTAAGAACACTTTGGTAGAGTTGTTCCACCAAGCTCCTTCCTCCAGCCTTTTCTTTACAACGGAAGTTTTATGAGATAGAGGAAACAGTTCTTTGCTGCTTCATATCGATTCGGCATAGATGGTACCAATGACAGGTACGAACACTCCATTCTCAGCCGATGAGGCTAGTCTACGGTCCTGAAGCTGCATTTATGGCCAGCCTGCAAGGTGGATTGACCACTGATCTGGAGCAGTAGTATACATATCATCATCTCAGGATCTATCTGATGCTAAGGCAAAAAAGGACAATGACCTAGTTCTGTCAGGGGTAAAGGCAGTCACCTACCTGGTGCATCAGTCTGGTAATGAGGAGCTAACTGGGTGTTGAAGTGTGGAGCTGCAGTAGCAATGCACTTATTCAGTCAGGTGGAACAAGATTTAACTCTCTTCCTCAGGAACTCTCCAATCCTGGACATCTCAACACTTTCCTTCAAAGGTTATTGAGAACACTTGACAAGTGGAGAGAGGAAAGTCATGACTCCCTTATCCATAGAGCAGCGACCTTCCAGAGAAGCTGTTTACAAACTTTCTTCCTCCTAGCCCAGTAAAACAGCACATAAGCAGCAGATGGTGAAGCCCAAATCACACTGTGGCTCCAGAACCATCTAACTCCAGGAATGGTGGAGACCTTGGACCCCCCCCCAACCTTTTGCCCCCAACTTGGCCATGAAAGGAAGGGGGTGGTAGAGGAAGGAGGGGGAGTTTGTGGTCGCTGAGATCGGTAAACCCCTCTTTCTGCTGAGTTTTGGATACCTGACAAGCTCACTCACTCTTCAATGATGTTCCTGACATTGCTGATGTACCTGACATACCCTCTAGAATTGCCAAAAGACATCCTCACAAATAAAGTGAAATTCATGATGGAGAAGAATTTACTAGAAGTCATAAAGAGACGGGTCTCCAGATTTCCACGCTTTACTTTTCGTAGTGGAGAAGTCAACGGGTGGATGGAGACCCATCTTTGGTATCTCTCCTCTGCAAACTCTATTCAAGATTGAGATGGCAAGTACGGTCCGTGCAGCCGTCAGAAAGGCCAACTTCATGTTTCGTGTCAATCCCAGGGACACACATTTTACAGTCCAACAGAAAGTACTGCCACTTCATCCTAGAGGGAGTCT
>NC_090746.1:20508622-20513622 GCF_036898095.1 Palaemon carinicauda
CCCACCCCAATTCTTCTTTTCTCGGACCATTCTACCTTTTTTCCTTTTCAATCCATTCATAAATTCGTTCGCAACTCATTGGCCGCTTCAATGATGTTGAGATTTAATTTTGTTAATCCTAGAGTACTCTAGTTATGCCTGTTTAAGTTAGACCCCAAAATAGAAACCGTTTCCTTTCTCTTCCCTTCTTTTGGCTCCTGCCTTTAGTCTTCTTTCAAATTTAGTATGACCATACATGTCTTCGGTGTTTATAACGAAGGGTCTAGCGTATAAGTCACGCGTAAAGTACTGTACGTATTAAAACCATTGAAATAATTTTAATTATACTGGTCCTTCATTATTTCTAATGAGAGAGTATGTATGTTTTCGTAAGGTTTTATTTACTAATAATACATACCAGTCCTATGTATTATCGTTAAAAAGACAGAGCAAACAGTCCTTAAAGTATAAGTAAAGTACTTAAGCAGGTGCTGATAAGATTTTTATATTAGGAAACTGATAGAAATCTAAGGTTGTTTACGTTAATACATGTATAAATGCTTTGTTCCTAATATTTAAATTTCATATTTAGTATAAAGGCTGTGCGTACCGATAAAGAAATCTGAGCCTGAAATGTTGGAGGAATGCTGCTCTAGTAATTTTGAACCAAACTTTTTAAGACCATAAGATTTGATTACTGATAAAGATTTCTTTCACAACCCAATCCAGTTTATTAAGTAGACTTTCTATAGTTTTAGCACGATGAAGTTAACTAAATATTGTGATTTTGTATGTTGCTAATCCAATTTTTTACTGCCTGAAGACAGCATACTCGGTTCATAATACCGCCTTCTTAAAGATATTCAAATAAACATTCGCCCTAACTGCTGGCGTGATGATTGGTTTAACGGTAGTTTCTAATCACTCCCTACACACTAATTCCGTAGGTAGCGAGTGCCGTCAGTGCGCATCATGCTGTGCACTGTAGGCATTACTTAGGGTCTTTACAGGTTATTTTAAAGATGCACTTGGGCGTTGAATGGCCTCACTGCCCTCAGCAATAGGCTGTATCCGATCCTTTCAAATTATGTATTTCATCATCATATTCCTAAGCTGAATATTGTCTAATGAACAACATATGAGAATTATGGGGTCTTATGACTGGCCAGACAGTACTACATGGAATCTTTTTCTCTGGTTACGGTTCTTTTTCCCTTTGCCTACTCTCTGAATATTCTGGCCTATTCTTTACATATTCCCCTCTGTCCACATACACCTGACATTACAGATTACCAAACAATTCTTCTTTACTTAAGGGGTTTCTGCGCTGTAATTGTTTGTGGCCACTTTCCTCTTGGTAAGGGTAGAAGAGAATCTTAGCTATGGCAAGCAGCTTTTCTAGGAGGACACTCCAAAATCATATCACTGTTCTCTAGTCTTGGGTAGTGCCATAGCCTCTGTACCATGGTCTTCCACTGTTGTGGGTTAGTTCTCTTGTTTGGGGGTACACTCGAGCACACTATTCTATCCAATTTCTCTTCCTCTTGTTTTGTTTAAAGTTGTTACAGTTTATATAGGAGATACTTATTCTAATGTTGTTACTCTTAAATTATTTTCCTCTTTCCTGTTCTCACTGGGCTATTTTTCCTGTTGGAGGCCTTGGGCTTATAGCATCCTGCTTTCCCAACCAGGGTTGTAGCTTAGCAGGTAATAATAATAATAATAATAATAATAATAATAATAATAATAATATATACCCATTCGCCTGTCATTCAGATCTAGACGATTCTTTGTTGAACATTTTCATACTTTTTAAAGTTTGTAATTAATTGAACATAGTTAACAAAACTTTCTATTCAAATTCCTAAAGTAGACTAATTTTTTAACATCAATGATGCTGTATGAACGATTAGTTATAAATAATGCTAAATAAATTAATCTATTTTCAGAAATTACTGTGCCTACGAAGTCTTAGTGATGAATCCTACGGGACTCTTTAGTTGAACACCTATTTCCGCTCACAAGGTCAAGATTGGCAGTGAAGAGAAACATGATAAGGTAAGTGGACAGCTTTTTCATATATAGACTTCTTCCGACCACTTAACTATCCCCTCTCCAACATTTAAAGAACATTTGTCCTGAATTTCAGGTTTTCTATGTCTTGTGTAACTTAAGTGGATATCTGGGTAGATTCACGGTGTGATATTAAAGGACAAATGACGTAATATCCAGGAGTTTTAAAAGCAACTGAAGACTTGTAAACCGTGCTTGATGGTGCAGTGAGTTTGAAGAATTCGTTGATATGTGAAGTGCCCTATTGTTAAAAATTGACGCATTGTTGATGTTGAGTGGTAGGCATTTTACAGAGGATTCACTCCAGTAGTCATGGATTGTAATATATTTTTGTGTGCTTTGCTTTCATTCGGAATTTTAGCCTCGATTACCATTCCCCGAATCACTTCCAACCAGTTTAAACTAACTTATTTTTCTGGATTTGGCAGCAAACACGAATCATTGTAAAAGGCACGAACCCTTTTATATCCCATTTTCTTTCATTTTGTTGTGGATTTAATGTGAACCATAGATGCATATTTTGATAAAAACTAGGCAGTTGCTTTATGACATTATTTACAAAAGAGGGTAATTTTTGCCTCTGGTTGAGTATG
This sequence comes from Palaemon carinicauda, assembly GCF_036898095.1. NCBI lineage: Eukaryota > Metazoa > Arthropoda > Malacostraca > Decapoda > Palaemonidae > Palaemon > Palaemon carinicauda. Next base: position 20,511,268 of record NC_090746.1, read on the forward strand.
CTTATCGAGCAATGTCGCTATTGCTGTAATTCGGGGTTCTTTGATTTGGATGATTAGGGCTTGGCTTTACTCTTGAGATACAAAATGACCACTTTAAAAAGAAGAAATAAATTTCAAAATGTTTTCATTAAATAACATTAATTGAATAAGTATTTAGCGAGTTTCATTGGTTTCTATAGGTTCACATTAAAGGTAATTGAGGGTATTCTGTGGATAAGGTTAAGACAATAATTTACTTTCAAATTCCTTCAAGTCTGGGCATCCTTGCAAGGATATACTTACTGACAAGACTGCACGATAGAACAGAATTTATGTATGTAAACGTATGAATAACGTAAATTAAAGATCTCTTAATTGCTTGGTAGGCAAATTATCATATGATTTGATATTTTTTATATTTGAGTGGTAAGCCCGATGACATGTTTATTTAAATAAAAGGAACTCGATTGGTATTAGCGTGTGGTATAGCATGAACCAATCTGCTTTGTAGCTTTCAAAGTTATCTTTGCCAATGCGTCCATGAATAAATATTGGTTATTGGTTAAAAAAACGAAGATATTTAAACTGTCATTTGAAAGTGTATCATTCATGTGACTCCTAATAATACTGGGAACTTCACTTGACAAGTTTCGTTTCTGGAAATATTTACTTTTACGGGTTTATTTCTCGCCCTCCATCAGACACTAAAAGTATGTTCAGGCGGGCCTTGGTGTGTGAAAATATCTTTTCAGTTAATATTTTGCTCTGTATTTTATCAATTATTTCGCTAGCATTTGTATTCAGACTTAATAGTTTTCAGGTCACTATTATAACACTTTCTAAAATGATTAAGTCTTCATGTTTTTCTTGAAATCTGCCACATTTTTGCTATTCTTGACATCCAAGTGGAAGGTCGTTGAAGAGTCTCGGTGCAGCATAACTGAACGTTCTTCCTCCTATTGCATGATTCACACTAATTTCGAATAGTCTATGTGGGTCATCAGCATATCTAACTCTTACAGCAGCGCTGGTAGCTTGAGGGTAGGGGACCAAGCAATCACAAGATATTTAGGCTTATCACTTGTAAGTGCTTTGTGAGTCAACAAGCAAATCTTAAATTCAATTCTAGCCTTAACAGGTAACCAATGTAGATCGATCAATGCAGGAGTTATTCTCTCCCGTAGTTTAATACCTTTTATCAGTATCATACTAAGATTTTTCTTTTTATAGGCTTTCATGGGTATATTTATCTGAGGCAAATGTTTGATATTACCGAAAAGGTCGATTTTAATGTCTCTGTTAGCTTTTATCAGTGACTCGGAAAAGTGATGGATAATCCTCTAAATAAGTTATATTTAAACAGAAACTTGGAGGTAAACTATTCATTACTTTACCTTAATTGTGAAGTTGATACTTTGTTACGAAGTTTTGTTATAACTACTGAAAGTTTGAACAAGTCTCTTACAATTTCTATAGCAATTGCAACAATTATTTTTGTAATTGTAAAAATTACATGATTACTCATTGCCGAAGGGGTTGATTCTTAATTTAAATTTTTTTTCTTCTTATTAATGATTGGGAAACTCTTGTTACTCCCAAAAATAAACAGTCTGCATTAGGTTTTTATCATATTGCATACTCCTTGATTTAGGTAGTCAGAATTCCAGATGACAATATTCCATTTTAACGAAACCAGGAATTTTTAGTAGCTGCATGATTAGCAGGAGGATCTATATCGTTACTTGTGCTTGCCGAGTCATTTTGACTGTCTTGTTAGTTTCATTTCTACTTGTGGTTACCTTATAATCATGTGCTCCAATTTTCCTCGGTTCTATAATGTTCTCTGTATATAATAGAACATTCACTACCAGAGTAGTGTGCGCGAAGGTCACAACTCGATGTTTGCACGTTAAAACACTCCCTTTACTTTTAATTATTTTTGGCTTGTGTCATTATCAGGATTTATTTTATTTAATGTTTTCTTTATTTTATTATTTTTCGATGATAAATTCTTTATTATTGTGATATTTGTTATTAATATAGTTCTAATTATAGCTTTAATTATAGTTTTATTTACAGTTTTATTTGTTCATGTAATATTGATTTTTCATGACGTTATAACGTAAGGCTTTTTAGATTTTTAGTTCATTTTGCCAGATACTGAATCAAATCGGAGCATTGCATTTCCTAATATTAAAAGTAAAGTACGTTGCTAAGACAGTTCATTGAAATATACGATGAGATTTTTTTTTTTTTATTAATCGCCATAATCCAACATGACGGAAAGTATAAAAATGACTGCCAAAATACCTCGTTTCAAAGTTTCTACCAAATATGATCTTAAGTATTTGTATTCCAATAACTGCGCCCAAAACT
>NC_090746.1:20521122-20538622 GCF_036898095.1 Palaemon carinicauda
ATAGAATATGGTGCAATCAGGGCGGTATTTATGGCCTTCTCTCCCTCAAATATGACTCGCTATTCTTAAAATGTTACATTCAAGATTTTTATCCTTAAAATGTTGCATTCAATAATTTTATCCTTAAAATATTAAATTAAAGACACTAATCCTTGAAATGAAAATGTGAAGTATTCATAACTATTTATCATATACTGTATGACTCATTCGGGACGTCCTCTTGTAGAATATGGTGTAATGGAGGCATTTTGTCTTTGATATACGAGACAGTAAAACATTATGTACTGGAATTTAATGCTTTCACGACATTCTATCCAAAAAATTTGATGCATTTAAAGCTACCTCATTTGTAAAGTGGCATTCTTGACATTTGGGTATTTGACTCATTTCAGACACTATGCATAGGATATGACGCATTTAACACTTTGTCATGAAACATTCCATAAAAGGAATTTAAGATTTACCCTAGACATAAAGCTAATATAAGAGATTCATCCCTAAGATTAGACATCCTAAAGACATTCTCTCCTGAAAAGGGACCAAAGTAAAGCTGGATGAATCATGGCATGGTAAGGTAGCTATCAATAGCTGTCTTGATATATTACTATTTGCATCAATAAGAGCATTCCATCGGGTCTCTGCACAGTCTGACAAATGGCTATAGTGACGCCCTATTGATTTTGGTGAAGGTGTATTCCTCAGGCACACATGAACTCTTTGTTTTGGCTAGCCTCAATAGACGACGAATACTTTTTAATCATATTCTCATCTTTTTTCATAATGATTTTGAATGTTTAAATATTCTACTCGAGAGATTGGTAACGATATTTTTGTAACTTATCAAGGAGACAGAAAAGAACATACGTCATTGGGAATGGTTGGAAATGTAATTTAGTTTGTTATTAAACAATTTGCTAGTTTACCGACAATTTTACTACGGTATGGAAGGCTTAAAAAAACTCTTACTACTAGTAACGGCTGAACTCCCACACTACGTGAATCCATAGCAACACTGCAACAGTTGTTGAACGGTAGAAAGTTGGTGACGTTCTTTGCTTATCGATTACAATAGACTTTCTTGAATCAATTTGTACTAAATTGCTATCTCTTTCTGTATGGAGTTGCTTAAGTTTCTATGACAATCCTTATTATGTAAGGAAAGAATTGTGTACGGTCACGACATTTTAAGCCACATCCTTAATAATTAAGGTTTTCAAGAGCAGGACTTATGGAACGCGATCCATATATGCGTTTTATGTCAGGTTAACCGGGTGCATATTACCTAAACGAACTAAAGAGATAATAGAATCAAGTGTGCGAACAGTCAAAACTTTCGTTGTCCTTTCGAGTTACGTTCAAACTTCGTCGAAGGATTATATTTTCCGAGTTTTGAGTGACTGTTTGCATAACTCATGCTACAGAAACATACCAGCACGTAACATACCTTCAATTATCTCGGTAGTCATCATAATCTCTGAATCCATCTCTTCAGTGTATCCAATGGAAGGGCAGAAGAAGAATATTCCAGCTGCAAGACTGGCGGGTGCGTGGAGGCAGGTCTCTGGCACGACAGTGTTCCAGTCAGTGTTCCAATGGCTAATGGAATCCGGAAGTTGCGTGAAGGACTCCCTGGCGCATGTGCCATTTTCTTGCTGCTCGTCGTGACTCGCGCCAGTTTTGGATGACCTTATTTTCTTTAATATAAAAAAATATAACTTGAATAGTTTTTGTTTTGAATTAAAGGTAGATTTAACTATCTAAGTAAGTCCTAAATAAAACGTTTAACTTTCGCAGTACCTCGAAGTTGATATTTATTCTAATGAATGCTCAAGTCTCTTACTGACCTTTCTAGTCTTAATAGAAAAAATGGGAATTTTTTCTTTTTGAGAGAGAGAGAGAGAGAGAGAGAGAGAGAGAGAGAGAGAGAGAGAGAGAGAGAGAGAGAGAGAGAGAGAGAGAGAGAGAGAGAGAGAGAGGGGTAACGTTGCACCAACAACTATTGTCGGCTCTTAATAAAACCTTAATTATTCTAAATAGAAATGCGAATATCCGCTCATCACAAAAAAATTTTCAAAAATTAATTTTCTCAAGATTCATTCAAGTACATAAATCGCACTTTGGTAAAAACTATACACTTATTTTCTAAGTGTATATGCACGTGTACGGATACGTTATCATTTATATCAATTAATAGTTTGTTGCATTAATGACTTATTCACATAATTTCATTGTTTGAAGAGGCAATTTTCTTAGAAAGAATAAAATCGATATTATTATTGCACTTTATAGTTGTCGCATTCAAGCCTTTTTGAGAGAGAGAGAGAGAGAGAGAGAGAGAGAGAGAGAGAGAGAGAGAGAGAGAGAGAGAGAGAGAGAGCTTCCAAATATTTAGTATAATTCAGAACCTTGTAAATAACGCGCTCAAAACTTTGAGTGACGGACAATTCGACAAAATGCCAAAACAAAAACATGACAAAAACCGACAAAATCTGCATGACTTGAGATTAAGGTCACAGGTTGACGCTTGAAGGCGAAAGAGATTTATCAAGTTCAAGTGGCATGAACACGAGGGAATTATTCTGATGCACCAACTTTCCATTGTCATTTTTATGGGCGGGGTTTTGCGAGGTGTTCTTGGAAGTCTGATTCAAGTCTATAAATCTGGAGGCACCCAGTTAATCGAGTGTCAATATTACGTCAGCAAATATACAGTATATAGGCTACGTACACAAACACGCGCGCACATCTTTTACCTTTTGAAGATTATATAGACAATGTACATACGTGTGTATATATATAATATATTGTGTGTGTGTATATATATATATATATATATATATATATATATATATATATATATATATTGCGCATGTGCACATGTGTGAAAAAAACTAAGGAAGATCACAGTATTGTGTAAATTCTGACTGGCTTTGTCTCGGACTTCGAGTACTGACATATTGAGAGATTTTTAAAATTATATGTATATATACAGGTATATGTGTATATATATATATATATATAATATAATATATATATATATAATATAATATATATATATATATATCTATATACATATATATATATATTGTATTACAGTGCGTGTACGAACATTCATAAAGACATTAGTAGAGCAAAACATCAGGAACATGCGTCATTTACCCAGATGGGGCGCGTAACAGGGCACCTCGGGTGTTTTTTTTTTTTTTTTTTATTCTTATTTCATTTGGCTTTCAGATAATTCATCATCATCATCGCCTACGTCTATTAACGCAAAGGGCCTCGGTTATATTTCGCCAGTCTCTATTTTGAGCTTTTAAATCGATACATCTCCATTCATCATCTCTCACTTCACGCTTCATAGTCCTCAACCATGTAGGCATGGGTCTTTCAACTCTTCTAGTGCCTTGTGCAGCCCACTTGAAAGTTTGGTGAACTAATCTCTCTTGGAGAGTGCGAAGAGCATGCCCAAATTATCTCCATCTACCCCTCACCATGATCTCATCCACATATGACACTCGAGTAATCTCTTATAGTTTCATTTCTAATCCTATCCTGTCATTCAACTCCCAATATTCTTCATACTACGACTCATGACCATATAGTACCACCGATCTCACTAAACTGATTGTAGCCATATTTTCATATATATTTTCAGGCGATTTGATTTCCAAAATTTATTTAACCTAGCCAGTGTCTGATTTTCTTTTTTCTATATTTCAATAAACTCAAATTCTAAAGATCCCGTATTAGAGATCATAGTTCCTAAATATTTGAATGATTCTACCTCCCTTAATCCTTTCTCCTTCCAGTGATATTCTGCCTTCCATTGCGTATTCCGTTTTCATCATCAATATCTTTCTTCTATTCATCTTGAGCCCAACCTCATGTGATATTTCATATTTTCTGGTAAGCAAGCCTTGCAAGTCCGGTCGTGTTCTGCTAATAAGGACAGCGTCATCAGCATACTTTAGGCCAGATAATTTCCTGTTACCATTCCAGTCCAATCTTTCTCCACCAACCCCAACTGTTCTATGCATCACAAAATCCATGAGAAGGATAAACAACATAGGTGACAACACATTCCCTTGGAGTACTCCACTGTTCACTGGAAATTAATTTGATAGGACTCCACTAACATTAACTTTGCACTTGCTATGCTCATGAACAGACTCAATAAAATTTTACATATTTTAAAGGAACTCCGTAATTACTCGGGACTCTCCACAATATTGGTTGATGCACACTATCAAAGGCTTTTTCATAGTTCACAAATGCCATCAAAAGCTGACTTCTATCTTCTACACATTGCTGTACCACATGTCCCAAAATAAAAATATTTTGGTTAGTACAACTTTTACCTTTTTTATCCTGCTTGTTCATCTCTCAGCTTTTCATCAATAATTACCTGTGTTGTTCATTTTAAAATGTTATTTTTTTACTTCCAGAAGGCCACAAGAACTATCGCTTAACTCTTTCCACTTCATCATATTTCAGTTTTTTCTTCCATCTTTCATTTTCAATAATTCTGCCAGAAAATAGCTCCATTAATGGAAGACTATGTTTACTTCAGGCTGTACCTCTTCATTTCAATCTATAATATTTAATTTAATTTCCGTAAATTGTATCTGCATTCGGAAGTATTTTTTTTTTTTGAAGAACCATTTACTAATCTAAGTATTATGTTGCCTTCTCCCTTATCTTTTTCTTCATTCTTAACATTTTCTCGTGTTTTCTGAATGCTATCCATCATGTACTGTATGCTGTAGATTATGAATGGTCTTTTGTTATGCAGAGCTGCGTTAGGTAACCTTTTTAGTTCATTAAATATCACTCTTATCATTTATACGGGGTTTCTTCTCTTTTCCTACATCCCTCTACCTGCAAACTCTGTATCCTGAATCTATTGTGGAATATTACCGCTTCCTTATCAATTCCTTCTGCCTCCATGGCTTCAACACAAGATGAAGATTATTTAGTTTTCTCCTTGTGTATTCCTTCTAGTTCTTGATCATCGAACTTGCTGGTCTTAAATAAATTTTTAATTTCATCTTGATATTTCTAACTTGAACTTACATCGATCTTATCTATTTATTTATTCCACCAAATTACAATCAAATATGCCACCCGATGACCCTCTTTTCATCATTGCAGCCATCAACTTGCTTCTGACGTATGGTCGAGAAAACTTTTTTCTTGCCATTTTATGTTTCCTAAATATACCAATAAATATCTTTTTTTCAAAACTTATTTCAAGCAGTCGAGTCTCTTCCCACAGACCTTTACTCAGGACTTTATATTCTTATTCTATACGGACTCCATACCTGCTATAATTACCAACTGTATATGTTACTGCTTACCTTGTTCGTTTGGGATATTTATCCACTGATATTCTCCAAACCCAGCAAGGATCAAATTTAGGCTTTCCTAAGCACTTTTTTTTTTCTTTTGGCACTTTTTGGATTATGTTCACTCAAAAAAAAAATTTCCCTATATTCGTTTTCTTGCCCTTACAACTCTGAGACTAACCATTCTCACTCTTTCACCACCCTCCAGTCATCCTGACACGAAAAATGCTATAAGTTTCTTGGTCCTACGTTTTACAGCCAGATATATTTTGTGCTGTGGAGAATATTTATTTTTCATCTTTTTATTGAGTGGGAACTTGTTCTGGGAATGTCTCCCTACAGCATGCAACAAAGATCAACAAGGGAGGATAGAAGTACTAACACTCAGGGGCACAAACACCCTGGTAATAACTTAGGTGATGCAGTCCACAAAGCTTCACTCTAAAAGAAAAATTCCTCTGTCCAGAGGCCTAAAAACTTCAAACGAGATAAAAGTAATTTGATGGCCTACCTTACTCCTTTCATTGTATCAAGTACGACTATTCTGAACCAGATTGTAATACAACACATAATCAAATAAAGGCAGTAGAAATACGTACATGTAATCCCTAATCTAATTGCTTTATTATGCAAAAATTACAATGTTAAATCGGACATCATAACATTGGTAAAAAATGAAAGCAAATAAAATCAATCTGAGAAATGCAAAATGGTAATCAAAATATTCTTGTCTAAACTCTAGGTCTTTTGCAATGTCAAATGATTAAAAATGAAGTCGGACACGTGGTCCTGTGACCCCGAGACTGGACTATTCTCTAAAAATAAAAAGATATACAAAGTTTATACACAGAATCCTATACTCACAGCCTGAATAGCGTAAAAAAACCAGCTGAAACTAAATAACGAAAAGTTAAAAGCTAACCTAAAAATGGTGAAATTTTAAGTGGTCACATTTTACTTGCACCCACTTCAGTATTATTATTATTATTATTATTATTATTACCAGCCAAGCTATTTCCCTAGTTGGAAAAGCAAGATGCTATAAGCTCAAGGGTTTAACAGGGAAAAATAGCCCAGCGAGGAAAGGAAATAAGGAAATAAATAATTGAGAACGAATTATCAATAAATCATTCTAAAAACAGTAGCAACGTCAAAACAGATATGTCATATAAACTATAAAAAGACTTATGTCAGCCTGGTGAACATAAAAACATCTGCTGCAACTTTGAACTTTTGAAGTTCTACTGATTCAACTACCCGATTAGGAAGATCACAGCTGGAATAAAACTTCTAGAATATTTTGTAGTATTGAGCCTCATGATGGAGAAGGCCTGGCTATTAGAATTAACTGCCTGCCTAGTATTACGAACAGGATGGACTTTAACAGGAAGATCTGAATATAAAGGGTTGTCACAATTATGAAAAATCTTATGCAACATGCATAATGAAATAATTGAACGACAGTGCCAAAGATCAATATCCAGAGTAAGTTTCTGTTCAACAAATTAAGATGAGAATCAGCAGCTGAAGACAAGACAGGAGAACAATACTCAAAACAAGGTAGAATGAAAAAATTAAAACATTCTTCAGAAGGGATTGATCACCGTAAATCTTGTAAGACTTTCTCAATAAGCCATTTTTTTTTGGTGCAATTGAAGAAGACACAGACCTTATGTGTTTCTCAAAAGTAAATTTGCTGTCGAGAATCACGCCTAAAATTATAAGTCGTACAAAGTTAAAGAAACATTATCAATACTGAGATCCGAATGTTGAGGAGCCACTGCCCTTGACCTACTTAAAAGCATACTTTGAGTTTTGTTAGGATTCAACTTCATACCCCATAATTTGCACCATGCACTAATTTTAGCTAGATCTCTATCAAGGGATTCAGCAACCCCAGATCTACATTCTGGAGGTGGAATTGATGCAAAGAGAGTAGCATCGTCTGCATATGCAACAAGTTGTTTTCTAGGTCAATGCAGCGCCCTTTCACAATTCTTACCAATAGTCTTGATTATCCAACTTTATATCCTTAAACAGGTAGACTATTATGAGTTTGGCCTCTGTCCAATATCCACTCAGACATGCCCCCAACACTTGTGTATCTATTTTCTCCATTTTTGCAAGCAGTAAATTCTATGATCCTCAATTTGATTGCTACCATGTAGAGTTGAGAATTCTTTCATTTGTTTTTAATGACATTCCACTTCGATGAAAATCTTTAGCTTAAGGAGAAGCCTCATCCAGGAGGTTCACAACGCCTATAGTCTCCCCTCTTTTGGCACACACAAATGTGCGCGCGATACCCTTGGGAATCTAAATAGTTAAACTAAAAATACATATAATGGTGATAAGGTCCAGACAACTAAAAATTGAGTTTAGCGCCCTTTCAGACTTTCTTGTAGACTCTTAGAACAATCAGAACACCTCATGTTGTGAACTAATGCTTTTTGCTGCATCTCTTTGGCTACTAAATGTACTATCAGGGTTAGATACAATACTTTTAAAAGGATATAATGAAACACAAAAATATCTATTCCCAGTGTAAGCTGCGAGGCGAGATGAGATTCGACTGTGGCCCTGTTTGGGTAATTCTGTCATCTCTTCATTTTCATCAGCATTTTGGAAGTAAACCAAGCCTCGCCGAGATTCAACTAAGGACCAGTGATGAGGGAACTGCCCCTCTTTTGACAAAGATGTCATCGTCTTGATTAGTGGAGTCAGCATATTTTGAGAAACCGAGCCTGAGGGAAGTCCCTGTTTTGGATATATGTCATCATGGAAGGACACGTTCTGCCTTTTTGTTACGACTTAACACGTGGTCCAGATTGCATCAGAAATTTCTTCTAGAAGCTTCCATGGCGTGATCGAAGAGGGCGTTTTTGAGGAAGCCAATAGAGATGCAGAATTATTGAAAAGAACGCCTTCTATGGGGATGACCACTGCCCACTGTAATTAACTCCGCCCATACATGGGTATATAAACTTCAAGAAGAAATTGTCCAAGGGAGATAGGACAGGACATAAGGCAAGAGAGGAACAATGTCTGAAGCAAATAAGATAAAAGTCCTAGTGAGATAAGAAACAGAGAAGACCAGAAGTCTGATAGAGCCAGATTCTAACCTTTCCGTCAGACAACAAAAGCCTATCTCTAAAAGATCCTGCTATGGCCCAGAAGAAGAGATAAATTGAAGCAGCCAGCCCTCCCTGCTTGTGACAAGCAGTAGCCAACACTGCCTGCAGCCTTACTTCAACAGTATCATCGAATTCTTGGAAGAAGACCTCTGATGTCCCATCTGGATGCCACCCCTTTAGTGACGTCTTCGAATCCGGTCATCGTGCCAGTTTCATCTAAACTTCAGCCGCCCTTCTGCAATGTTCTCAAGCCTGAAGTCTCGTATCAGTATCGTCTCAGCAGCTGTAGAATACTAATCCTTAAGTATTTCTACCTTATTGACTGTTCCCCTTTTCTGTTGGTGTTTGATTGTTTTGGTTTGTTACCTAAAGTAACCGAAAAAGTAACATTGGTTTTCTTTGTAAGTTTGCGAATAAATGTTTTGTGTTTTTTCGTGTTTCTTTTTATATTCATTTCCCATATTTCAATCGGTGTTGTTGATATTTACTTTACTTATTAAAAGAACCTGTAACGATATTAAGATCGTAACAGTTGGCGACCTTGCCAGGATTTTCAACAACGTAACCAATTGAAAAAGGGAGAATATAGAAAGAAGCAGAATGTTTGAGATTACGAAAGATTTGATAGCTTCAGGTAAACTACTTGGTCTAGATGGGGATGCTCTCCGTGAGTATGTTTTTAAGAGAGAGCAGGAAGTGTTTGAGAGATACGAAAGAGCAACTGAAAGAGAAGAAAATGAGAGACAGCGAAAAGAAATTGAGAAACTGCGAAAAGAAAATGAGAGACAGCGTAAGCATGAGTTAGAAATCGCTCGTTTAAGGCAAAATCTTCACATTAGTCCTCTAGGTAGCAGACCAGGAAGTAATGCGTCAGGTAGCAAACGGGGTAGTAATTCGTCATTGAACGATGATTCTGGGTGCAGTGTTGAAATTAGTTCCAAAATTTGACGAGGAAGATGTAACTAAATATTTCATGTCTTTTGAAAAGTTAATGAACAGAGTAGGATGTCCCAAAAACAAGTGGACTTTGTATTTACAGTCAGTCTTAAGTGGAAGGGCACTTTCTGTGTACAGTTGCATGTCTGAGGATGAAAGTGAAGACTATGATATTGTGAAAGAAACTGTTCTTAGTGCATATAGGTTAGTACCAGAGGCGTACTGTAAGAAATTTAGAAGTTTGAAAAGAGATGAGAGTAGTACTTATGTAGAATACGGAAAGAAGTTAGAAAGATCACTTGGTAATTGGTTAACTTCCGCTGAAGTAGATAGTTTTGATGATTACAAGAACTTAGTTTTGTTAGAAAACTTTAAAGATAACATATCTCCAGACGTTAAGCTATTTATAGAAGATAGGCGTGAAAAATCTTACAGATGCAACAAGGTTGGCAGATGAGTACAGTCTTACTCATAGTTTAAGTGATAGTAAGAAGAAAAATAATCCTTCTTCTAGTAAGATGCAACATAGTAAGAGTAGTTTTAGCAATAGTAATACAGGGAAATATGATTATCATTATTATTTTTATACATGTGGAAAACCAGGTCATACTGCCAGGTTTTGTAAGAGCAAATGGGAAGGTAGTAGTTCAGAGATAATTTGTTATCGATGTAATAAGAAAGGACATATAGCAAGGAATTGTATAGTAGAGGAGAAGAATATCAAGAAACCAGTGTCTCTAGTTAATAATCTTTCGTCAAGCAGAAATGACATTTTGAAAGAAACTACGAAATTTTACGGAGATTTTTTTTGTCTGAAGTTGTAGTTTCTTCGCTGGAAGGAGGCGATTCGAGAGAAGTTATCTTGCTTAGGGACACCGGAGCAGCCGTTTCCCTTATTAGGAAAGAGTGTGTGCCAGCAAGGGTAAAAATCAGTATGAAAGAAAAAATTGTTAGGTAGGTTTCCGAATACTTGCGTTGTTTGTCCTTTGTTGAAAATGAACTTGAAAAGTCAGGGATTGTCAAGAGATGTAAAACTAGCAGTTGTAGACCATTTGCCAGTTCATGGCGTTGACATTATTGTTGGTAATGATTTAACTACATCCAAATGTGTGAATTCTATTTTAAGCGAGGTTCCAGTGCCTGAAATGGTAGTAACTAGGTCAGGTTTAGATACAGATATAGACTACAGTCATAATTTGTTCGAGGATTCGAACGTGTGCGATGGAGGCGGTGAGGTTGATCTTAGCAAGTGTGGGGCTGAGAAGATCGACTTCATTGTTGTTGACAGTGTTAGCCAAGTTGATGATGTACAGTAGCTGTCGAAAGTGTGACGTAGACGTAGTCAATGTAGTGGATTCAAGTAATAGTTACTGCAATGGTTTAGGCACTAACATTTTGAACAGAGATGAGCTGATTAAGTTTCAGAGAGAGGATGAAACATTGTCTCGAATTTTTGAAAGTGAGTTGGATGATGATCCCGATAAGGTTTGTAAGGAAACCTTTTGTTTAAAAGACGAAATTTTGTGTAGTTATGTTCGCCCCAAGTCAGTTAGCAAAGAGGAAGTTACATAACAATTAGTAATTCCTAGGAAGTTTCGCGAATTAATTCTGAAATTAGCACATGATCAAGGACATTTAGGGGTAAATAAAACGTTTAAGTGTATAAGTAAGACTTACTTTTGGCCTAAGATGAAAAGTAACGTGAAGAGATATTAGTCCATGGGCCAGAAAGTGAAACCCTCCCCCCCCCTAGGGAATTTTCACGACCCCCCCAGTTTTCTTCCTTAGGGTGTCCTTTATGCATATCCGGGTGTTTCCAAACACATAAGTGTGGCAAAAAGGCAAAATTATCACTTTTTGTACAAACCGCATGCCAAATTTTCACATTTTCAGCCGCACTGACTTTGTGTCACTTTATTGGCTCTAACTTCCTTAATATCCAAACTAAGTGAACGTTTACGGTATCACCATAATGCTAAGACAAAGAGCTACACAATGGTATATAAACATGTCCATAATTAATGATTAATACGTATTCCAGGGCCATTATTGTACCCCTTACCCTTAATTTTTGTTCGAAAATGGGCACCTGTAATTAGTTGCTACTGATACTGATGAAATTGTTGAGGCATTTGGTTACATTTCTGTATTTGATTTTGTACATAATCGTATTTAGAATATTGCATATCAGTTTCGTTCACTAATTTCCCAAAATATATGAATTAAGTGATAATAATCAATTGATTGTATAATGGCCACATATTACCAGCAATACCCACTTTTCTCCGTAACTTCTGTAAATTGTTACATAACTGCACCATTTTGGTGTCAATAGATAACAATATATTCTCCAGCTTTCTGAAATTGGTTCTGTGCTTAAACTATGATGCATTTTCATTTCAGGCAAAGGATCCAATATCAACTGGTGATAATTAGTCAGCATGGCAGAACGTCCAGTTAGTTTACTGAAAAAGAAAAGTCAGAGGAAATCTCTGCAAAGTGTGCCAAAAGGACTTACATTTCACATTTTTCTGAACAGAAAACTGACAAAATTGTTCGAAAACTGACTGATGTGAGCATTGAAAAGATCAAGGAATCAGTGCAGCTCCGCAAAGCTAGTGCTGATGCTAATGTAAGGATGGATGAAATCTATGAAGAAGTTCCAGAGATGCTGAATGAAAATACCCATGGAATACACAGTAAGTGTTATCAAAAGCTTATAAATGTTGGTCATATCAAAAGTAGAAAACGACAACATCCAGTTGAAGATGACGAAGGGCCTTCAACTTCAAATCGAAAGCAAGTATCATCCTCATCAATTTTATTTCCTTCAGAGAGGTGTCAGAGATTTTCTAACAAAGTGTGTTACAGAAACTGCAGCTGAGTCAATACTTCAGGCTGCAAAGCATAAAAATGACTACACATTACTTGGAAAGATTGAAGGCTGTGACTTGCAAGCACGAGAGGCACATTATCATAATTCTTGTCGCAGAGATTACACTCGTGAGCAGGAGTGAAATGTTAATAAGGAGCTGGATCAGAGTGCTGTTGAACATTTAGCTGCCCATAGCGAAGCATTCTCCTACATCTATGATTATGTTGAAGAACACATAATCAAGGGGTGCAACGTAGAACGTGTGACAATGTTGAAAGAGAAATATTTGCTGTATTTACAAGAACATCATCCATCAACTTACAATCCAAACTACAAAACCTGTAAACTCAAGAATAAGTTGGAGAAACATTTTAGTCACAGGGTTAAATTCTGGGCACCCAAATACTGAAGTGAACTTATATATTCTGATCTCTTACCAGTTGGACAAGCAGTAGAGGCAGCATTTGAGATGGCCGCCTCTAAGGAAAGGTTTCTCCAGGAAGCAGCTATGATGCTCAGGCGACAACTGATGGATGCCAAAAGGAATGCAGCCATACTGCCATGGCCACCTACAGCAGAGCAGTTGATGCCCATAGAGAACAAACCACCACCAATCCTGATTAACTTTTTGTCGCAGCTTCTATGTGGGAAACCATTTAAAGATATTTCGTCAAAGTTGGAGAGAATGGTTGATCCATGTGCTCAAGATGTATGTTATGCTATGAGCCGAGGAGAATGGAAAATGCCTAAACATGTTCTTCTTGGAATAACTTTGAGACATATGACAGGAAGTGCTGAGCTCATTACACTGCTGAATCATTTCGGTCACTGTTAGTCATATTCCCAAGTGATGGAGCTAGAAACTGCCATATGTAACCAAATCAACACACAGGAATCCTTACTTCCCGCAGCCATATCATCCTGTATGAATAATGTAGTTCTCCACTTCAGTTGGGACAACTTCGACCTGTCTGAAGAAACACTATCAGGGGCTGGAACAACACATGTAGCACATGGTATTGTCATTCAGGAGACATCTAGTAGTGCTAGTTCTGACATGAACAGGGAGCAGCCACCTCAGCAGTCAGGGAAGAGTAATAAAGACAGGTCAATTCGCTATGAGGATAAAGATCTGCCACCTTGTTTCATGAGTAGGACTGAGCCAATTTGAGAGTGGAACATGTATCTGTGAAAATACCAGTTTCATTTCATGAATCCAAGGAATCAGACTTTGCTTGGACTATTGCAAGATTGTACAAATCTAATGAACAAAGTGTTCCTGGTTGGGCTGGATGGTTGTCACTGACTGGAAAAGGTGATTATGTTGAAGCCTGTGCTCAGTCTACAGTTGATTACATGGTGCCAGTACATAGAGCAATTACTGATAATGCCACAGTTCAGCACATACTCTGACTATGCCAGCAGACCAAAAAGGATACACAGCAGAAGGTCACTATCGTAACTTTTGATCTAGCAGTAGTAATGAAAGCTTACTCTTATCATGTGGCAAAACCCATTAGAATACAGTGGTGTTCTTGTAAGGATTGGGGCATTTCCTACCATCTGCTCATACCTTGGAGTCATCAGGAAGATGATGTCCGCAACAGGCTTTGAGGACATCATTATTGAGGCTGGTGTATGTGCAAGTGGATCGATTGATCAAATGTTGAGGGGCAAACATTACAACCGTGCAATATGAGTTTACAAATTGATGTATATTTTGTATATAAGGACGAATGCACTCTCCTTACAAGTGAGGATGGATTGACTGTTCAGACCACGCAGGTGCAGGACCTATTTTCTTCACAGGAGGAAGCAGATACCCGGATCATTCTGCATTGCATCCTTGCTGCCAAATCATTTAGTGCAGAAAAGGTGATTGTAGTCCGGTCACCAGATACTGATGTCTTCCTATTGCTGTTGAAGTTTTCTCAAGATATTGACCCGTCTGTGTTATTTGATACTGGGGTTTCAAACAAGAGAAGACTAATTGATGTGAGAGCTGTTATTAGCAAACATGGTACAGATTACTGTAAACTCATGTACTCTTTTCATGCATTCACAGGATGCGATACAACAAGTGCCTTCGTTCGCCAAGGTAAACTTACACCAAAGAAGACACTTGATGCCCATCCTGAATACCATTCAGCATTAATCTCTCTAGCAACCACTGCTGAACTTTCTGAAGAAACATTCAGTGAACTTGAACAGTTTGTCTGCTATATGGATGGAAAGGCCAACTACAAAGACATAAACAAGCTGCTCTATGATATGCTTAGATAAAAATTCCAGCTCAAGAAAGGCCAAACTTTGTCCAGTTGTGATGGCATTGATCTGAGCTTGCTCTCACTATGCAGGTCATCACTGCACGTCCATATCCTCAGATGCAACAACCAAGCATATGTTTGGAATAAGTACAGTGTGCCATATCCAGATATACTAAGTCCAGTAGGCAAAGGCTGGAAACTTGATGTCTCAGGTCAGCTGAAGACTGACTGAGTCAAAGGTGATATACTGCCACAGGAACTCATTGATATCATGCTAGACAGAGAAGCTGACAGTGATGACGATTTGGATACAGAGGATATTGATATTAACAACCTAGCCGACAACATTTATGATGAAGAATCATGAACGCAATGTGTAAATTGTCAAGCTAGTTCTTTTCTGTAGTTGTCTGTTGCCAGTGACAAAGAGAGATTAACTAGGCCATCATACTCCACATATAATGATATTTATATGAACACAACTTCGCAGATTTCAAACATTGATGTAGACTTCCAAGCTCTTCACCATTTACTTGTTGGTATTAGTTGTCAGTTTAAGTTATAAATGACATTTATTTTGATTACATTTATCTTATCCTACTGTTAATCAATGATTTTCTTGGTTCACTCAGTGAATGACACCTGTCAGATATGAAAGTCAGACATACTGCAATAGGTAGTGTCCTACATTTATAGTTTTAGTCATATTTACTATGTTTGTGCATGCATATTCATGATATAAGTATGTGCTGGCCACTCTACCGTGAATAATGTCCAAGCAGTATACTTCTCTTCAAAGCATCTCCTTCTTTAAATGTTAGTAAAATACTCTTTTTTATAATAAATCATAAAGATAAATTGTTTTGTTGCCATTTGGTACCAGAAAGTAGAGATGATAGGGAAGATGAGGGTGGAACAAAGTTCCGTCAATTGAAATTTGGACTATTTTTAAGGAGTGGGGGATAGGTAACAGCAATCTAGATAATGGATTTCAGTAACAGATTAACTTTACATCATCAAGCTTAGTTGTATATGCTCCAAGCATTTGATTAGCACCAAAATAATGCAGATATGTCACGATTTACAGAAGTTATTAAGAAGTGTTCCCTACAAAGTAGGTATCAAGAAAAATGTGGCCATTATACAATCAATTGATTATTGTCCCTTAATTCATATATTTTGGGAAATTAGAGAACGAAACTGATATGCAATATTCTAAATAAGATTATGTACAAAATCAAATACAGAAATGTAACCAAATGCCTCAACAATATCATCAGTATCAGTAGCAACTAGTTACAGGTGCCCATTTTCGAACAAAAATTAAGGGTAAGGGGTACAATAATGGCCCTGGAATACGTAATAATCATTAATTATGGACTTAATTATATACCATTGTGTAGCTCTTGATCTTAGCATTATGTTGGTACCAAAAATATTAACTTAGTTTGGATATTAAGGAAGTTAGAGCCAATAAAGTGACACAAAGTCAGTGCGGCTGAAAATGTGAAAATTTGGCGTGCGGTTTGTACAAAAAGTGATAATTTTGCCTTTTTGCCACACTTATGTGTTTGGAAACACCCGGATATGCATAAAGGACACCCTAAGGAAGAAAACTAGGGGGGTCGTGAAAATTCCCTGGGGGGGGGGGGGGGGGTTTCACTTTCTGGCCCATGGACTATATGTATTAAGCTGTCACGAATGGCAAATTGCTGGTAAACCTAATCAAGTAATTCCCAGGGCTCCCTTATGTAATATTCCATCAGCGGGAGAACCTTTTGAGAATGTAGTAATTGATATAGTTGGACATTTGCCTAGAAGTAAAGGAGGGAATATATATCTTTTAACAATCATTGATAGACTAACCTGTTATCCAGAAGCAATCCCAGCAAGAAGCTGCAATGTAAAAACTGTAGTTAAACGCTTGTTGAACTATAAGTTTGGTTTGCCTTGCGTTATACAAAGTGATAATGGCAGTAATTTTGTGTCCAAATATTTCAAAGACAAAATGAAAGAGCTAGGTATCAAATTTGTAACTAACACACCGTATCACTCAGAGTCGCAAGGGATTGTAGAACGTTTCCATCAAACTATAAAAAGTTGCTTACGAAAATTATGTAATAATTTTGAACATGGCTGGGAAGAAAAACTAGCTTTTGTCTTGTTAGCCTTACTATTGGCACCTAATGACACTACAGGATTTAGTCCTTTTGAATTTCTGTTCGGTCACACCACTAAAGGACCTTTAGAAATTTTAAAGTGTAAATTAATGCTTCAAGAAGGTAAAGATTACATTCAGAATTTAGAGAATTACAAGAACTTAAGAAAAGCTTGGAAATTAGCAATAGAAAACGAGAGCAACTATCAACGAGAAACTAAAAGATACGATCTTAAGGCAAAGGAGAGAAATTTCTGTGTGGGAGATAAAGTCCTAGTATTAATTCAAAAAGAAGGTCCCTCAATATCCTATAAGTTCGAAGGCCCTTATCCTATTTTAGGAAAAAGGGGCAATTTGAATTACTTAATTGATATAGGTAGACGTAGAGCTAAGTGGCTGCTGCACTTAAACTTGCTAAAGAAATACAATGAACGCCCAGTACCAGTTATAACTGTGTCGCAGCGAGAAATTAGTTTTGAGAAAAACTCTGATGTGCTTATGGATTTAACTCTAGGTTAGAAGAAGAAAAAATGAGTAAATTACATGATGTTTTTCTAAATTATCCAGAAACTGTTAGTGATAAATTAGGGTTAACGGATCTTTTAGAACATGATATTGAGTTACAGGACACTAAACGTATTAGACAAAGTCCGTAACGTTTGAGTCCAAAGAAGGTAAATTCAGTACGAAAAGAAATTAGGTATATGTTAGATAATGATTTGATAGTTCCCAGCGAGAGCGAATGGTGTTCTCCGATAGTTCTAGTAAAAAAGGAAGATGGAACA
>NC_090746.1:20543622-20553622 GCF_036898095.1 Palaemon carinicauda
TTAGCCTCTAGCATTAGGGGCTTATTGAAATTTTTAGGTGCCTTATCTCTAGCATTAGTGGCATTTTGACCTATATTTTGAAGTGCCTTGTCTCTAACATTAGGAGCTTTTATACCTCTATTTTTAGGTGCCTTATCTCTAGCATTAGTGGCATTTTGACCTATATTTTGAAGTGCCTTGTCTCTAACATTAGGAGCTTTTATACCTCTATTTTTAGGTGCCTTATCTGTAGCATTAGTGTTTTTTTTTTTTTTACCTGTATGTCAAGGTGCCTTATCTCTAGCATTAGGTGCTTTTTACCTCTATTTTAGGTGCCTTATCTCTAGTATTAGAGGTTTTTTTTTTACCTGTATTTCAAGGTGCCTTATCTCTAGCGTTAGTCTTTTTTTCTACCTCGATTTTAAGGTGCATTACTTCTAGCATTAGAGGCTCTTTGACCTCTATTTTTAGGTGCTTTATTTATAACATTAGGGGCTTTTTAACCTCTATTTTTAGGAGCCTTATATATAGCATTAGGGGCTTTTTAACCTCGATTTTGAGGTGCATCACTTCTAGCATTAGAAGCTCTCTGACCTCTAATTTAGGTGCCTTATTTATAGCATTAGGGGCTTTTTTACCTTTATTTTGAGGTGCATTACCTCTAGAATTACAGTCTCTCTGACCTCTCTATTTAGGTGGCTTATTTATAGCATTTGATGCTTTTTGACCGCGATTTTGAGGTGCATTACTTCAAGCATTAGAGGCTCTTTGACCTCTATTTTTAGGAGCCTTATATTTAGCATTAGGGACGTTTTGACCTCTATTTGTAGGAGCCTGATATATAGCATTAGGGGCTTTTTTACTTCGATTTTGAGGTGCATTACCTCTAGCATTAGAGGCTCTTTGACCTCTTTTTTGGTGCCTTATTTATAGCATTGGGAGCTTTTTTACCTCTATTTTTAGGAGCCTTATATATAGCATTAGGGGCTTTTTTATCTCGATTTTGAGTTCCATTACTTGTAGCATAAGTGGCTCATTGACCTCTATTTTCAGGTGCCTTACATATAGCATTAGGGGCTTTTTTACCTCGATTTTGAGGTGCATTACTTGTAGCATTAGTGACTCTTTGACCCCTATTTTTAGGTGCCTTATTTATAGCATTAGGGGCTTTTTTACCTTGATTTTGAGGTGCATTATTTGTAGCGTTAGAAGCTCTTTGACCTCTATTTTAGATGCCTTATTTATAGCATTAGGGCCTTTTTTACCTCTATTTTTATGTGCCTTATTTCTAGCATTAAGGTTTTTAACTTCTATTTTGAGGAGCCTTATTTCTAGCATTAAGGGGTTTTTACCTCTATTTTGAGGTACCTTATTTCTCGTATTAGGGGCTTTTTTACCTTTATTTCAAGGTTACTTACCTTTAGCATTAAACGCTATTTTACGTCTTCGTTTAAATGCTCTTCGATGCTCTTCTCTTTTGTCTGTTCTAGTCTTTCGTGACCCTTAGGTTTTTGGTTTCCTTTGATATTTCATCTTCCAGTTTCCTTAGTTCGTCAATTTCCTTCCTGATTTCATCGTATTCTTTCCTAACTCGTCAGTTGCCTTATAGATTTCAAGAGAGATTTCAGTGCCGTGTGTCTTCATTTCGTCAGATTCCTCAGAGAAATTGATGGCATCCATGTCTTTGTCCATCAGGGCGATAGGTAAAGACAGGGATGCTATAAATTTTCTCTGCATACGTCATCACGCTAAAGCAAACGATGAGCAACAATATATTTACCAATATGATCTGGATATGTCCTTTCTTCAATGTCGGATTTTGGGACTATCCTGTTGAAGAACCACCATTCTGCCTCTGTCCTTATTTCCTTAGTTCCAATAGTCTCCAAAAGCCCAAGCAAAGGATCATTCAAGGCGCGTATATTATGTTCTTCAAAGCTCGACAACTTACTGCAGCTACCACCAAAACCAACAGTAGTTGTAATACACAATTCTCACAGTCAGCTTCCTATTCCAAAAATAGCCATTAACAATGTTCACTACGTTACATACTTAGTTTGGAAAAAAAAAATGGAGATCAGGTCTTCAGAAGTCATTTGAATCTCGGGCGGAGCCGTTCAGAACTGCTCCGTGAAGATTCTGTACTGGAGTCATTTAGGACTCCATACTAAGTTTACGGCTATGTCTTCTGAAGCCTTTTGAAGATCCCGGCAAATTTTCTTCAGGTGCCGTTCAGGGAGCTCCAGGAAGAATCTGTTCTAGAGTCATTCCGAACTCCATGCTAAGTCTACGGCTGTTTCTTCTGAAAGCATATGGAAATCCGGGAAAATTTTCTTCCCAAGCCGCTCATAGATTCTGTTCTAGGGTCATTCAGAACTCTATGCTATGTCTATGGCCATTTCTTCGGAAACCATTCGGAGATCGTTAAGATTTTCTTCCGAAGCAGTTTAGGACTCGCGAAAAAACTATTCTTTCGTTTCAATAAACCCATCATCATCATCATCATCATCATCATCATCATCATCATAATAATGAGAATAATATTAATGATAATAATAATAGTAATAATAATAATAAACTACATGATTTGATTTATGGATTTGAGTCTGAATGTTCTAAAGTCGTTCAACGCTCGTATTAGCAATTTGAAGGAAAGGTTAAGAGACTGAATAGGAAGATGAAAAGATGATTAATACTATAATTTATTACTTTCATCATTAGGTAACGCCTGCAGCGCACTCGGCGATCGAACTAGGGCGAATGGTAATTAACGTTTTCAGCAACCCGCATTGAAATAACCGAAGGCTTCGACTTATTTTTTCAGGTTTGGGATTTTCGGTACGTATCCAAAGCAGAGCCGTTCGAAACACAGAAAATACGTCCCGGAAAAACGCATTTCACGAGTACTTTTCTGAGGAATTTATTTCAGATAATCAATAATGATGTAATATTCACATGATTTTTCCAATGGAATTATTACTTTCTAGATTTTTTTTCGAAGGCGATGGATGTTACTATGTGTATATGTTATGTTTCTACCAATGGTTTATATATTCGCACAAACACACACACAAACACACACACATATACATATATATATATATATATATATATATATATATATATATATATATATATATATATATATATATATATTATCTCCTCCTACCCCTATTGACGCAAAGGGTCTCGGTTAGATTTCATTAGTCGTCCCTATCTTGAGCTTTTAATTCAGTACATTTCCATTCATCATCTACTTCACGCTTCATAGTCCTCGGCCATGTAGGTCTGGGTTTTCCAACTCTTCTAGTGCCTTGTGGAGCCCAGTTAAACGTGTGTATATATATATATTTATATATATATATATATATATATATATATAGAAATATATATATATATATATATAGAAATAAATATATGTATATATATAAATATATATATATATATATATATATATATATATATATATATAAATATATATATATATATATAATTATATATTCATATATAAATATATATATACATATATTCATTTATATATATAAATATATATATATATATATATACATAAATATATATATACATGTATGTATATGAAAATATATATATATATATATATATATATATATATATATATATATATATATATATTCATATACATATATATATATATATATATATATATATATATATATGTATATATATATTTATATATATATAAATATATATATATATATATATAAATATATGTATATATATGTATATATATGTATATATATGTATATATATATATATATATATATATATATATATATATATATGTATATATATATATATATATATATATATATATATATTTATGTATATATATATTTATATATATAAATAAATATATATATATATATATATAAACATATGTATATATATATATATATTTATGTATATATATATTTATATATATAAATAAATATATATATATATATAAACATATGTATATATATATATATATATATATATATATATTTATGTATATATATATTTATATATATAAATAAATATATATATATATAAATATATGTATATATATGTATATATATATTTATGTATATATATATATATATATATATATATATATGTGTGTGTGTGTGTGTGTGTGTGTGTGTACATTTGTGTGTCATCATCCGTGACTGGTTTACTATAGAAAAAAAGAGACCCCAGACATGCCACTTTATAAGATAGTTTTCTCTTCCTTTTACAATCTCTAGGGACACATACTACAATTCTTAATGTCCATCTATTGTCTGACATTCTCATTATATGTCCTGCCCATGTCCATTCCTTTTTCTTACATGTTAGAATATCTTCTACTTTAGTTTGCTCTCGTATCCATGTTGCTCTTTTTATGTCTTTTATTGTTATTCTTATCATCATTCTTTCCATAGCTCTTTTAAGTTATAATCAGCTTACGTTGTAAGGCCTTTAGTGAGGCTCAAGTGTCTGATGCTTAAGTTAATATTGTTAGGACCATCTGATTGATTAATTCCCTTTTTGGAAAAAGACTATATATATATATATATATATATATATATATATATATATATATATATATATATATACATAAATAGATATATAATGAATATACAACGTTTCATCGGCGTCCAAAATCGAAGACAGCTTCTCCTCGGACAGATTGTCCTGCAGATAGTTTTCAGGATAACAGCAGAAATACATTTACTTTTCTCCAATAATTGTTCGGTATCGACATGTGTTTCGGATTACTTCGAGACCCTTCTTCAGGACTACATTGACTTTAGGAACTACACTTTAATATAAAGGTTATGGTGGTGAAAATTTGATCAAATTTTCACCAGCATAACCTTTATATTAAAGTGTTGTCTGTCCTAAGTACATTTATTCATTAGAAATCTCTAGAGGTTCGTCCGTAACCCTTATAGGTTGTCTCTGCATTTTCTTTGAACATTATCTTAGTTTTACTCATTCATTTTTAGTCCTACATTTCTCCTTTCTCTATTCAAATCTTCTATTATCTTTTGCAATTCCTCCCATGAATCACTAATAGTACTATGTCATCTGCAAATCTTAAGTTGCTAAAGTATTTTCAATTTATGTTAATTCTTATATTTTCCCACTCTAAATTCTAAAAAACTTCTTTGCATGCCGTGAATAATTTAGGAGAGAGGGGGTCACCCTTTCTAAATCGTTTCTCAATCAGATGTTTTTTTTTACTATATCTATGTAGTTTCCCAATAGATATCGTAAAGATTTTCAACAAATAGAAAGACTGAGCCTTAACCAAGAGAGCAGGCAGGCTTTAGAAGCGTGTGTTCAACAACTGACCATATCCATGTAATTAACCAGTTAATAGTAACATCAACAGAGTATGACTAGCCACCATGTATGGCATTTATAGACTATGAGAAAGCTGTTGATTCTGTCAAAACTTCAGCAGTAATGTATAAGCACTTCAAAGACGAGAAATGAATGCATCTCAATGTTGGAACTCTAGAAGATATTCATCATATAAATACACACTCTCTCTCTCTCTCTCTCTCTCTCTCTCTCTCTCTCTCTCTCTCTCTCTCTCTCTCTCTCTCTCTCTCTCTCTCTCTCTCTCCAAACACACACACATACACACTGTTTCAAATAGCACCTATTGGGGTAACCAATAATCAAAAAATGGCTTTTGTTCAAATTTTTAAGGTAATGAGGTTTAAAGGTTTAGTTGTTGATTTCAGTGTTTTCCTTTGATTTCGATCATGAGCCACGTAGCTCGATGTGGTTTGGGTCAGCTTTTGGCACGGGCTAGTTGGCTCCGGCCCTCTTAGAGAATATAGTATTATTTGCTATATCAATTATGTTAGTTTTAGGTTGGAGATTTAAATTGTATCATCAGTCACTTTAATTAATATTATTTCAGAAATGATTGGTAAAAATAAAATATATGAAATGGCATGCAATGAAAGTGTTCAGTGGTGTAATATTATAGTGATGGTATGGTATATGGGATGTAGGGTATAAATATACTATTACCACATTGTTTACTCATATTATCTGATTTGGTGTCAATAACCTTAGAGGTCAGGACACCAGAAAACTCCTAATCAATCGATCAATCAATCAAATTAACTGGGCAAGTCGCTCACTTTCAAACGAACCCCCTTCCCTAGTGACGATTGCTCAATGCTCATAGGTCGAGTCTAGCTGCCTTCGCCCTCCCCAAGGCAGAAGGAAATATTTCCTAATCGTATTATTATGATTTTATTTGATGTTTCGTGACCTGATTTCATAAGGTGTTCCCCAGGTAAGCTCTTCAAGAAATCCATTACTCTCGTTATGTGTTGAATCAGTGTTTATCATATTTACTTCGTTATTTGTAGTTATGAAATTATTGTAAAGTCCTGGAGAACAAATGTATGAAATATTGTCGTCTTAGTATTTTGTTTTTTAGCTTCCACCCGAAGGATCTTATCATAACTACGAGACCTTTAAACCTCGAACATGTGGGGATGGGGTTGGGATATAATCAGGTGGTGGTTAAAGATGATGGTGGAGAAGTGGTAATTGAGTGATCTTAATGTTTGGCTTTACGAGATTTGCTTATCAACATTTGTGAACTGATGAAGATAATGTGATGATGATGATGATGGTAATACCCTTATTGATAACAATTAATATCAATGATTCCATGAAATAAATCAAATTGTTATTGATTTATTATTTTTTACATGCAATATGGCATAAAATGCATCCAATTGAAATTATGGCTGTTTAAAAAACTATTGCTGGTAACTCAATTAAGTTTTGACATATATGAAAATCCTATACTAGATTAGTCTAGAATAATTAAGTATTACAATTGCTAATTTGTAGCCATGATGACTAATAAATACATCGGTTACAAAACTTGGCGTGTAACATTTGTTTTAGGTAACATATACCTGTATAGTCCAGGCTAAAGATGTGGCTTGGGCTGGTTTTAGATATTCACACTAATGGTCCAAAGAATCGGTAACCAACGAATTTTATGGTCGCCGGCCTTTCAAAACCAAACCAAGATGCAAGAAAAGTGCAAGATCAAAATTATTGACTTATTTCTTCCGGTAACAAAGTAACAAAGTTTTCGTAATTAGGGATATCATTTTCAATAATTGGACTGTTAATTGTCGGAATGTGATGAGTCATATGTGACTTACAAATAGGTTTAATCTTTACAAGCTGAACCGAAAACAAAACCTAAATAGCAGATAGACAGACAGCAATACTTAATAGCCACAATTCATGACAATGGTATCAACAAAGTTATGATTGACTTCGCTCGATGTTTCTTAAACATAGGTGCCTGTTCCCTGAGGTGTGTGGTCGATTCCTAACCACATGAATATGAATAATTAGAACAAAAATATTTCGTTTTATTCGCAGGTTTATTTTTTTCCTGTGAAAACAGTAATACAGCATTTGTCCTAGAAGTAATTTTTCATTTAATACACATCAGATCCACTTTATATCATAGCATTTACGCGTTTTTTTCTCTTGTATTTCAACACTTCAGGGGTGCAAGAATTTTATGCTGATTTGAAAAGAGAGCATGAATTGAAAAAAGGTTAAGAACCACTGATCGCTATGAGCGTTCATGAAATAAAATAGGACATTGGTTCCTTACTGCTGTTACGATTCAATAAAAGGGAAGTAACAAACCATCCATAACCAAACCGCGATTTGATAAAAAATGAAACCACGTGACCAGGGACCGCCTAAAAATCAACCAATATCACACGTGGTTTAGGTTTGCTTGTGTTTTTAGGTAGTTACTGAACATCTTTGGAACTTGGGATTTTCCCCCAAAAGAAATGCGAATCTAACGCAATCTTGCTAAGTAGTTATCGGTTTTGTGTGATCCTTGGGCACATCCAAATAACATAAAAGTGTGTCCTTATCAAACTAATGGATACAGGAGAGAGAGAGAGAGAGAGAGAGAGAGAGAGAGAGAGAGAGAGAGAGAGAGAGAGAGAGAGAGAGAGAGAGCAGCTGCTAGTGTAATGCAAACGAAGGCTATATCATTCTGACTTATATAAATTTTAATAGTTAGTTCCCACAGTATTTAAGGATGTTCTATAAAGAAATGTATTAAGGAATTAAAATATATCAGTGTGATTATACTTTTTGATGACTATTATCGAAAACGATTGCATTTCTTATAGGAATAAGAGATAAGACCTCTTTATCTCTCTAATATATATATCTAATATATGTGTATATATATATATATATATATATATATATATATATATATATATATATATATATATATATTATTAATCATCGCATTTCTTTGAGTGCTATTGGTAATTTCTCTACCCCTCACATTCGAACCATCAAACGATGTCTTGGTTGTTTAAACGTCGGCCATCTTTCAGGGCAAGAAGGGCATGATCTCTCCAAGTCAGGTCTGGCGAGGCGACACCGGTTTTGTTGCTGGGTGTACGTAGTAGTCCTGTTTTAACTGCATACAGATCACAATCCATTAGTTTATTCGGAAA
This sequence comes from Palaemon carinicauda, assembly GCF_036898095.1. Lineage (NCBI taxonomy): Eukaryota > Metazoa > Arthropoda > Malacostraca > Decapoda > Palaemonidae > Palaemon > Palaemon carinicauda. Next base: position 20,552,160 of record NC_090746.1, read on the forward strand.
GATTTAGTAATAAGAATAAACTTCTCATGCGTTGGAGTTTAGAGCTACAAAATTACAATCTGAAGATAATTCACATAAAAGGAAAGAATAATGTAATAGCTGATAGCCTTTCTAGAGATTTTTCAGAAAAAGATTTTTTTTTTTTTTTCTTCTTCTTTTGGCTGAAGCTTTGTAATGAGTGAAAGGAATGCGAAAGAAGAGTGTTTTCCTGATGATAAGTTGGAGTTTCATGCAGATGTTCCTCAGTTCAGGGATGAATGAGTTTTTTTTTTTTAAAAGTAAAACTATTAGATTTTTTTTTTTTTTTTTTCTTTTGAGGGAGCGTGTCAGGGGTAGATACAATACTTTTAAAAGGATATAATGAAACACAAAAGTATCTATTCCCAGTGTGAGCAAAGAGGCGAGACGAGATTCGACTGTGGCCCTGTTTGGGCAAACCTTTCATCTCTTCATTTTCATCAGCATGTTGGAAGTAAACCAAGCCTCGCCGAGATTCGACTACGGACCAGTAATAAGGGAACTGCCCCTGTTTTGACAAAGATGTCATCGTCTTAATTAGTGGAGTCAGCATATTTTGAGAAACTGGGCCTGAGGGAAGTCCCTGTTTCGGATATATGTCATCATGGAAGGACACGTGCTGCCTTTTTGTTACGACTTAACATGTGGTCCAGATTGCATCAGAAATTTCTTCTAGAAGCTTCTATGGCGTGATCGAAGAGGGCGTTTTTGAGGAAGCCAATAGAGATGAAGAATTATTAAAAAGAACGCCTTCTAAGGAGATGACCACTGCCCACTGAAATTAACTCCGCCCATACATGGGTATATAAACTTCAGGAAGAAATTGTCCAAGGGAGATAGGACGGGACATATGGCAAGAGAGGAACTATGTCTGAAGCAAATAAGATAAAAGTCCTAGTGAGATAAGAAACAGAAGACCAGAAGTCTGATAGAGCCAGATTCTAACCTTCCCTTCAGACAACAAAAGCCTATCTCCAAAAGATCCTGCTATGGCCCAGAAGAAGAGATAAATTGAAGCAGCCAGCCCTCCCTGCTTGTGACAAGCAGTAGCCAACACTGCCTGCAGCCTTACATCAACAGTATCATCGAATTCTTGGAAGAAGACCTCTGATGTCCCATCTGGATGCCACCCCTTTAGTGACGTCTTTGAATCCAGTCATCGTGCCAGTTTCATCTAAACTTCAGCCGCCCTTCTGCAACGCTCTCAAGCCTGAAGTCTCGTACCAGTATCGTCTCAGCAGCTGCAGAAAACTAATCCTTAAGTATTTCTACCTTATTGACTTGTTCCCCTTTTTCTGTTGGTGTTTGATTGTTTTGGTTTGTCAGTTATAGTAACCGAAGAAGTAACATTGATTTTCTTTGTAAGTTTGCGAATAAACATGTGTTTTTTCGTGTGTTTCTTTTTTATTAATTTCCCATATTTCAATCGGTGTTGTTGATATTTA
>NC_090746.1:20561122-20563622 GCF_036898095.1 Palaemon carinicauda
TATTTTTGTGTGTATACCTGCAATTATCCCCATATCTGCACCAACCCCTGGCATTATAGATGCATTCTTTGTAGTTGGGCTCTAATTGTGCATATTTGGGTTGAAAGGCATCATATCGTGGGGCCTTTTGTGCATAGTACGTTATATACTCGGCTTGTATTTTTGTTTCATTTTTTGCTTTCATTTTTCTTGTCTGTTTGCATTTGAGTTTTCTGACTTTCAATCATGGTTGCAGGATGCATATTTCTACATTTTTTGTTGAATTTGCATCCTTTTTCTTTTAAGTTTTTGCATATTTTTGGATGGAGAGATCTGCATTCGTCTCCATATCCGTCTAAATATGCACATTTACCATATATTTCATAATTATGGCATATCTTTGGATGCTTGTAGTAGCATCTTTCGCCAAATCTGTAATTCCCCCCTTTTCAGTAAATTGCAGACTATATCTTTTTTTTTTCTTTCTTTTTCTTGCTCTTCCCTAAAAGTATGTAGGTCCGGGTAGTCTCTCTTGGGTCTATTATTTGTTTTCATCTGATAATTTATTTTTTTGTAAGTAATTTATTTCTTCGTAAGTATGTTGCTGAATGGCATCATATGTTGTATCAATGATTTCCTCTGCATCCTTACACATATCCTGTTCATTTTTCTATTCTTCTTCTTCTTCTTCTTCTTCTTCTTCTTCTATTTGCAGATTCAGTCTCGACTTAATTATATTTTCTATCCAGACTAAGTGTATTGAGCAGAATACCTTTGTCTCTTTATTATTCAATTTTTTTTTTTTTTTGTACTTCAGCACAAGTAGGGTGTGTTGGTACATGACATGCATCGCATTTCCTAATCATTTGATGTGGATTAATAATGGAATACCACATCTTACTTGTATTGCACCATTTTGGCATTCTTTCTCCCAATGCATCAATCAGCATATTCACCATATTGGACTTCTTATTATTCTTTGATGGAATGTGTTGATTGATGTAAACTTTCTTTATAAGTCTCTTTATCACTTGGATCTTCTTTGGAATTTCTTCTATTATTTTGATAATGTTTTCCGCAGACTTGTTTCAATATGTTTGAGAATATTTTTCCGTCACCGTGGTTGGAGCTATTAGCAACCCCTGTTATCAGAAGATCTAGTTCTTGTTGTGCCAACTCATGGAATTTACTCTTGCTGATTGCAGCAATGTTCCTCCATGCCTTGCCTGTGTTATAGAGCGCCATCTTGTTCAGATTTTTAGTAATTCTCAAGATAACTATCCTATGCCGACATTTTATTCCACTTTTCTGACCTCAAACTAATCACCAACTATTCACGTAAACTTTTAGCTATATTGCACTCGATAGCCTTTTGTTATCCGTGTTAAATCAGCTTATTTCTCGGATCACACAAGTAGACTCACTCACCAGCATACGGAGAGAGAGAGAGAGAGAGAGAGAGAGAGAGAGAGAGAGAGAGAGAGAGAGAGAGAGAGAGAAAGCAAGCTGCCAAACGGAAAATATTTAGTTTTACTTTTAACAAAATGGAAGAACCACATAACTACTCAATAGGGTAATGTTATGGAACAAAATTTTTAGTTAACATATTTATTTGAATTATATACACAGATCACAATTTGAAATTAGATCATTCTATAAGTGGCACTTCTTTATCAGTATATATTTCAACAATTATAACAAACTATGCTCTATCAATTTAGAACACCTATGGTGAGTTCAACCATCCCACTACAATATTAAAGAATAACTTTTATGGTGTCCAGGTACTTACATATACCAATAAATATATCTGCCTTGGCTTTATTAGACAGTGAATGCAATTCGTTGGAATAATAGATATTTTAGAAGTAGATATATGTACAATCGATCAGACTCAAATTCCAAAAAGAAAGTTGTCAAGACTTGTATGGTTAAAGGTTTAAAGGCTGCTGATTAATGGAAGAGGCAAGGGACAGTGACATTGCCCTATCAAGCAGGACTATGCCCTAAAGACCGACCATATATACATGTGATCAGCGCCCAAGCCCCCTCTCCACCCAAGCAAGAACCAAGGAGGGCCAGGCAATGGCCGCTATGACAATTCTAATAGACCTGTAGGTTCTCCCAAACAACCCATCCTTAGCTCACTAGGATGGTGAGGCTGCAGCGACCAAAGGAACTAACGAGTTTGAGCGGGACTCGAACCCCAGTCTGGCAATCACCAGGCAAGGACGTTACCAACAGGCCACCCAACCATGTCAAGGCTTTACAAGCTTTTGGACAAATTGGAAGCCTTTTACAACTTGTGTGGCAATCAACAATTAACTGGGAGCAGTGAAGTGTTAACTAAAATCTCAGTTGTTATATTTTAAAACTATTGTCGGTTCTCTTTAGGGTCTAAAAGAGGTTATGAAAAGTAATGCATTATTAGTGCAAATTTGTTGAAATATTTGTACACAGCTATGATCGTATTCAGCTTAAGGTGTGACTTTTACAGTGTAAGCAATGTACATAGGATTTT
>NC_090746.1:20573622-20576122 GCF_036898095.1 Palaemon carinicauda
GTATATGTATATATATGTATATATATGTATATATGTATATATACGTATATGTATATATATATATATTATATATATTTGTATATATATGTATATATGTATCTATGTATATATATGTATAGATTTATATATGTATATATATATATGTATATATATATGTGTATGTATATATGTATATATATTATATATGTATATGTATATATGTATATATATTATATATGTATATGTATATATGTATATATATATGTATATGTATATATGTATATATGTATTATATATATGTATATGTATATATGTATATATGTATTATATATATGTATATATATGTATATATGCATATATGTATAAATGTATAAATGTATATATGTATATATATATATGTATATATGTATATATATGTATATATGGTTATATATGTATATATAATTATATATATAAGTATATGTATATATGTATGTTTATATATGTATGCATGTATATATATATGCATATACTGTATGTGTATATATGCATATATGTGTATATATGCATATATGTATATTGTATATATATATATATATATATATATATATATATATGCATATATGTATATTGTATATATATATATATATATATATATATATATATATTCATATTGTGTATATAAATGCATTTATATATATGTATATATGTCATATATATTATTGGAATGACACATGTTGTATATATATATATATATATATATATATATATATATATATATATATATATATATATATATATATATATATATATATATATATACACATATAATTTATGTCGGTTATAGGAATTGTCTTGAATTCGTTATACATTGCTCTATAAAACATCTATATTATTGTCAATGTCGTTCAGAGTAAAGACCCAGCTATTAATTTTGTATAAGTGTTTTCTGTTGTAAATGTGATGGAATTACTTACCTTGAATTATACTGCATAATTGCACGTGTGTTAAATATAGCACCTTCGGAAATATTGGTTATAGGAAAAACTACTTGCGTGTAGTGGTACAAGTTATGAAATCGTTGTGCTTAAAAACCGATTTAGTTTTTTTGCTAAACAAACAAGAGATCTAGTCGTGAAATGTGTGTTCTTTTAGTTTACAAAATTACGTAGTAAATATTTGTAAAAGTAAAGTATTTTCAGTGAGCGTGGATATCAACCTTAAGTGTAAAACTATAATTCATATTTTCAAAAGATAAGACAGAAATTTAAGCTGAAAATGGTTATGTCTGTATACTTTAGGGTTCGTTGGTGAGGAAAGAAACAACAAAAACTTGAGAGATCACCACAAAAAAAAAAAAGAGTTGTAGATCTCGAACACAGATTTGATTAAGACGATTTACTAGATGGATATGGGACAGGTTTTTCCAAGTGGGGTTTCCTTCCATCTCTCTCTCTCTCTCTCTCTCTCTCTCTCTCTCTCTCTCTCTCTCTCTCTCTCTCTCTCTCTCTCTCTCTCTTTGTGTGTGCGCGTGGAGCCAACACATTTTAAAGAGAATCGGCTTTGGGTCGAATAAGGCTTTTACGATTACACGCAAATACTGGGGAAAACCTAATCAATTCGGGATAATTGTAAATATATTGATTCCTGCAGCATAATCTTCCATTTCATCCTCGTTATCCCTTGCATTTTCAATGCACCTAAAAGAACGTTTAGTCATCAATCGTCATACGTTCGTACATTTCTACTTTTCTCTAATTACGTATTCATAGAATATTTAATCCAAAACTTGTGTTTTATCATCCGCCAATAACAGCGTCGTTTAGGAAAGATTCATCATTAAAAGGGAATCGATATAGCCGTCGAAATCCATTATATCCGAACTACGGGTTGTGGAGTTAAGAGTGACCCTGCCTTCATTAAACGAATGATTTATAGTGTGGGACACAACACGTTTCTTGGAATTGTTTAGCTATTTCATATGGTGTGCGTGAGGTTTCCCAATTTGTAGCAAACACGGTATTTGTTTATCCATCTATCCTGTCTGTATATATACACACATGTATATATATATATATATATATATATATATATATATATATATATATATATATATATATATATATATATATATTCCTGACTTTCATCAGTGCTTCGTTGTTTGATGGAAATCCTATTCAATATATAGGGAAGCGCAATAGAAAAGTAAATATAAAATCCAGATATTTGTTGTGAAGAAATTTGGAAACTTTAAAGAAATTATTTGATTGATTACTTCGAATCAAAAACAACTTTCCAAGAGAATCCTCAAGACAAGATCGGCCAAGATTTTTTTTTCTTCGAAGTCATTTATCAAAAAAAAAAAAAAAAATCCTTATTTAATATTTAAGTTTCCTCACAAATACTCTTAATTTTTAATTCAAATTTCTATTGTGCTGCTTTGTGTAATGAAGTGCATTTCTATTGTTCAATGTATCCTTTGATGAAACCTATGAGTCAATTGCTGAAACTGCATTTAGGGAAGTAAATATTAAACGAACAA
>NC_090746.1:20581122-20583622 GCF_036898095.1 Palaemon carinicauda
TGAAATAAAAGAATTCTTGTTAGACATTCTTTAGAAAAGGGTGGTATACAGTTTACATTAAGTAATACATGCGTACACTATAAATATGTGGTCATGTATATGTATATATGTGTATGTATATATATATATATATATATATATATATATTGATCTATGTATTTATATATATATACAGTATATATAGTGTATATATATTTACATGTATGTATATATACAGTGTATATATATGTATATTTATGTATATATATGTATGTATATATACAGTGTATATATATATGTATATTTGTATATATGTATGTATATATACAGTGTACATATATGTATATTTATATATATGTATGTATACATACAGTGAATATATGTGTATTTATTTATATGTATGTATATAGTGTATATATATGTATATTTATATTTATTTAGATATATTTATATATGTATGTATATATAGTGTATATATATGCATATTTATATATATGTATGTATATATAGTGTATATATATGCATATTTATATATATGTATGTATATATAGTGTATATATATGTATATATATAGTGTATATATATATATATATATATATATGTATATTTATATATATATATATATATATGCATATTCACAGTGTATATATATGTATATTTATATATATATATATATAATGTATATATATATATATATGCATATATACAGTGTATATATATGTATATATATATATATAGTGTATATGTGTATTTATATATATATATTTATATATATATATAAATATGTATATATACAGTGTTTATATATGCATATTTATATATATGTAGGTATATATACAGTGTATATATGTGTATATTTATATATGTATGTATATATACAGTGAATGAATATATGTTCGTATATATATATATATATATATATATATATATATATATATATATACTGTATATATTATATGTACAGTATATATACTCTGTATATAAATATATATATATATATATATATATATATATATATGTATGTATGTATGTATGTCTCTCTCTCTCTCTCTCTCTCTCTCTCTCTATATATATATATATATATATATATATATATATATATATATATATGTATGTATAGATATGTGTATATATATGTATATATATGTATATATATATATATATATATATATATATATATGTAGATTTTTACATATATGTATATGTATATATATATATATATATATATATATATATATATATATATATATATATATATATATACACACATGTACTGTATGTGTGTGTACGTGTATGTATATATAGATGTATGTAGCCTATATGTATGGGTTTATATAATAAACATGTATGTTTTTATTTATGTATGCGTACATGTACGTCTGTAACGGAGAGAAATATGTTCTGAATGACATGCAGTAGTTACTTGGTATGGAAGGTTCATGCCATTAATGGCCCGCTCTCTAATTCATCACTCGACGATAATAGCCCCAGCCGTCACAAAAGAACTCGGGCCTTTATGAGAAGGTTTTGTCATATATACCAAAAAGGAATTGAATTTTTTTATAGGGCATTTAGCCATGAAGGAATTTCAAGAGACACGCGTATATTTGGAATTTATTGTTTCCCAAACATAACACACTTGTCGATGTGGTGTGTGCGTACATCACTATATATTTTTCTTTTTTAAACTAAAAGAAAGAATATTCCCTCACAAATGTCTCCCCATTTTAATAAAGAGAAAGTATATTAAATTGTATATTATGTTTAATATATATTGTACATTATGTATATATATATATATATATATATATATATATATATATATATATATACGCATATATATACATACATACATATATATTATATACGTATGTATATATACATACATATATATATATATGTATACACATACATACATACATACATATACATATTTATACATATATGAATGTGTATGTATATATATATTTATATATGTATGCGTATAAATATGTATATATGTATGCGTATAAATATGTATATATGTATGTGTATAAATATGTATATATGTATGTACATACGTATATATATGTATGTATATATTTTATATACCTATATATACATATACACATATATATATGTATGTGTATATATATGTACATGTGTATATATATGTACATGTGTACATATGTGTATATATACGTATATATATTTGTAAATATATGTATATATATGTATATATGTGTATATATGTATATCTATATGTGTATATATATATATATATTTTTTTTCTTTTTTTTTCTTTTTTTCTCCCAGTCATGCTAAACTCGCCCGGTCCCTCGGAGGAATTAGTCATGGCCTGGTAAGAGGGGTGATCGTGTGCACCTGCAATCTTAATATGTAACAATCATTTTCGACAGGTTGTATATTCTAGTTAGCCTATAATCACTTTATCATAGGCAAGTTTTGTCACTAAACTCAGTGAAGCTGATTTATTCAGCAACTAATCAAAGAAATTTGTAGAATTTCGTCATGCTGGGCG
>NC_090746.1:20591122-20593622 GCF_036898095.1 Palaemon carinicauda
TAGCAGCTAGAGTGGATATGAATGTGTTGAGGTGGTTTGGCCATGTTGAGCGAATGGAAAATGGCTGTCTGCTAAAGAAGGTGATGAATGCTAGAGTTGATGGGAGAAGTACAAGAGCAAGGCCAAGGTTTGGGTGGATGGATGGAGTGAAGAAAGCTCTGGGTGATAGAAGGATACATGTGAGAGAGACAAGAGAGCGTGCTAGAAATAGGAATGAATGGCGAGCTATGGCGACGCTGTTCCGGTAGGCCTAGTTGCTTCCTCCGGTGCCTTAGATGATCGTGGAGGTAGAAGCAGTAGGGGATTCAGCATTATGAAGCTTCATCTGTGGTGGATAACGGGGGAGGGTAGGCTGTGGCACCCTAGCAGTACCAGCCGGACTCGGTTGAGTCCCTTGTCAGGCTGGGAGGAACGTAGAGAGGAGGGGTGCCCTTTTTTGTTTCATTTGTTTGATGTTGGCTGCCCGACAAAATTGGGGGAAGTGCCTTTGTATATGTATGTATTTATAAAAATGTATATATATATATGTATGTATATGTATATATATGCATATGTATGTATATATATATGTATATATATGCATATGCATATGTATATATATATATATATATGTATATGTATGTGTATATATGTATATGTATATATGTATATATATTTATATATGTATATATACAGTATATGTATATATATGTATATATACAGTATATGTATATATATGTATATATACAGTATATGTATATATATGTATACATACAGTATATGTATATATATGTATAAATACAGTATATGTATATATATGTATACATACAGTATATGTATATATATATGTATACATACAGTATATGTATATATATGTATATATACAATATATGTATATATATGTATATATACAATATATGTATATATATGTATATATACAGTATACGTGTATATATATATATATATATATATATATATATATATATATATATATATATATATATATATATATATACGTATATATATGTATATGTATATATGTATATATATGTATGTATATGTATATTTATGTGTATATATATCTATATATATATATATATATGTATATATATCTATATATGTCTCTCTATATATATCTATATATGTCTATGAATGTATATGTATGCATATCTATATGTATGTATGTATATGTATATATATATGTATATTTATATATATATGTATATATATATGTATATGTATGTATATGTATATATATGTATATGTATTTATATGTATATATATATATATGTGTGTGTATGTATATGTATATATATATGTATATGTATAAATATATATAGGCTATGCATATGTATATGTATATATATATGTATATATATACACACACACATTATATATATATATATATATATATATATATATATATATATATATATATGGGTCTAGGACAATTAACCCCCCCCCCCCGTGAACTGTTAACCCCTGGTGACAATTACCCTCTAGTACAGCTACCCCCCAGGTCAACTCATTTTATAAATGTTTTAAAATAATTGAAATAAAATTAATATAACATCATTTAAAATAATTTTAATGTATATAAATACATTAACATATAATATTCTTGAAAGAAAGTTGAAAAGTCATAAAAACATTAGAATGGAAAGTTTAAAAATGCAAATTATATGCAATACTTCGTAGGTATTGTACTACATCTCTATTTTCATAGTATTTAATGACTGAAATAATACGGTTTGCAACATCTAAATATTTCTTTCGAGATGGCTGTCCATGATAACCTGCAAAGATTGAACCATATGTATTTATTGCAATGGTTGTTCTCTTTTAATGCATGTTAAGAACTTCCAAATATTTGGATGACAACGACCAACATTCGCTAAGAAACTCCTGCGCCACCCTTCCGCGGCATTATTGGTTCTAGGAAGTTCATCTACCGTTCTGTTCTACATACTCCACAACTCAATTGAAAACAATGGTTCGCGCCTTCTACCTCTTCGACATGGGCGTCCTAAGTATGTGTCTTCAAAGTATCTTGCAATGGATATGTTTCAGGCGGGAGGAATTCACACAGAGTTTCAAATGATTTTTCGACATCACAGGACGGTACCAAAGCTAAAGCTGCAATCATTTTCGTTGCGATAGAAAACTCTTTATCATCCAGGTATCGTTCCTGAAATCCACAAGATTGAACTTTTCTATATAAGCTTTGGCAAAGGTGAAAAAAGCACCCCTTTATTTCCGGATTGTGGGAATGCCAGTTGTAAGCTTTTAATCATACCTTTTTCAAAGTCGACCATGATAGTCTTTGTGGCCAAATCATGTTTCAGTAGTTTTAACTGCTCCAATAGGTTTGAGTAAGTTGTTTTGCTTTTATCTGGTAAAAGGGCATATATTAATGGAATTGAACGATTATTTATGAAAGCATGAATCGTGTATAATTGTAAAAATATCCGAGGCACTGTTTTGAACGTTCCATCTAGCGACCAACGTGACGCTTGACTTG
>NC_090746.1:20606122-20616122 GCF_036898095.1 Palaemon carinicauda
CTGTTATCTTGAAGAAAGTTTATCCGCACAACAATACGAGGACAATTTTTTTTTAAGAATTTTGTAATATAATATTTAGATAAAAACTTTTTCGTATTCAGTATCCCAAGACATTTCTAAAGTATTCTTTTATAGTCAACAAGGATATTTAAAATTAATAAAAAGCGAAGGAAAAAAGATACTGTTTTATATAACTGTTACCATGAGAAGTATGACGAGGAAAAGGTTTAGAATAAATACTGGAGACAGGAGAATGGAGATCACAATGAGAATCGGCCGTGAGTTTGACATTTTCAATATTAATTTGAAATTAGATTCATTTCTGTCATGTTTGCAATCTCTCTGTTCACCCCTTCTTTGGTGTCATGTGTACTGAAAGGAGAAAATGTTATAATCGGGTTCCTCTCCTTTCACCATATCTCATGACGTCAGGAGCCAGATTGATAATCTATATTGGAGGATAAATTGTCCGATAACATGGCATCGGCTTCAACATATAGTTTATTAAGCGTCTATCAGATCATAAATTTTATTAGGTCATTTGTTTACTCTTTTATATACTTTAGTGACCTTAACGATTTTAATCAAAATTACACATTTGTGTTACTAGCTATGAATGATATATATTACGAAACAGTGCTTTTGCGATTAGTTATGTAGGCCTATTATCTATATTACGAAAAATTGTAAGTGCGACTAGCTATGAATAATACATATTTAGAAAAAGCGTAAATAGTTAGGGCAAAATATGCACATACATGTACTGCTTATATGTTAGAAAAAGTTGTGTGGTCTTTGGTAATGATATAGTCAGTTAGGTGGTGCTTCGATGTACCATTTGGCTGACCTGGAGCCATCAAGGAAGGCTCGCCTTTCTTCACTTGTCTTTTGCATGTTGCAAAAGGCTGTCATTTGATTCTTAATGGATTTCAGTGAAGGTTGAAGTGTGATACTGATTGTCTGGCAGACTACTTGGCTAGGTGATCGGACTCGTCATTGCCAGTGATTCCAGTATGACTTGGAATCCAATTCAGGATTATCTGCCTGTTGTTGTTTTGGTGAGCTAACGCTAGATACTGCATTTCTGTGATTAGGTAAACATTTTTAGTTGGTTCTTTGTTGTTAAGAGCCAGAATGGCTCCTCTCGAATCCGTGTGTATTGTTATATTTCCCCCAGGTAGACTAGCCGAGAGTTTAGTGTTTTGGCAATCGCCACTAGCTCAGTTTGCATGGTGGGGCGTGGTTGGAAACATTAGTTTTCTCTGTAACCTAATGGAGGAACGACTGCTGTTGCTGCTGTTTTCTGTTGCTGCTACTGCTGCTGCAGGAATGTCACGATCAAGTGATCCATCAGTATAGTAGATTATGGGGTCTGAGGTGTTGCTGATTGCATTTCCGGCTGCTGCTGCGAGTTGTTCTGGCATGCAGAGAGCTCGTTTGCTGCTGGGAGGATGGTAAAGTTGTACTGGCTAAGGTCCGGTGATCACTGGGCCGGAGTGATGTAGCCATCGTGTTTTCGTTGCCCCTTTGTCTTGTAGGCTTCATTTTACATTTGAATTCTTCTAAGTGTATCCAGCAGTCTCTTTGCGTGTGTCTTCAGAGGATCAATCTTCTCCCCCAATGGGAGGATTCCTTTAAGCCTGTTGTTCAGAGGGAACTCTCTGTCTGCTCTGATTGACTTGACTATGATGCTGCAATTTCTGATGTCCATCCTAGCTGAAAGGGAAATTAGATTAGTTTCGGCTCTTAACAAGCAGAGTCTGGTCCACATTGGAGGGCTGCTGATGAGTCTCATGGCATGACTTTGTACTAAATCTAGGGAGGCTTTCTGAGTTTCGCTCGATGAGGTGAGCGTAGGTGCTGCATAGTCGACGCGGAATCGAATTACTGGACTGTAAAACAGTCTGAGGCGGCTTATTGATACTCTCTTGTTTGAGGGAGGGAAAGGAAGAGAAGATGATGGATTGACGAACTAAGAAAATTTGCTTGTGTGAACTGGCATAGAAAGACCATAAACAGATGAAAGTGGAATGATATGTCGGAGGCCTTTATTGTGCAGTTGACTAGTAACAACTGATGATGATGGTGGTGATGGTTTTATATATATATATATATATATATATATATATATTGTATATATATATATATATATAATGTATATTTGATATATATATATAATGTATATTTGATATATATATATATATATATATATATATATATATATAAATATGTATATATATGTATATATATATAAATATGAATATATATACATGTATATATGTATATATATACATGTATGTGTATATATATGTATATATATACATGTATGTGTATATATATGTATATATATGTATATGTATGTGTATATATATGTATATATATTGTTATTTATACATTTATTATTATTATTATTATTATATATATATATTAATATATATATATATTATTATATATATATATTATATATTATATAATATATATATATTATATAATATATATATAGGTTATATAGTATATATATATATATATATATATATATATATATATATATATATTATATATATATGTATATATATTATATATATATATATTTATATATATAAAATTTATATAAATATATTATTTATATATATATTGTTTATATATATATATATAAATATATATATATATATATATATATATAAATATATATATATATATATATATATATATAAATTTTATATTTATATTACTGTATATATATTATATTCTTATATATATATATATATATATATATATATATATATGTATTATATTTATATACAGTATATATGTATTATATTTATATACAGTATATATGTATTATATTTATATATATATATATATATATATATATATATATATATATGTATTATATTTTTATATATGTATTATATTTATATATATGTATATTTATATATATGTATTATGTTTATATAGATATAATATTTATATATATATTATATATATTATATTTATATATATTTATGATATTCATATATATGTATTATATTTATATATATATATATGTATTATATTTATATATATATATGTATTATATTTATATATATATGGATTATATTTATATGTGTTATATTTATATATATGTATTATATTTATATATATGTATTATATTTATATATATGTATTATGTTTATATATATATATATATATATATATATATATATATATATATATATACTGTATATACATGTACACTATGCCTGTGCGTGTGTGGGCTTTAGGGTACTCGTGGCATTTTTGTACATAAGAGTAAACAGTCATTGTGAGAAAGATTAAGGGTTTTTTATCGCTTAACCTTAAACTGCTCTTAAGAGGAAATAATGAGATATTTGAGAAACGATGGTTATAGGAAAACTACACCAAACAGGGAACCAATATGCATAGTGAAGGGCGACTGATAAAACTAGAAATGTGCAAACATTCAAACTTCACTGAGTTCATTTTGATGGACGTGACAGTGCAATGGTTCATTTTATTCTTGTACTTTCATGCTTTTGTGTTTAACGCTAGCGTGACTGCACTTCATTTTAGTGTTATCAACTTACATCTTTAGTTTCCAATTACATTGCAA
The DNA here is from genome assembly GCF_036898095.1 of Palaemon carinicauda. Classification (NCBI taxonomy): domain Eukaryota; kingdom Metazoa; phylum Arthropoda; class Malacostraca; order Decapoda; family Palaemonidae; genus Palaemon; species Palaemon carinicauda. Next base: position 20,609,736 of record NC_090746.1, read on the forward strand.
ACACAAACTTTCATTTGAATAATTAAAAAAGGCGAAATTTTCCCTTATATAGCACATCCCTTTTACTGTCTTTGGAAGCTTTTCACAATCTCCTCTGTCTCACTATTCGGGTTTTGTCTTCACGCTTAAATATTCAGAATATTAATGGTTCATTTTGTAACTTGGAATTATTTTTGTCAGTGGGGCTTTTAGATTCTGACAGCTTTAGTTAACCAGGTCAGGATTTATTGTCTTCATCAATATGTACATAAGCCACAGCTTGGTAATGGTTAGGGAGAGGGACCTTAGCAAACATTATATTCTGGTGAAATTGTAAAATAGTGCACAGCCAGGAACATAAAAAATATTTTGATATACATTTAATTTTTCAAAAAAAATCTTTCATTGGTAACTCCATGAGTGTTGGAAATCTGCAGATATGTTCACGTATCTGGAGGAACTACCAGGGAGGAAAACTACAGGTAATATGGCTTTATAAGTTTATTTCATCTATTAGTTACCAGTCAAATACTTCTAAGACAGGTTTTGGGAGGATTCTTCAATATTTGTTGTTTCCATAGAGAGAGAGAGAGAGAGAGAGAGAGAGAGAGAGAGAGAGAGAGAGAGAGAGAGAGAGAGAGAGAGAGAGAGAGAGAGAGAGAGAGAGAGAGAGAGAATGCTATACCCCACAAGCCCATTTTCTTAATTCATCATATTTTTACGCTGAATGAAAGTAACAGTAATGTAACTTGGTATGAACCTATAATGCTTTTCGAATGGTTTTTTGAGTAGAGCTTTTTAATCTAGTGGCTCCTAATCTGAAGGGCGCAACCCTCTGGGGATCCACAAAGGGACTCAACCTAAACGCTTGAAAACTATTAATTAGGATGGAATTCAGAATCTTGTATACTAATATGAAATTTAGTTTTCTAAATATATAAACTTTCGAATTCTTTTATTAATGAATTCACTATTTTTTATAAAAGATAAAGTAACGTTTTGTAAATATGAAAATTGTAATGATAACCTAAAACAATGCATCGTTCGTATGGTACAATATTTACCGTGTTGTTCAGGTATGTATGAAGAATTAAGTAATTTGCCCAAAGATGTTGTCCATTAAAGGGAAGACATTTTGCAACGTTATTTAGAGATTTTCGTGCAGAGCACACTGCTCAACTATATTACTGAGAATCACACTGGCTATCTCGAGGAAGAGCACCGTAGTTCAGAAAGTGTATGAACTTAGAAATGAAATCGCTACGTTCCTTTGTGAAGTTAAAAAAAAAAAACTTAGGAGATTTGTTCACTGCTTATTTAATTCAAAAACTTTTTGACATGGACATTTTTGAGAAACTTACCCATCTGAATCAGTCTATATAGGGGCCTCGCGTGAATATTTTCAGTGACAAAATAAGTATATTTTCGAAGAAAACTGACTTTTGGAGAAGTAATATATAAAATAGAATTTTCGACATTTTTCTAAGTTTACAAGATTTTCTTGAATATTGTAACAATATGTGGAAATGAATTGTTTACCGACCACTTGAACACTGTTGGGGAAGTTTAATTTTACTTCAAAGATGTAGACGTAAGTGGGTACGAATGGATAAGCAACCCATTCGGTGATAACTCTACAAGCAGACTGTCTACATCAGACCATGAGCAACTTATTGATTTGTCATGTGACAGGTCACTAGAACGAGTGCTTGAGGCAAAACATATGCATATATTTTGGCTGCAAATTAAAGAGAAGTACCCTTCCTTGCCATCAAAGGCCACTGACGTTTTCTTACGATTTTCAACGTCATACTTTGTGAGTCAGGGACTCAGGGTTCAGTTCTGTTGCTGTTCTCAAAATAAAATACCGTTCTCTCTTAGCAATAGAAAAAGAATTACGGGTCGCGCTTTCATCACATCCCCCAAGATTTAATAAATAATGCTCAGAGAAACTAGAGCAAGCATCACACTAGTGAAGGAAAGCGTATACATACATATACAAATTCATGTATGTATGTATGTATGCAATGTTATATTATCAACATGCGGCGACCATACCAGAAAATTACAGTATTTAAGGACAGAGTTGGGGGCAGCAGGGAACGTGTTAATCAATGAAGGAGGGGGGGGGGGGGGGGGGGGGGGGGGCGAGAATTAGAAAAGGTTGGAAGCCATCGTTTTAATCTGAACTTATTAATCTGGTTATGTAATCGTAGTAACATGACTAATTAACTGACTTAGGATGGATACTATTTGTCCTGCAAATATAGAAAATGTTTTTATATTTGTTTTCAAAAATATATTTCTATGTATGCATGTATGTGGAAGGGAAGAGATTTATATATATATATATATATATATATATATATATATGTGTGTGTGTATATATATATATATATATATATATGTGTATATATATATATATGTGTATATATATATATGCATTTATTTGTATTAAGTGTTTAATGATAATTGATGTCCTCTCGTCTTAATTTATGAATGTATACATATCTTACCAAAAACTGATCATTCATGTCACACTCTCTCTCTCTCTCTCTCTCTCTCTCTCTCTCTCTCTCTCTCTCTCTCTGACTGACAACATATTTATATTCACTTCTTAGTTAAAAAAAGGTAGATTATTTTTTCAAAGAAACCTGCCTGTGCCATTCATGTCCAATTCTCGTGGACCTGAAGCTGTGCAGTTGAAGTTTTAAGCTGAATAAATATCCATATATACAAAGAGAGAGAGAGAGAGAGAGAGAGAGAGAGAGAGAGAGAGAGAGTTGTGTGTGTGTGCGTGCGTGTGTGTTTGAGTAACACTATTTGCGTAACGATTTTGTTACCCAAGTCCTTCAACTCGGCACATGCGAACTATCCAATAACCTTGCCAACCCTAATTTTCACTTCATTTACGATCAAGGAGACGACGTTACCTCATGGTTGGCCTCATGAAATTTTAATTAGAAGTATCATATAATAACTAAGATTTCGTGCAGCTCTAGTGTCCTCGAATTGAACGTAATCATCCTTTTCCTTGAACTTACGCAATTTTAGTACTTGAACCCTAATAATACAATCTAATTGCGACTGAAATCCAGTGGAAATAACACTGAAAATTAGCATAATTTCAGAGCTTGTCAGAGCATTTGTAACTATTGGAAAACAAAGGTTTATTTACTGTCTTTGATCTCTTTTAACTGACACCGCAAAATTGCCCTAATTTCGCGTGATGCAGCGAACGCCCTGCCCTTGCAAAGCCTTTCTTCCCTGCTGAAAGCCCTCCCTCATGATTAATTCATCCAAGACAACCTACCATTACTCTTGTGTTATTTCAAGGTAGGAGGCATTATAACAGAACAAAGAAATGATGATAAGCAAACATGTAAAGGAACACAATCCTATCAGAATTGTCATGTGGTTATTGGAAAAGAACAAATACATCATTATGATTATAGAATATTTCTCTTTTAATTGTCATGCTTTTAGCAATAAGATCAAATGAACTGCAACAGACAGAGTATGTATTCGTTAATTAGGAACCAATGATGGCGAGAATCGTTATATCTACTGCACCGCTGTGTTCTTCTCTCTCTCCCCTTTCATTTGACACCAAGCACGACTGATTTCTGTTAACTTTGAAAATATATTGTTTTCTTTCTTCTTTCTTTCTTTGATGGCTGCTTTTCCGGTCCCATACAGCAGGGGAACCCCACTCTCTACAGGACCTCCACTGTCGTTTTACTTTGTTTGTTCAGAGTATTCAACGTTTCATATCGCGTATTGTTCATTTACTGTTAAATCGTCACTGTCAAAAGACTCATGAAATGAGAGTCTTCAGTTTCCTCTTGAAAGCCTTAATGCCTTCAATCATTCGACTGTTTCGTGGGAGCTTATTATATAGTCTCGGGGCCGTACATTTAAAGGCTCTGGAGCATAAAGTAGACATAAATCTAGGTTCCAACAGTTTGAAGCCATTTGTAACTATTCTCGTGTCGACATGATTTGTTGGCTGCGCAATATGTAGCAATTCTCTTAAGTATTTTGGGTTATTGTACATATTTTAAATTCAATTCTCGCTTTAATCGGCAGCCAGTGTAAATCGATTAGTATAGGGGTGATCCTTTCTCTAGGTGGGACGCCTTTTATCAGTCTTGCTCCTCTGTTTATTATGTTTTGTAATTTCTTAAGTTGCACTTTTGGTAAATTGTAGTAGATAGTTCCAGTAGTCAATCCCGGTAATAACAGTTTATCACAAGTTTCTTTACAGAATTTTCGTCCAGGTACTGTTTTATAAGCGCAATATTACTTGGATGATGATAACCAACAGTTTTTATTACAATATTTATTTGGGAATTTAGAGACGGGTTACAGTCAAGAAATACACCTAGATCCCGAACTTTACTAGATATCGGCACCGAGTCATTATTTATGTTCATTTGAATATCACATAAGTTTCTCACGCTGTTTCTCTTGCCCACCACCATGAATTCAGTTTTGTTCTTATTTAATTTTAGTTGTTTAAACGTCATCTATTCTCTAACACTATCAAGGATTCGGTTTAGAGTTTCAGTAGTGTCATGTATATCATTTATGGAGAAGTAAAATTGTGTGTCATCTGCAAATAGTTTAAACTTCACGCCATGCCTTTGTAGCATTTTCGATAGACCAATAGTATAGATGCAGAATGGGATTGGGTCAAATACACTCCCCTAGGGTACCCCTCTGTTTAAGGGTTCAAATGATAGATAAGAATTTCCAATTTATACACAGTAATTTCTACCAACTAAGTAGTCTTTTGGGTATTTGAAGGCTTGATCTTCAACGCTGATGGACCGTAGATCCTTTAGTAGCAGTTCATGCACCACTGATCAAAAGCAGCACTGAGATCGAGAAGTATTAAGATACCACATTTATTTTCATCTATCATTTCTAGCATATCATTTACAACAGAGCAGATGGCTGTCTCCGTAGAGTATAGTTTTCTGTAAGCAGATTGGTTGTCAGGTAAAGCTTCTATTAGTTATAAGTGGCTGACTAGTTGTTCAAGAATTACAAATTCAAGTACTTTTGAGACAAAGCATAAAGGATATATTTGAAATAGGTCTATATGAGCGAGAAACACACAGCTAAAACATGACTCAGGTCATGAATAGCAGAGCTCGACACAACACGTCCACACTCTAGCACTGACAAGAACTCCTCGATTAATTGTTAATTGCTAATCAAAAAAATTCAGAATCGTTCAATCAAATGTACTATTATTTTCTCCTGCCCCTCCTGTTTTACACGCCAATCACGGGGATTTTCTGTGAACATCGAGAGTAGATGTTTTTTAATACATTACTAATCAAAAAAAAAAAGAAAAAAAAAGTCTCAGAGCGTCGATACGGATATCCTCCTTGCATACACATACCAAGTTTCATACAGATCGGCCGAGTATTAAGGGTGGAGTAGGCTTTTGAAATTAGTATCTCTAATATGAATAATTACATAATGAATTAATAATTAATGGTTTTGACACAAATTACTGTTCAGTGATCAATAAGTACTCTTCTTGAGTCTACATACCGAATTCCACGCTGATCCTATGCTTATTAGCAGTCATCAAAATTTCATAGTTTTTTACTCTTTAATTAATTACTATTTAGCGAGATAAAATTGTGAAAAAAAACTATAAGAGGATCGATAAATACTGACCCATAGAATGTACCTACGAAGTTTCATGAGGATCGGTTTACGAATAACGGAATAGGTAAAAATGTGTGCACACTTATTATTATTATTATTATTATTATTATTATTATTATTATTACTTGCTAAGCTACAACCCTATTTGGAAAAGCAGGATGCTATGAATCCAAGGGGCTCCACCAGGGAAAATAGCCTAGTGAGGAAAGGAAACAGGGAAAATGAAATATTTTAAGAACAGTTACAATATTAATATAAATATTTTCTATATAAACTATAAAAGCTTGAACAAAACACGACGGAGGGAAAGAAGATAGAATATTGTGCCTGAGTGTACCCTCAAGCAAGAGAACTCTAACCCAAGACAGTGGAAGGCCATGGTACAGAGGCTATGGCACTACCCAAGATTAGAGAACAATGGTTTGATTTTGGAGTGACCTGAGATGAGCTGCTTACCATAGCTAAAGAGTCACTTCTACCCTTACCAAAAGGAAAGTAGCCACTGAACAATTACAGTGCAGTAGTTAACCACTTGGGTGAAGAAGAATTGATTGGTAATGTGTGTTGTCAAGTGTATGAGTACAGAGGAGAATGTGTAAAGAATAGGCCGGACCATTCGGTGTATGTATAGGCAAATGTAATATGAACCGTAACCAGAGAGAAGGATTTAATGTAGTACTGTCATGCCAGTCAAAGGACCCCATAACACTCTAGTGGTAG